>NC_059377.1:32588775-32916275 GCF_019703515.2 Myxocyprinus asiaticus | reverse complement strand
TTAAAATCCAAGTTGGAGAAGACTGGGGGAAAACCCAAAGAAATAAAAGTTGACTTTCAGAGTCTTTGAGTTCCCGGACAGGCCATCTGCCATAAAACACCATTGTAAAGTTGTACACAGGAGCCTGAGATTGATGACTTGAAGTCTTTCAAAACACTGTTTGTATAAGTGGAGTTATGCTAAAAATGTAGCACAAGCAAGCAGTGATAATATTGCCACCGTTCATCCGAAACAGAGCATTACTGCAATGATAAACATTCTGTTTGACTTCATGGATTTAGTCAGCTGGTGTGCTTGAAAAGCCGAGAAAAACGTGGGTGGGAAAACATTTGCCTTTCTCCAGAATTAAGTCGTTATTTCACACAGTTCTGCCGAAGCCATAAATGCGCGTCCTGAGTTATTCTGGCAGTCTCGGCTTCCTGATAAATCACAATAGAGATGTCAGGAGATCATCTCAGAACACGACCATATCCGCCCCTTTCCCACCACAACACATTGGAGCATTTACATCTTTCCATATGAGCTCTGTCGTGCTGTAGTGATGTCATGAGAATCAATGAAAAGTTGTGTTTTTTTAAATTGTTCTTCCAAAACTGAAATATCTGTCATTATTTACTCAACAAACACATATGACTTTCTTTCTTCTGTGGAACATAGAAAGCCTTCCGAAAGATTAATTTCTGAAAAATATTCTGACCACTCATATAATGAAGTGAATGAGGACTGGGGCTGTAAAGCTTTAAAATGACAAAAGGGACTAGAATTTCTGTCTGTTTTTTACTAAATAAATTTTTTAAGGCTTCAGAAGACTTAGAATATAGTGCACACATTGTATAGACCAGGTTTATTGTGCCTTTTGCCATTTTGGAGCTTGACAGCCTCATTCACTTTATAATATGGAAAAGAGTGGCATTAATATGAGGGTGAGGGTGATTAAACAGAATTTTCATTTTGGGGTGAACTATCCCTTTAAGGAGTAATTAAAAAAAGAAAAAAAATATGTCCTGTGTACATCTATAACTGTCTGGTTTGGTTCAGCCACCAAATCAGACAGAAGGAAACTATATAATAATAATTAATAATTGTATTTATTTATCACATGTTATACATTTGCACATATACAGTGAAATTCTTTTTTTTTCACATATCCCAGCTAAGCTGGGGTCAGAGTGCAGGGTCAGCCATGATATGGTGCCCCTGGAGCAGATAGGGTCAAGGGCCTTGCTCAAGGGCCCAACAGTGGTATCTTGACAGTGCTGGGGCTTGAACCCCCAACCTTCTGATCAGTAACCCAGAGCCTTAACCGCTGAGCCACCACTGCCCCAACTACAATGGACAGTCAGGACTGCTGAGAGGATTATTGGTGCCCAAGACCTGTACATCTCTAGAGTGAGGAAACATGCAGGTAGAATCACTCTGGACCCCACATACCCTGCCCACTCCCTTTTTGAACTGTTGCCCTCTGGCCGGCGCTACAGCAGGACAACCAGGCACAAGAACAGTTTTTACCCTCAGGCCATTTACCACATGAACAATTAAACTGCCTTCAACTCTCCCTTAGTGCAATAATGTATAAATATGTCATGTACATATGTAAATTCAATAACTGTACATACCCCTACTTTGCACATATATTACCACTTGCACATGTACATACGCCATTCTATGTAACTTATATGTCCTATTTTTTGTATGTCTATTTATACTCTTACCTTGTTTTATCTTCTGTGTCTCACTGTCATTTTCTGTTTGCACTTGCTTGTTTCTCCTATAAAATAAATAAATAAATAAATAAATAAAAATCCCTGTGTATGGGAGCACACTTGGCAATAAAGCTCATTCTTATTCTGATTCTGATATCAAGAATAAATATTCTAAAACACATTGGTGTGCTACATTGACACTTCTTCCTGTCTGTAAAGAAGCAACAGGTCATAAAATTCTTTGTCTGTCTTTTACAGGCTCTGTCCTCATGAAAATGATTTTTTCGCCCTTCATTGTGGACAGCTGGGGCAGGGGGAGCTTTCCAGGGTTTCACTGCATCTCAGTGTGTCCAAGCAATAAGTGTGGGGCCAGTGCAGGATTTAAAAAGACTTCCTCATGCAGAAATATTTAATCTCCTTTCAGAGAGGGAGAGATAGGGAAAAGGATGAGGGAAAAGAGAACCTACCATGAGATTTTCTGTTCTGTATTACTTGAGCAAGCATTATCAAAGAGTTGTACATCATAGTTTGTCATTGTTCCCCTTGTACGCAATTTCGTTGAGTGTGAAAGACATCCCTGTCCCCTGTCCCTTCTATACTATGCTTTCCAAGAGGCAAAAAAATCCAATATAATAATCAAATATGTAGGCTAAGAAACCAGATTTGGTCATAGGTCAGTTTTTACCAAATGTGTAGTTACTGCATTTTGCCTTTGCAGGGCAATATTGTGTTCATAGGTCAGTTTTTACCAAATGTGTAGTTACTGCATTTTGCATTTGCAGGGCAATTTTGTGTGCTTAAGAGTTTATATATATATTGTTATCATTATTTAATTATACAGTTGGGTCCAAAAGTCTGAGACCACTATTGAATTTGTTTTCTATTTTGCATCTTTTCTAACTTAATAAAAAATTTAATCACTGAAAATTATGAACAGCATAATAATTTGTGTGAAAATTTAGATTGAAAAATTAACATAGAAGTAAAAATGAGAGCAAAAATGAAAATACATGAAAAAGTGAAAAACTTTTACATCTTACTTTTAATTGTTGTATTTCCAAATCCTAAAACTTCCTTTTAATTTGCTGTTTTAAATGAAAAAATAAATAAAAATAAATAACAGACCTTGTAAATATATATATATATATATATATATATACTGCACAGATTTTTTCTTAAATTACAAGGGTAAAAAAGGAATACAATTAAGTACATGAAAGTAAAAACAAATCTTAAATACTTTTTTTTTTCCAAAATCCTATTTCCTAGCTTAAATGACTTTTTTTTTTACTTTTTAGTTATATATATATATATATATATATATATATATATATATATATATGTATCTATATATATATATATATATGTATACATATATATATATATATATATATATATATATATATATATATATATATACATATATATATATATATATATATATATATATCATTGTATATAATATTTTTAATACGTTACATGGAACAATTTATGAGAGTAAAAATGAGAGCATAAATGAAAGTACACAAAAGTAAAATAAAATCATATCTATTTTTTTCTTTATTTTACGTCTTAACTTTTCACAAAAAAAATTTTAAATCCTAAAACTTCCTAAAATTGAATATATATATATAATTATGTATATATATTATATATAATTTTTTTATAAAGTACGACTTTGCCCAGAGGCAAGTATGGCACATTTAACAACCTTTTCCAATAAACTTCATTGCCAGAAATAAGTGCCATATATGCCATTCACTATGACAGATTACTTCACCTTTTATCTAAACCCAGAGTGCAAACATTTAGCAAGTCATAGGAGGAAATCCTCTGGCATGATCTTCACAACACTAATAACCATATCTGACATGACCACCATGTCTGGCAATGCCCCAACAACCCTGGCACCAAAATTACCTCAGGGTCACACTTCTGGCATAAAGAGTGGCGGGAGACAGAAAGAGTGAGCACCTGCATGCATGATCTCCACCTATGCCAAGCTGAGGATTGGCAGAGCAGCTGGAACCAACCCAAAGAAGAAGAAGGTTAGAGTATACACCAGCGAACCTCATAAACGTGGCTGACTCAGGATCCCGACCCAACCCCTGTCAGCCCCCCCCGGAGTAAACATATGCTCACAAAGAACCTTGAACTAGTTTTGGCCTAAAAGTTAGCGAGTATAACATCTGCAAAGAGAGGCAGTTGCAACTCAGAGTGATATCAAGTTCTGTTATCAGATCTTGGCAGTTGTTTGAGCACTGTGTCTAATGTTTGTATCTCTACTTCACACTTTTCTGCGCTTCTGTTATAAAATTGTCTAATACAGACATAAAGATTAAACTACATTTGTTCTCAGAAAAACGCTTTCCATCAATGTCGGTTTTCGTTTTGATTCAGAAACGTGAGAGTTATTTAATCAATGGCCGTCTAGCTTAGAGCCCATACATTACCACAGCTATCTAAAATCATTTCAGGAAAGTAATGAATACAACTCAGCCATCCAACATCTGTGCAGACATGCCTAAACCCTGTGGACTTTCTATGCTCAATTTAACACTGACAGAATCATCTCTCTCTCTCTCTCTCTCTCTCTCTCTCTCTCTATTTGTAATTGGCTTTGTCACTAAGCACTCAAAATAACTAATCAGCGGACACATACTTTATACACAAACTGGCTACAGTTTAAGATTTTAGACAGTTTCTGTTACTTAAGTTACAGTAAAATGCTTTTAGTGACATAAACAGTTGCTAATGGTCTTGTGGATTAGGCGCAGAATGAGAGGGAAGGTTAATAGATTAGCCCCATTGTTTTGATTGATTATCAGCACACTGCTCTAATTAGAGTGATTATAAGGAGGCAAAGGCTGGTTGCAGTGGGGGAAGAGAGACCTGTGGGGACAGAGTGAAAAGGTACAATATGGTGTATTTTTACTCAAGGAGGTAGATATAGAGACAGTATAGACGAGGTCAGTTTTATGAAAGGTATGACTGTTATTCTTTTCAGATGTGCAATAACTATTTCCTACCTCATATTCAAGAAACATACTGTAATGTACAGACAGATGGACAGACGGACAGGAGGACAGATAGACAGACAGATAGACAGACAGACAATACAAAGTTTGAAACTGCTTAGAAAAGTTCAAGTCAGAACAGAGCCAATTTTACACATTAAACCTGTAAAATTACCAGATTGCTTCACTTGGGTGTTAACTACTACTTTTTATTTTTAAATCGAGAACACTATTTAAATTGTATTATGCATGTATAATAATTATAAAATAGTTTGATTTTTTTCTTTTTTAATAATTTGGAAGTATATCACTTCAAAACACTGCTAAAACTGCTTGAAATTACATGTCAGCTTCTCTCTAACAGTTGCGAGTCAAGTGTTCATGGTGTTGTGTCTTTAGATGTATCTTTGAATCAAAACAAATTAATAAGGTATCTCCTTCAAACACCGTAAGAAGCTTTTTTGGCAGAGGTGGATAATACCAAGTGGTGTAGTAACAATAATTGTTAAAACTATGGTGTTTTGGAAAAAAAATGTGGTTACAGTTGTACCTTTCTATATAGGAAATATTATAAAAACAGATAATCAGATCTGAAACTAATTATACAGGTATTTACTGTAACCCTAATGTTAACTTTTTTACTTACAAAATTTACTTACAGTAGCATTAAAAGTAGTAGTTAGCATTAAAGTTATTTTTCACTTTGGTAAGACTGAGTTCACTGGTTCATCAGTGTCACGTGTCCTGGCATAGCTGTCTCCAGGGTGGACAGAAGGGATGCTGGGAGCCTGGTGCGGCCATGGAAATGAGCCCCATTCATCGCCGGCTCTGAGCATATTGCTTTGCTTTGTCCCCAGCTACTGAGGCAGAAGTGATGCAATTTGTTGGCATGTCCTGTCATTTCAGCAACTCCCCAGCCCTTCCTCGGCCCTCATAAACAACAACAGAGAGCAGGACGACCAGAGAGAGCAGAGCTCACATGCTCACTCACACTGCTTCACTAATGACTGAGGCAAAGAGAACATGCAGCGGACATAGAAAGACTCTCTCTCTCTCTCTCTCTCTCTTGCTTTCTCATTCTTGCGCTAAATGTTTCAATGTGCTTTATTGGTATGACAAAAAATGATTCATTTGTAATGTTATTATATTATTATATTATTTGTATTATAATTTGGTGGAATAATATAATATAATATAATATAATGCTGTTGATGTAGGCACAAGGCTGAAGGCAGATAATGTTAAACAAATGGTTCAAAGGTTTTGAATTAACATTAATTATTAACAAAATTTGTAGTAATACAATAATAAAATATTTAAAATAATTTATCTTGATTATAAAACAATAATATATTTCTATAATAATAAAATTATATATACCATGTATATTATATTATATTGTAAAAAAGAATACAATTTATTTTGTAGGTATCTAAACAATTCATATAATTATGCCTCATGTCAGAATTTACTTTAGTCAGCAAGTTTGCAGTATTATGTTTTCTCTGTGCGCTCTCCCTCTTTGTCTCTGTGTTCACTGTTTTATAATGCAAGAGAATGGGACTTGAGAGTGTGTTGAGGAAGTGAACGTATCGCACTTGTTATCAAATGTAAACTGTTGAGGGAAAAATAAATACTTGGTCTAACCGTGGGGGGTCTTATGTTCAAAATAAAAAAAAACAGCTGCTAAATGAAAAGTGACTTGACATTGTCTAATAGTTCTGAGGCTGATTTTAACAAAATTCGATTTGCCATATATTGTGAAACATACACATCACAGTGTAGAGATTTAAAGGGATAGTTCACCCCAAAAATGTTTTCCAAGCCCATATGAACAAAAAAGGAGATGTTAGGCATAATATTACTTACATTGTATGGAAAAAAGATGTAATGCGATTAAATAATAACAGATTTTTCCTTTTTGGGTGAACTATTCCTTTAAGTGTATGTTTCAATAATGTTGCGCTGTGTGAAAACAGAAAATTAAATTAGCTTTCATCGCTGTCAGCCGTGGACCCCAAGCTGTCAGTGATCTGATTAGCATCATAAAAACTCTGTGAAAGACTGTGCGAGTCATCTTTGTGGATTACGGCTGATGCTTTGTGAGACATTAAATCCACTTTGTGACATTATTGTGGGATATTTGCTAGTTGACTTCACCTTCTGGTGATATCTTTAACGCTGGAGAATGTCTCCTGAGACATGGGGAATAAAAGAGTGGCCCCCCTGCTAAGCTCTGGCGCCTGAATGGGTCATGCTGGGAAACGTCACATATAAATGAAATTACATCTGCTTCTGTGCACTGTGGTGCCTCTTAAACAGTAACTTCCATAGAGAAGGGAACATCAAAAAATAAGCTTGAGAAAATGTTTGTCTCTCTCTCACACACACTCTCTTTATTCATCTGTGTATTTTTTATCTATCCATGTACACACACACACACACACACAAACACACACAATAATACAGAGAGAGAGAGAGAGTAGTCTTGGCAGGCATCTGTCATTTTTAAAGATTGAAGGAGAAGACCTGTGGTGTTTGAAATCATCTCAGGGCAGTGAGCGAGGAACAAGACGTGTTCAGGGAGAGATTGATGGCTTTGCTTTTGTGCTCGGGAACGTCCCGCAGCTGCCACGACAACCATCCCTATGACACCACAGTGACAAAGAGTCCATCAGTGTGTCATTTTTCAGGGTCACTGACTGACAGGGCCAGAGTCTGACCACCAGCCTGCACACACATCTGTAAAAAACCTTCATGTTGTGCTGTTTATAGCCTTATCTAGCTTCCAGTCAGAATCAAAATTACTGTCAAAGTCAGAATTATAAAAAACAAATGTGGAATCAGAATTACAATCAGAGTCAGAATTGTAAAAAACAAATGTGGAATCAGTACTGATTCAGCGAGTACTGACGCTGTCTACCACCCCTGCAGTCCTGAGTATGAATCCAGGGCGTGCTGATTGACTCCAGCCAGGTCTCCTAAGTAACCGGGCCAATTTGGTTGCTAGGGAGGGTAGTCACATGGGGTAACCTCCTCGTGGTCGCTATAATGTGGTTCTCACTCTCGGTGGGGCGTGTGGAGAGTTGTGCGTGGATGCTGCGGAGAATAGCGTGAAACCTCCACACGCGCTACGTCTCCGCGGTAACGCGCTCAACAAGCCATGTGATAAGATGTGCGGATTTACGGTCTCAGACACGGAGGCAACTGAGATTCGAGTCACTACACCACCACGAGGACTTAGAGTGCATTGGGAATTGGGCATTCCAAATTGGGGAGAAAAATAATTTCAATCAGAATCAAAGATTGGGGAACAAACACAGTGGCCCCAAATGTATTTGGACACATACTGTAAGCCTTACTTTATAAAATGGGGTGGCATTTATTTTAAAGAATTTAAATTATTTTGAGACCAGTTGGTTACTGGTAATTTAAACAAAAGAAAAAATAATTTAGTTCTGAGAAAAGCTCTAGCATGATTTGTGTACAGATGCAACTTGGTTGAATATTTTGTATCTAATGCAATGACATTCAGGCATGTTTAAGTAAAAAAGTTTCCGAAAGAGTGAAAATACTTTCTGGGGACACTTTAAACTGTACACTATATGCCATAATACTACACAATTTGTACACTTGAAATTCTATCCCCATTTAAATATGAAACAAAAAATATTAATCAAACAAGTTGATGTACACCTGCATGCTGTGCCATTTGACTGTATATATTGAACTGATAGATTTATGACAGGCACACACACATTGCAAATGAAACTTTCTCTGCGAATATTCCCAATGCGAAGACTGACATCATATACAGTAAACTCATTCTCTAAAATACTCTTCATCATCCTGTCTTCTCATCCCTCATCCTTCTGTTCCCACCCCGTGCCATATCCGAAACAGAATTGCTGGAGGAGAGGTGACATGTAAATCATACGGAACGTGACACTCTCATTTGATTAATGGAGTCCTACAGTGACTCTTTTGTATATTAATCAACAAATAGCCTGACCTCATCAGATGCTGTCTGAGTTCATTCTCAATCAAAGGGGGTGCCCTGTGGGGTCTAGACCTGTCAGCCAACAAGGTGATGGGTGTAAACAGCCATAGCTTTAGTAATTCATACCAATTAGTCTTTAGAAAAGAATAATCTGCACTCATTTTGGCGTCTTTGTGTTTCATCTCCATTGTGGGGGTTTTCATGCCTATATTAAATAGACCGAACCATGGAGAATGTTTCCATTATTGTACAAAGAAAGAAGATTTAGAACAAAGCCTGAGAGAATTGCTACATTTTAAAGGCACTTAATAATTTAGAGGGACTTAATAAATATTGTATATAAAGGAGTGTCTTCTTCTCCTCGTTATTAAAAGGTATAACTGAAAATCAATGACTGGCTGTCCAGAGATTAGTGTGACCTTTCAGTATGCCTGGAATAACATGTCCTTTGAAACTCTTGAGTCCCCAGGAAAACAAACTTCCAATCTTATTTACCTTCATCAGCCCAGTATTCAAATTAGTAATCAGTCTAGGCCAGGGTTATTCTTAATATACTTTATGTTCTCTATTGTATTTATAGAGTGGGGTTCGGAAGTACAGTTGTGAAAATACACCTATTTTGCATTTTTTCTAATTTACTATGTACCACCCCCCCCCACCTCATTATCAATTACGGTATATTATCAGCATAACAATTTGAGTAAAAAGATTAGTTAAAAAATGAACATGAATTTCATTAATTAGTGATTAGTCATTAAAGTAATATTCTGGGTTCAATACAAGTTAAGCTCAATTGAGAGCATTTGTGGCATAATTATTTAATAAATTAAATAAAATTGTAAAACATTCGACTCGTCCCTTCTTTTCTTTAAAAAAGCACAAATTTAGGTTACAGTGAGGCACTTACAATGGAAGTGAATGGGGCCATTTTTTTAAGGGTTTAAAGGCAGAAATATGAAACTTATAATTTCATAAAAGCACTTACATTAATTCTACTGTTAAAACTCATGTATTATTTGAGCTGTTAAGTTGTTTGGATAACAGGGTTAACGGTGTTACATCGTCATGGCAACGAAGTTGTAAAATTGGATATAACTTTACACAGAAAAGCTCAGTAAGTGATTTTATCACAGTAAAATCAAGTTAACACGCAAATTGTTTACGTCTTGTGGCTATACTTTTGAAACGGTGAGTATATGAACTTTTACGAATTGGCACCCTTTCACTTCCATTGTAAGTGCCTCACTATAACCTTGATTTTTGCTTTTTTTTTAAAGAAAAGTAGGGACGAGTCAAAATTATTTATTTGTGGTAATTAACATTATGCCACAAATGCTGTTGATTGAGCTTAACTTGTATTGAACCCAGAATATTCCTTTAATTAACTTAGTATTTGGTATGTCCCTCTTCTGCTTTTGTGACAGCATGCTATCGAGCTGACATGAACTCCCCAAGTTTTTGCAAAGCCTGATGATCCATGTTATCCCAGCATGATTTGAGAATGTTCCAAAGAGCAGGGAAATCTGACTTTTGTACAAAAAAGTTAACATGGTCAATGTCACAAATTTGACCTAGAAATAGTGCAAAATTGTAAATATATCTTCTTCATTGAACATTATAATGTTTCTTTGTTTTACATTTTTCAAACTATGTTTATTTCCAGGTTTAAATTAGATTTTGAACCCCACTGTCTACTTTCAAATTTAATCACATTTGTCATATTATTATAATTTGTATTATTATAATTTTTTCCATGCATATCTAAAATGAACTATAAGGATCTATTATGTAACGTAATCACACACAAATATTATCTCCAACTGACAGAGCAAGGAACTGGACTGTAGCACCACCACATGGTATGAAATATGATTGCCATCATGTTTTCTATTGAAACCATCCAGGTATGATATCACTAAGCTAGAAACTGCTTACACAACATCTGATCTCTAAATTTGGCTATAAAGCTAATGCTGCAGAAATGCTGGGACTCCAAAACTTCTCTTACTCATCAGATAAAACAAAGGGCCCGATGTAGACCTTCTAATTAGAAACACCTGGTTTACTCCAACTTTACTCACCCCTTACAGGAAAGTGGTACGACTCACTCTACTTACATTTACAAAGACAATAGATGAGTTCTCGAATTCTATTGCATGACTCTTTTTTTTATCAAAATTTTAATGAAAAGAAATGTAGCCACAGGGGAGATTTGAAGGACCCAGAGCCTTTATCTTTTAAATTATTGTATTGATTTTCCATGTTCACATGGATGCCGTCTGATTCGTCCTTCTTTAATTTGCTGGATTGATTTCTCGTGGTCAGTCATTTGACTCTGAATAACATCACCTCATAGAGGATAATCCTGTTTTAAAGATCTCATTTACATTTATTGAATTGCCAAAATGTATTGATTAAATAATATCTAGTAAATGACAAGCATCAAACTCTCATTTTGATAATAGTATACTAGTATATTGGCTGATTTTATTTGACTTCCCCTTTCACTTTTGGCATATCAAGCACTTTTGGTACTGCATCCAAACTGTTATTCATCATTGATAACTTAATACGAAAAACAGGATGTCACACTACAATGAGCCAGAACACTTCCTGTAATTAGCTGCAAAGCCTCTCCTAAAGGGTTCTTAATCCAGGTGATTCTTTCCATATGAATAAAACTTAATTCCCCATATCTCATTTGGCTTTTGGTGTGATTTAGCCCTTACTACCGGGTCTTAAAGCAAACTAACCCACTTTATTGGGAGATGAGTATGTGAAGGGCCACTTAAAAATGCATTAGAAGTGCAAAGCATTATCAAACAGAGAAGCACATAAACCTAGTCAGCCATTTAAAGCTCTGGCCACACTGTTTATGAGCTCAACTCTTCACGCTAATGCAGCTCTTTAGATGAAGCCAATAGCTTACAGCCCTAACTGTTCCGCCGAGGTAATGGTGCCTCAGTTTCTGCCTGCTTGAAATGGCTGTAGGGCTCCTTGTTCGCCTCGATCGGATCGGTGACCCTAATTAATAACGATCAGTCTGTCTGAAATGTGCAAATGGAACAATAAACGTAGATCTGAGTAATTAACCTCTAGCATTTCTGCTAATCATGAGCAAACATCCTCACTCTGTCATTGTTACTCACTGCAGTAGATTACAATCGGGCCGGCAGTCTCGTTTAGCAGGTCATAAATCTGACACTCATATCGTCCTTTCAGGCAAAGGGCAAAGTCGGCACTACACAGCCTGCTGGGAAAAGAAAACAAGATGCTGAAATGTAGGGAATCAACAATAAATATGTTGGAAGTCAGCAGGTTGCAGAATACCTGCTTACCTTTCATCCTCCTGAACTTTTTTCCATATCAGAAATAATATCCATTTGGATGACCAATGAAAATACTCAGAAATTTGATACATGCAGAGATGGACTGTGAAAACTCTTTTGTTACTCTTGAATGAACAGAGCACAAAATTCAGCATAACTTAATGTGAAATCCCTAATGCAAGTACAATTACTGTACATGATAATAAGGTAAACACTTTGTAATTATCATGCATCTACAGGTTATTAAATATAATTTGTTTGTTAGGCATTAATGTATGGACTAATGCAAATACTAGGCAATTTCAGTCAATTAATGCATGCTCATGTAAAGTACAAAACTGTCATTACCAACTAATCATAGTGCATTTTCAGATAGATAGATAGATAGATAGTATACGTATTACACATTAAGAAGGCTACATATTCATCTTCTAAAATGTTTTGAATAGGGACCAATGAAGTGCTATCAGAATTCAGAGAAAGCATCCAAATGGAAAACCACATGTTCTGCTCTCTAAATGCACACTTTGTGATTGATCTTGGGACGATAACCATTTAAGCAAAACAAAGCCTCTATAATCCCAAATGTGGGCATCTGTGTGAGAGCGTCATTGACATGGACACAGAGGGTAAGCAATTGGGGAGTCGGAAAATGATTAACCCACTATGCAAATGGCAATTAAAGGACACCTAGTGCTGCAGGCACTGTCCTTGTGCCCTAATCACGTGGACAAAAGTTCAAGTGCAGCTGTTTGCCATGGACAGATGCATACCAGAAAACAAAATGCCATTAACACATTTGTGTTAATGGAAAAAAAAATTATCGACACTCACATTCATTTTGACAACAGAGACTGCATAATTGGGTAAATTGACCTGTGCGAGACCATTTACACAACTGCTAGTTAACCAATTATGAAACATTGCTGAATCCACTGGTCTATGATTTAGTCAAATATTTGCTGTATTATATATAAAAATGCAAGTTAGTATTAATTAACAATAATCAACTTGAAATAATTATTGAGCAACAAACAGTTTATGGTAAGTCACATAAATGTTATGAACAACTCCAAATTATGTTTAGTGGTAATCAACATTATGCCACAAATGCTGTCAATTGAGCCTAACTTTTATTGAACATGGAATATTCCTTTAAAGTTTTTAAAACCAGCCTACATTTCTTCTTTAAATCCATTAGAAAATTATACAAATACAATTAAATATGATCTGAATATAATAGGTGACATTAGCTTATAAGATATGCACTATACAGCTTGACTCACAAATAGAAGTTCTTTGAGAAAGGGTGGACGTTTTGCACTGAATCTCACTTTTATATAAGACAAGACAGATCATAATGATCGGATATGACCTGAAGGCATTCACAGCCAAAAACACTGTATGCTGCCTGCCAGCTTACAAATGTTACTTTAATGTTAATTTGACAAAGTACTGTAATCTAAGATCCAACCCAACATCAGCTTGAGATAAAGAGATAATGAGAGACCTCTCTTGCTTAAAAACCTAATGCCATCTTCTCACCATCATGTATGTAAGATCAAGCACATTTCAGAGGTATAATGCGGCAGTGAGCAGTCTGTTTCTGCTGTTGTGTCCAGCCCTGTCTTCCGAGCCTGAGACACTGCAGGAGTTTAACACAGCTGATCAGCTCTTGCCTTCTCAGCGCTGACCTCAATGATTTCCCCATCAAGGCCGGCCTGATGTACTGCTCCATCTGCACCCAATCCCTCTCCTGTATCGATTGCTCACAAATGAGCCTTCCCAGGCCTGGCCCAGGAGCAGTAATTCAAAAGAGCAGCGCATTGAGTGGACCTAATGTTATGAGACCTGGATGTGCACATGCTAACAAAACAAAGTGCCAACATCGGCTTTCTGCACATCATTCACAGCTGCGCTGCGTTCTTTGATTGAATTGTGGCCATCAGCGAAAGACATTTAGCAAAGATGTTTGCCTGTTTGCTTGTTTGCTTGTTTTTTGCTCTGTGTTCCATTTGTCTTCTTTTTTGATGTTTCATAAAGCAATCCACCCATTTCCCTTTAACACTGTGAAATGTTTTTATTTCAGGCTCAAATATATAAGGGTCATTCCTGTTATACATTACATTTTGAACTCTGCAACTTTTATTACAAAATGAATATGCTTGTGTTGTAATTTAAAGGTATAGTTCACCCAAAAATGAAAATTCTCTCATCATTTAATTACCCTCATGCCATCCCAGATGCGTATGACTTTCTTTCTTCTGCTTCACAGACAAGATCAATAGAAACAGACCAATATTTAAGCCCTTTTTTACTCTAAATGTCCACTTTCACTTTGAAAGTGAAAGTGGAGACTTAGAGTAAAAAAAGGACTTAAATATGGATCAGTATCTCACCCACACCACACATAGCGTTTATGGATTTAATCACTGGAGTCATTTGGATTACATTTATGTTTCCTTTATGTGATTTTGGGAGCTTCAATGGTCTGGCCACCATTCACTTTCATTGTAAGGACTTACAGAGTTGAGATATTATTCTTAAAATTTTTGTTTGTGTTTTGCTGAAGAAAGTCATACAGATCTTGGATGAGTAAATAATGAGATAATTTTTATTTTTGGGTAAACTATCCCTTTAAGGTGAAATGAATCCTCTTAGAGGACAGGGAGGGAATTTATTTTCTAAAATAGTTTTGCATTCCATCGCAATAATTTGCGTTCCTCAACAATATGTTTTGGGTTCCCTGGCAATAGCTTTATCTATCCATACAAAAATGAATCTTGGTTTCTCTACAGTAGCCAAAGTTGAACTATAATATTTGTAGTAAAATCATAGTTACCACAAAATTTGCCATGGTTTTACTACAGTTACCATATTTTAACCACAATATTCATAGTACAACCTAAGTAATAATACAGGAACACCAAAACTATGGTATTAAAATCATAATTTTTAACATCATGGTTAATTTGTGGTTAATAAATACAATGGTTTTTAAAACCAGGGTTCTTACTGCAAAAATGGTTACTAAAGTCATGGTTACTGCAGTTTTACTATTGTGAAACCATGGTTATATTGGAAGGACATGCTTTTTTTTTTTTTTTTCTTTCTTTTTTTTTTTTTTTGGTGGAAACCATGGTTTTTAAAAAGTAAAACTGTACACCGTATTTTTTTCGCACAATGATTATGATTTTTAATACCATAGTTTGGGTTTTCCTGTATTCTTACTATGGTTATGAACATCATTGTTAAAATTTGGTTACTGTAGTAAAACCATAACCACAAAATTTACCATAGTTTTATTTTTTGTTTTTACTTAGTTATGTATACAAATCTAAAAAAAAATTCTCCTGTTAACTGTTTTTTGAAAACTGTGCTTGGATTCTAGAGGACTGACATCAGTTCAGTGGCTTGACCCAGACCTTGAAAAGGTTTCCTGGTGTAACAAAATTGACATGCTTAGTAAGACAGGACCACTGAAGAGCTGGTCGGCCTCAAATCCTTTTGGATGGACAAAGCCCTATGTCTGCAGAGGTCTGTCTGTGGTGTCACGCTTGGTTTCATTTTTCCCCGCCGATGAGATCTCCAGTGTTATCTGATGAAATTGAACAACCATTACAAGCCATCAGAAAATAAAGCCCACTCCACTCACTGCTAAAAAGAATCCCATACAGCTGTCTTTGTCAGCATTTTTCGAATTTATCCATCTCTGATGATCGGCATAATCTTGGGCAAAGGAGATTGACAGTTCATTGCAAAAATCAATATTTACAATTTACTTCTTTCAACGTTCATTCAGGAAGGAGCTGCCATGTTCTCCTCTCTTGAAATAAGCTGATCATATCTTTGCCAGCCCTGGAATGAGTTTCCTCACCAAAAAATGTGAATCTTTCTCTATCTTTTTTCCCTCTTTCTCTTTTCCTTCTTTCCCTTCTTCTCTCTCTCTCTCTCTCTCAAATCAATGTGTGTGTCTGTGTTCTAATCTGCTCTTTGATGACAGTAAATCCTTACCTCTCAATAGCAAGCAACACTGAACCACTGACACCATTTCCTTTGAGAACAAAGGGACAGACCAACACTGATCCCTTTCTCTTCATGTTCCTATCTCCATCTCTCCTACTCTCTCGTTCTCTCTCTCTCTCTCTCTTACTTTCTGTGTGTGACTCACAGACTTACTTGCACATACACTTGGGCTTCAGTGCACATTAGCAGGGAGAGTCATTATTCAGTAAAGGTTACAGGCATACACATGCATGCTCATACACTTCCCGTTCTTTGCGCAATATCTCATCTTTTCAAACTTTTTATGTTACTGAAGGTGTTGTAGATATAGTTGCATTCTAGATATGAACTATTAAGTGAATAAAGCTTTGAGGTTAGCATTTCTTTACTTCTTTTTACAAACTGAGCTTTTTAGTCAGTGTTGCATTTTTAAAGGCTCTTTTTGTAACATATTAATAGAAAACAAAACATTTGAAGTAGCATAATGCTGTAATCCTCAGTGATATAATGCGAACAGACCTTGAAAACAAAAAGCTTGACCCACACTCTACATAAAATGTATGCTTAATATTCATATTAAAATCAGTCTTTCAATGACATAGCTCTGTCTATCATGTAGGCCTAGAGTTTCTCATTCATTCTGATAAAGCGTTAATTCACTCTTCTGCTCGGTCCGTTCACATACCAAAAGAACGATTGGGTGGTAATCTACTGTTAAACAGCATTTAATGTGAGAGATGAAAATGTCAGCCTCGCACACACAATCAATTCATATCTCATTAGTGCATATTATTTCTGACAGCAGTAATGACCAGGGAACAGCTCCCCGGAGAATAAGACAGACCTCAGCCGTCAGAACAAATAATGACAAACACTGCTGTATTATACGACTACAGAGTGTAATATTAAGTGGTTGCTGGAAATATTATTGATTACAATGGGCTCTTTAAGAAATGTATGGTTATCACAGCTCAAACCAGGAGAGGATAAGGAAGAGAGAGAGAGAGAGAGAGAGAGAAAGAGAGAGAGAGAGAGAGTGTGTGAGAGAGAGAGAGAGAGAGAGAGAGAGAGAGAGAGAGAGAGAGTACAACAGCAGCGTGAGCTCTCTTGACCTTTTTGAGCAGTTATAAAATGACTAAAACCAAACTGCCTACTCTGCCTACTACAGAGCCCCTAAGAGGACAGGGCAACCATTTTTTTTACTGAAATAGTTTTACTTGCCCTCGCAATAAGTTTTGCGTAAATATAACCATATTTTAACCTTTATATTCGTAGTGAAACCATAGTGATAATACAGGAACATGAAAACTCATAATTTTGTGGTTTTTATAGTTATCATGTTTATTATGATTTTTATTACCATAGTTTTCAATTTCCTGTATTATCACTATGGTTTCATTACAAATATCATGGTTAAAATATGGTTACTATAGTAAAGCCATGGTAAATTTACTGCAAAGGACACAAAACTTATTGTGATGGCACGCAAAAATATTTTAGAAAACGATTCCAGTCCTGTACTCTAAGGGGCTCCGTAGCCTACAGCAGTGGTTCTCAATCAGGTGGTCGGGACCCACTAGGGGGACTCAGCACACTTCCAGGGGGGCCTCGAGATCTCTTAAAATTATTAAAAATATGATAGATTATTAAACTTTTTATATAATTATTATAATTCAGCTTACTGAAAATGCTAAACATTTAATAACTCCCTTCAACAGCTTGCTTTTTATGAAGAATATACAGTTCTAGACATTTCTGGAATCAAGTTTTAAAGAAATATTTTATAATAGATATATCTTATAATATAAATATCTAATAGCCTACATGGGGGGCCTTCAAATATTTTCTCCAACAATGGGGGGCCTTCATAAATTCACAGTATGCCCACCTTTTCAGACACTACTACACCACTGATTCACATTGAATGCGTACTGGCGCTAAAAAAAGCCAGATGCAGCGCCAGAAAGAGAACAGAGCATAAGTGTCTCGAGACATGTTTTTAAAAGCTGAAGGTTATCTTAAAAACGATGCACTCCTGTGCAACACACAGAAAGAAAAAAAAAAAAACACAAAAAAACCCCCAAAGAAAACAGTGAGAGGAAAGGGTCAAAGACGTCCGCTTAGCGCACCAAAACGCATCTGCCCAGCCACTTGCATGGTATATATTGCTTCACTTATTATTAACTAACGCACTACCTTCCATACAAAGTAATTATATAATTTGTTTCCTAACAGTAACTTTCAGTCAGGGTGCTAGCTTATAGGGTGAAATGTGGAAACGATTATAGGGGCCCACAGGTCCAGCGGGGTCTTCAACAAATTAGAAACTTCTATTATGAAAGGGGCCCAGACCAATATACAGGGCGAATTCCAAACTGCGTTTTTGCACCCTTGAAGGGCACTTCGGGAAAGGGACACCACACGAAGGGGTGTTCCAAACGAAAGTGAGCAACTCAAGCCCTCCACGAAGGGCCCTTCCACAAGGCCGATAGCGAAGGGTACATGCAATGTAATTTTACCATTTATGATCACGTGACCCTGGGTTTTAAAGCAAGGTTGTCAATCAGAACATATTACATGTTCAAACCACTGATATATATAAATATATAGAACTGAATTGCTCATGACATCAATTCAGTGAAGCCACTGCACCGCCATATTGCTATGCCCAAACATGTCCTTACTGACTTAATAGGAAATCATCTCATTTCAGCAAATAAACATAAATCATTCAGTCACCTATTTTATATCTGAAGTTGGCATGTACATCCCAAAAACGCGAACGTCCAACGCATGTAATTATTTATTTATTTAAAATCGGGAATTTTTCCTGTTTCTTGAAAGCCCGAGCGAATTATGTATATCTACTGTATAACAAACAGTATCCACCTCTAACAAACTTCATCAGTGAACAGATCAGCTGAATGTAAACAGCTCACTGAATACAAACAGACATTTTCAGACGTATTTATTGAGCTCATCGAAGTGTTTGTTCAGAGTTACTTGTTTTATGTTTTTATCAAAAAGTGCCTTTTTCTCGCGGTCACTTGAATAAGAGCGCGTGCTCTCTCTCTATCACACACACAGCAGGCGCGCAAAGAGGGAGACACTCAAAGCAAAGCTGGTTAAAATAAACTGATATGGGTTTGACTGGAGGACAATGAATTAAACTGACTACAGAGAGCACTTCAATGTGAAAACAAGCAAATCCCGGGCATTTAAGGCGATATAGAAACCACGGTCTGACTTTTTTAAAGTCTCTTTCGGGGGTAAGGACATATTGTCGCCGTAAACAAGCAGATATTAAAGATTTTCCTACTTACATTACAACTTGTGGACAGTTTTGCCACTTCCTTTGGTGATTGTTGTGCTGCACTCAGCAGCGGTTTTAGCTTGTATTGCGCCCTGGGTGAAACCCGCTTCAACACGCCCCCAAAGTTGTTGACAGGGGGGTGGGGGGAATTGGGTCCTGTGTGGGTGCCTGGTGCTGCCCCCTGCAAGATGCTGCCGCCCCCCTGCAAGATGCCATCCTGGGCAACTGCCCATATCGCCCATGCCTAAATCTGCCACTGGCTGCACTGATAGACTGAACACCAGGGCTGGTGAATGCTCTGCCATGGTGATCAGCATCTTCTCCCTCGTACTGAATATTATCCATAACAAACAAATCAAACATTAAACATGTTTATCACAAGAGGGCAAAATGCAACAGTCGTATCCACAGGTCGGTGACGGTAAAACGGGGGTGTTTCGCCTGTCAGTCATTGATGCTCTATGGCAGTTTGGGTATACTAAGATGGCTGCTCAAACACTTCTGGTGGCTTCACCTCCTGCTGGCAGTTTAACATTGTATCAGTGATCCAGTAATATATATATATATATATATATATATATATATATATATATATATATATATATATATATATATATATCAGTGGTTCAAACACTCAGGCAAGCGCTATAGCCCTTTTATAACATATACTTCTCCTCAGTTTACATTCGTCCTCATACATAAGATAGTAGACGGTCATAAGCAGAGAGATACTCCAAAAAGAGGGTCCATTTTTTCCTGTAGGCTAGGCTAAACCCTGTGGTTTATTTTTTATTTATTATTAAGACCTCTAGTGCACCAAATAACTTTCGGCGGGAAATAGTCATTCATGTATTTTATATACATTTATTTAGTACAGATATATTACTATTATTATTAAAACAGCAACATTAAGCAAGTTTAAAATGACACAAAGTTCAATATTTGAAAATAAATAAATAAACTATTACAAAAAGTATATTTATTTGCAACAACAAATTAATTACTGTTGTTAGAACAGCTGCACTGTGTTGTCATGGTAATGTTCAGGTAGATAAAGTGGAAGTGAGGTATGTCTTTCATTACTCCCTTCATCAAGGGTGTTCCAAACAGCTATACTCTGCGTTCCATTTCAAATTTTTATCCCCTTCCCTCGCAAACTTCACTCCGTCTCATGGTACATCACTGCTTATGTTGTGCAATGGGTTTAACTGGAACCCCCTTAACCCTTGATTACTTGGAGCATGTTGAAAGCTAATGTCAATTTGTGGAATTATTTAGTGATTTTTGCACATGAGAAAACAATGTTTTCGGAGATTGATTTCAGAGGGTTATGTATAAATCTCGTATGTTTAATTTTTTTTTCATTAGTTAATTCATTCATTTAGTTCATTAGTTTCAATCGTTAGAAAGGATTAATCAAGATTTACACAAACGAAAATGTTAACATAACAATGAACACATAGGCTATAACGGTGTGATAAACAGTACACAAGTATTATGCTGTTAAAATTCAATAAAACTTTTCTAAACTGCTTAATTGACCTAACTTCCATCATACATTAGAGTTGTGTGGGGGTGGGGTTTATGACACGCGATCTGCTGTCATGTCACAATCGAGTTGCATTGTGGGATAT
Source organism: Myxocyprinus asiaticus (assembly GCF_019703515.2). NCBI lineage: Eukaryota > Metazoa > Chordata > Actinopteri > Cypriniformes > Catostomidae > Myxocyprinus > Myxocyprinus asiaticus. The sequence goes on along the minus strand of NC_059377.1, from coordinate 32,895,274 downwards.
GGAGCTACCTGAAGCATACATCAGAGTAGGCTCGCACCCTCGGCCAAAATCGAGGTGTTAAGCGTCTGTCAACAGAAACTTCCCTCGCTCACTTAACGAAGTGGAACAGACTTCCAAAATGGCGGTGGGGATTCCCCCGAGGGGAAGTGCTTAGGGGAGTTAGCGAGTGGATGTTAAACGTGAAGTGGAACGCAGCCATACATGAGACGCATGAGTGCCCTGCTCCCTCCAGAGTTCCCACTTCAAGGACTCAGACCTTTGAAGGGAGTAGGGCATAGGGACGCTCACTTCCGTTTGGAATTTGCCCACAGTCAATGGGCCCAGAATTCCTTGCTACAGTCATTCTTTCACTATCAGCAAAGCAGTAATAAAAAGTTGCTGGTATTTGTTAGCTTGTAGACTTATGAAAAGTCTTTGTATTCTTAAACATAAATTAGCACTCGAAAATCACAGTGGAAGCGTGCATAATACATACCATGGAGCTGGGTTACTTCTTGAGGTAAACTACTCCCACGGTCTTCTGCGGCGTCTTTAGCGTTTTTCTTCTCATTTTCTGATAGGAGCTGAAGACTCTGGTAGTAGCGAGCTGCTATTGGAACCGGTGATTCAGTCCGTACTCTTTTAGCGAAATTATACAGCGATACTTGAACATATCTTACATCGAGCGCTAACTTGTAACGGTTAATAGGCTTACAAACTCAAAAAGATAGATAGATTGACTCAAAGGTGGGATTTTCGATGGCAGCCGACAACAGTCCCTGCTACATACAGTATGTTTATGTTAGCTAGCTGAGAATGGTTATAACGTGATTAACGGATAAATGGAGGCGTATTCTGTTCTGTCTGAACTTTAGAAGAGGGGAAATCTGTTGAAATTTGAAGAGCAGACCCTACTTTTAATATGACTGCTGTGTTTATTATCATTATTATTATAATTTTGAATTCATTTGTTGTTTGTTTAGTGGGTTTTATTAAGAGGGCTCTAGTCTAGTGCCCCTAACATGGCACTTGAGTGAATCTCTGGGGACTTTAAAGAGACGTGCAATCCTCGAAATCTGTATAAGCCTGACCTCTGCTGGTAGAAAACAATATCAGAATCAGAATCAGCTTTTTTGCCAAGTATTCTTACACATACAAGGAATTTGTCTTGGTGACAGGAGCTTCCAGTGTACAACAATACAAAAACAGCAGCAAGACATATACAATAATAAAAAAAAATTATATTTATTTAATTATTTTTGTGCTCGGTTAATTGTGCTTCTCTTATAATGTAAATGACTATATGTTAAAATGCTTTTAAAACATTTTAAGTCAGTGTTTGAGTAAATCCTGAGTTTTATTATTTTATTTTTTTATAATCTGTTTGACAAATTTGGTCAATGGAAGTCTCAGGCTGTGCATAACTTGATACTAAAATTAATTAATGAATTAATTACTGTTTATTGAGCCTAAATAAATAGATATATTTGAACCGATGAGGAAGCAGAACCGAGAAACAAAAGTGTTCAAATTGGTGGCCTTTATACTGTAATTATTAATAAACTTTAATGAATGCGCTCTCTCTCTCTCTCTCTCTCTCTCTCTCTCTCTCTCTCTCTCTCTCTCAGCAATCAAAGTTCACCTTTCATATGATCCCTTATAAGAGGCCCTGGGATGAAAATCATGAAACCTTAAAAATGGTAGTCAAAGGAAGGTACTTGAAAGTTATAAAATTGCACATTATCTCAAAGGAGAGAAAAAATATAAATTTTCGGCAAATCTTTGTAGTTTTCTCGCATCATTTATACTCTGACCCGATGTTGCTTTTATACGTGCCATGAGGGCATATATTAATCCAGCCTTATAATCAAAACCTTAAATTTCTAGAGCAATTGTTGGGCTCATATTAGCCATAAATCGAAGGGGAAACAATTGTGCTGTTATTCATTTATTTATTTGTTATGTTTCAGAAATTGCTCTATTGCAGCAGATCATGTTTTATTGGTCATTTTGAAAGACTGCATATAACAATGTGAAATATAGGTAAGATAGTAAGATGATATTTAAGAGAAGATATGAAATGCTATGCTACAGGAAAATAAAAAAGAAGTTACTTTATGGCAAACATGAATTGAGACTGTTGCTAGAAAAAAATGGGAACACTTTACAATAAGTTTCTATTTGTTAGCAGTAGTAAATGCATTAGACATCATGAACTAACAATGAACAATAATTATTTATAGCCTTTATTAACCTTGGCTAATGTTTATTTCAACATATACCAATACATTTGATAAATTAAAAGATGTATACATTAACATAACATATTAACAGTTAATGCATTCTGAATTAACATAACGTAAAAATATGTTTGTTCATTGTTAGTTCATGTTAGTTCAGAATGCATTAACTAATGTTAAGGTGTAAAGGATATATTGAAATCAACATTAAAGGAATATTCTGTGTTCAATACAAGTTAAGCTCAATCAACAGGATTTGTGGCACAATGTAGATTGCTAAAAAATTTTGTTCGACCTGTCCCTCATCTTGTAAAAAAAAAAAAAAAAGCAAGCAAGCAAGCAAGCAAAAATCTGGGTTATAGTGAGACACTTACAAAGGAAGCCAATCCGTAAACATTACTCACTCTATCTAAAGCATTGCCACTAAATATAAACGATATGTGTGTTAACATGATTTTAGTGTGATAAAATCGCTTGCTAAACTTTTCTGTGTAGTTATACTCAATTTTACAACTTCGTTGTCATGACGACGAAACTGCGTAAACATTAATATCCTAAAACGACTGTGAAAACTACGATTAAAACAACTTTACAACTCAAATAGCACGTGAGTTTAACAGCAGAATTAATGTAAGTGCTTTTTATAAAATTATAAACTTCAAATTTCTGTTTAAGCTCTCCAAAAATTGGTCCCATTCACTTCCATTGTGAAAGCCTCACTGTAACCAAGATTTTTACTTCTTTTTTTTTTAAATAAATCAATAAATAAAAGGAGGCTCGTAATTAATATTTGCAGTAATCAACAGTATGCCACAAATGCTGTTGACTGAGCAAAACTTGTTTTGAGCCAAGATTAATAAATGCAGTTATACTAAATGCAGGAGCTAAAAGTTGTATATGTTAACATTAGTTAATGCATTATGAACTAACATGAACTAACAATAAACAATAGTATTTTTATAAACTAACATTAACTTACTATATTAATAAATGCTGAAAAAAAATATTGTTTATTGTTAGTTCATGACACCTAATCAATTAACTAATATTAACAAATGGAACCTTATTGTAAAGTGTTACCATAAATGCTGTAAAAGGATTATTCATTGCTAGTGTTACCGAAAAAAATATTTCGACACCCTTATGTAGCTACTGTAGTGTTCCCATATTGGATAGAAGTTTCCAGAAGCAAGTATGGATCAGAGTGACCTGTCACACACACACACACACACACACACACACACACACACACACTGATGGACAATTACAACTCCTGTTGCTCACTCTAAAGCATGGAACTGCAGGTCTCATTCAGGTACTGCACTGTGTCTCCATGACGACCAAGAGCAGATAGAAACTCTTTTTGATCACTTGAAAGAACTTTACTACACACCACGAAAACCAGAAACACATGATCATATAATACATTTGCAGATATATTTATATGTTATTGAATTATTTTACATTTTGGATCATTCCTCCCCCTCCTCTCCTCTCAGAGAGTTTGTGACAGTGCTGCCTGCATGACCTTCTTATATTCCATTATCAGTAATTCAGGTACATTTACTCCAGAGTAATCTTGTAAGGTCTCTCGATAAAATGAAAAGGTATACATAGCCTATTTTCGTGACCTTGGAACAGTCTTGTTTAGTGTTTTATGTTCGGATCTTGGAGTTCAGAGTGGACTCAGTGTGCCCCATATAGATCAAGTTTCTGAATGTCCATCAAAGTTAAGGACACTTTAACTGAGTTTTAATTCTAATAATAAAGTATCTGTACTATTTTAGTGGTACATTAGGAGGAGGCTAAGGGAATTGAAATAAAGAAGACTGTTGCATTACTGGGAACACTGGTTTGCTTACACTGTATGTGATATCTGTATACTACTGAGTATTATTAAAGTTTTTATTATTAATTATTAAACATGAAAGATTTAAAGGGATGGTTCACCCAGACATTACATTTCTCTCATCATTTACTCACTTTCATACCATCCCAGATTTGTATGACTTTCTTCTGCTGAACACAAAAAACTATTCTTAGAAGAATATCTCAGCTCTGTTGGTCCTTTCAATGCAAGTGAATGGTGACCAGACCTTTCAAGCTCCAAAAAGCACATAAAGGCAGCATGAAAGTAATCCATATGACTCCAGTGGTTAAATTGTCTTCTGAAGTGTTGCAAACAATTTGGGTGATAAACAGATCAATATTTCAGTATTTTTTTTTTTTTTACAATAAATCTCCACTCTAGCTTTGACTTTCAGAATGTGAAAGTGAAAGTGGAGATTTACAGTAAAAAATATTGATCTGTTTCTCACCCACACCTACTATATCACTTCTGAAGACATTTATATAACCACCGGAGTCAGGATTACGTTTATGCTGCCTTTATGTGCTTTTTGGAGCTTGAAATGTCTGGTCACCATTCACTTGCATTGAAAGGACCTACAGAGCTGAGATATTCTTCTAAAAATATTTGTTTGTGTTCTGCAGAAGAAAGAAAGTCATGCACATCTGGGTTAGCAGGAGGGTGAGTAAATGATGAGAGAATTTTCATTTTTGGATTACCTATATCTTTAAGATATTTTAATAAAAGAGGGATAGTTCAAAAATGAACCCAAAAATGAAAAATCTCTCATCATTTATTCACCCTCATGTTGTTCCAAACCTGTATTTATTTATTTCTTCTGTGGAACACAAATGGAGATATTTGGCAGTGTGTTAATCTCAGACACCATTCACATTCACTTGCATTTTATGTTCCATGGAAGAAATGGAAGCCTAAGCGATAGTAATATACTCGTACCATACACTAGACTCTTAGTCAGCATTATGTCATTTATTCAATTCAGGCATCTCATCCAGTCATAATTCAGCCTATATTTTAGCTCCGCACAGCTCTTCATCGCTTCGTAGTGCCGCCGTTGTTTTTTCACCCCCTACCACCCCTTCACTACCAATTTAGGTTGCATACTGCTGTAAGGGGCAAACTCCTGTCCCTGTGTCTTCCGGCTGGATCGGAAATGAACCTTGCACCGAAGGAAACAATTCTTTCAATTTATTCACATTAATTCTTATTTTCTCTGAGAATGTGTTTGGAACAACATTAGGGTTAGTTAATTTTTTTTGGTGAACTATCTCTTTAAACATTTTCAGAAGAATTCATTCTTTGAAGAATACTCACATGGAAACCATCATTTGACGATGCTACCTATACTTAGCAGAATCAGCATACCATGAACATAACACAATGTTCTTATGATACCCTGTGTACAAAACTATTGCACATATAAAGAAACACTGCAATCCTTTTTGTGGCTGAAGCTCCAGCCTTAAACAAACAAGTTTTTAAAGGTGCACTCAGTAACTTTTGTCTTTGTGTCATCTTGGACTTACGCTGACACATAGCGGCTTGGATGCAGCATCATTTAAAATCAAAAGTTTTCAGTTTCAGATGCCATTGTAGAAATTCAGTATTCACAGCCAGCCATGATTACTTTAATCAGTGAGTGAAAGTGTCAAATAACAGGATGGTTACAGAGATTAACTGGTCATGTGATTCTAACATGGCAGCCCCCATGTACGGACCCTCTCCATGTAGAATAAAACAGCTTTTATAAGGTTACTGATATGACTGGAGTCTTAATTTTAATGTGAGTGGTGATGATTTCCTACATATATTGCAAAATTACAAATCATGTCTTTAGGATTTAAACATTTTTAATGAAGATTATTGAGTGCACCTTTAAAATGCAAAAGAAAACAAATGTAATTCTTAACATGCATTTTATAGACACCCTTTGAAAGTCTACCATAATGTAGCTCAAGAAAACAGCTGATCAAATTTAAGATGACTTTGCATTAAGGATAGCAAAACAGATGCCAAAGCACTCACCTTCCTCACAACTCATAACGTTTTTGTTTTTTACCATATTTTGCATTATTATACATCACTAAGACTGCACAGCAAGTGTTAAGTAGGGTTGTGTTTTGCTGCGACCGGAAACACATCATCATACGTAAGCACAAAGCAAATGCTTATTTTTATCACCACAAAAGCCATTATTAAGGCTTATTTCATCCAACTTACCAAGGATATAACAAATACATTAGCAAATACCAAACCATGCTTAATTCTGATCAGATAAAATCAATATGTAACAGTAAACAAGCTCCTTGCTTTCTCTCAGGTTTAAAAACTCACATGTAAGCATTTAAAATGCCATCATAAATAATAAGAGAAACATAACAGCACCAGGAGCTACACAGTGGTGCAGTTGGTGGATGGTGCTGCCTCCATCTTGCTCTTCATCTCTCTGGCCTCATTGGTAGGGCACTCAGAAGCAACCTGACAACGGAACACCTGCTTATACGCCTGCCTAAAGTTCTCAGAGAGGAACGCGTATATAACAGGGTTTACAGAGGAGTTGCTGTACGCCAGACAATGAGCCGCCACTCTGAGCACGAAGGACGCCTGGTTGAGGGGGAAAGAGCCAAACTCGACCCAGAGGTGCACCACATGATGGGGTAGCCAGGACAAGCAGAAGACCACCACAACCACCAGGACTGTCTGGGCAGTCTGTCAAAAGTGATGGAGAGGTTTTAATGGTTGTTTTAATACACCATAATGATCTATGTCATCTAACACTGAATGTAAATAGGTGTGGTTAGTATTGTGTGTTAAATTACACATATTCATTGAGGCAATGAGATGTGTGCAGTGCACTTCAAAAGTAACTCATTTTAATATATGAAGCAAGCACAAATTATATCTTACCTTCTTTTTGGATGCCTCAGACTTTTTGGAGACATTTCTTAGCTTTTTATGCAAATGATTGAGGACCTAAAGACACATTGGAATATGATAGTTTGAAACGAAAATTTAGAAGACCACTTAATATATAGATTCAAACAATCTTTTCGAATATTAAAGATCTAACGTTCATAATCAAGTCATAAAATGAGCCACTAACCTTTGCGTAACAGAAAGATATTAGAATCAAAGGAAGCACATATCCAATGACGAATGTGCACACCACATAGATCTTTCTTCGGCTGTATTCTGGCCACACTTCCCAGCAAAACGTATTGTTACCCTCACTTTCCACGATGCCCTGGTAGTAGGCAACCGGAGTGGCCATGGCGAAGGAAAGCACCCATATGATCACCACCCCGATCAATGCATGCCTCGAAACTCTAATGGAAGAAGACTTCCTGCAGTGCACGATGGCTATATACCTGTCCACAGACATGGCTGATAAGGTGAAGATGCTCACCAACATGGACACGGTGAAAAAGTAGTGGATGAACTTGCAAATAAAGGCACCCAGGATCCATGTGGGCAGCATGTAAACTGTTGATTGAAAGGGGATGCAGAAGAGAAGATAGGACAGATCTGCCACACTGAGGTTCAGGATGAAGATGTTGGTGGTGCTTCGTTGCTGTCCAGGTTTGCGTCGAGCCAGAACTGTGATGACCAGAGAGTTTCCAAGGACCCCCAAAGTAAAAATGAGTCCAAATATCAGAAGCGTGACGAAGTTGTCGGTTCCGATGCCGAATAATGTATTTTCAGGCGCCTCTAAGTCAATGTTCCTCTCACGTCTCTCTAAATCACTTATGTTTTGGATGTTCATCGTCCTGTGAGCTTATTTTCACGCGTTGTCTTGAAAACGAACTCTTCTGCAATTAGTACTCTGGGTTTATTGACTTCCCAGAAGAAAAACTTGTTGAAAATGTTGCTTCGCCTTGAAAAATCGCGTGAAGTTTTCTGGAGTCCACGAGCAACAGGTTCTGAGACTGAGGTGTTCATGCACGAGCATCATAGTATTTTCATTTCGGACACTTTATAACAATAGAAAATATGTAATAATTCTCAGTATAAAAGTTTCCAATAATCCCTTTGTTTTACTCTGACTATTGGCGTTAACATAGGTTCATGCTTTCATCTCCAGGTGCTCTTCTTGTGTTTGAGCTCGCGCTCGATGGAGAAGCTCTGTTCTGCTGCAGCAATCAAATATGGCTTGCGTGCTCGTCACTGAGACAAAATTTATCATCCATACTCACCCATCCTCTTACAAGGGAAAAGCGCAGGCTCCATGATTCAGGAGTTTTTTTTTCCTCTCCCACTTTTTCTGTTGAACCAAAGAGACCTTTTTCCATTAGAACTCAATACAATATTACAAGACAGTCAAGGGTGTGCTTGTAACATCAAAATTAATAGGTCTGAAATGTTATTTAATATGACTAAATCAATCTAAATACATAAGTTTACACAAACCAAACTCATTTTTAGGGTTAGATTATAAAAATACAAATGCAAGTTACTGCTTTTTACAGTGTAAAGCTAGACTACATTTTGTTTAAGCATTTTGTTGAGGCAAAATATTCAATGTAGATGGTAAAACCAGAACTACATAAAATGTTTTGTGTGTTTCATGTGGTAACTTCTGGTTTTATTAGTCCATTTTTTTTATTTTGTTATTTTTTTAATAACTAAATCAACTTGACTACATTAGGTTACACCAGGGAAAATAATTTTAAAGGGTCAAAATAGATAGAAGTAGCTCCTTAAAGGGATAGTTCACCCAGAAAGGAAAATTGTGTCATAATATACTCACCCCCATGCCATTCCAGATGTGTATGACTTTCTTTCTTCTGCTTAACACAAACGAGGATTTTTAGAAGAATATTTAAGCTATGTAAGTCCTCACAATGCAAGTGAATGGTGACCAGACCTTTGTAGCTCCAAAAATCACATAAAGGAAACATAAAAGTATTGATATGACTCCAGTGTTTAAATCTATATCAGAACAAAGTGATATTCAATTGTTCCAGAGTGAAAACGCTATTTTTAAATGCTGTAAACCGAGGGGTGTGGGAAGCTCAGCGAGTATTGACGCTGACTACCACCCCTGGAGTCGCAAGTTTGAATCCAGGGTGTGCTGAGTGACTCCAGCCAGGTCTCCTAAGCAACCAAATTGGCCTGGTTGCTAGGGAGGGTAGAATCACATGGGGTAACCTCCTCGTGGTCGCGATTAGGGGTTCTCACTCTCAATGGGGTAAGTTGTGCGTGGATTGCGGAGAGTAGCATGAGCCTCCACATGCTGTGAGTCTCCGTGGTGTCATGCACAACTTGCCACATGATAAGATGTGCGGACTGATGGTCACAGAAGCGGCCACATTGAGGTGAGTAACCGCGCCACTACGAGGACCTACTCAGTAGTGGGAATTGGGCATTCCAAATTGGGAGAAAATGGGATAAAAAATAAATAAATGCTGGAAACCGGTTAAAACCGGTTAATTTTGTTCCAATAATTTTTTCATGAAACCAAAGGCCAAAGGGTTTATCACAGTATATTTTTGGAACTACACCGCTTTATGTTGCCTGAAAAAATGAAACACGTGCTTTGATCCTGAAGGAAACCGCTGCATCACACATGTCTTTGCCAAATTGACCGTTGTGGATGTCGCATTTTGTGAATGAAGACCTTTTTAAGAACTGTATAATTACTACATATACATGCACGGCTACTTCAGAAATAAGGAAAACATTATTAGATGTAAAAAATACATTTCTCAGTTGTTTCCAAGTCTACACTGAATTATTGTTAGATATGATGCATTAATACAGATTTGATGCTGCTGGGTTTTCTTAAACTTTACTTAAAGGTGCTGTAAGCAAGTTTATTCATGGAAATGTACGCAAAAAGTATTCCTACTCCCTGAAAGTTATTAATGAAATAAGTGTCATAAGATATCTCACCTGTTTCTGTGACAGCTCTAGCCTCTGTCTAAAACACTACAGCAAACAAAAATGTGTCAGTGATCCATGGACAATGACGCTTTCGACCTGTCAATAATTTTTCGCGTTCTCATAGTGTTGTAGCTGTGGCAAATTATTGAGGCTTACTGCCATTTTTAAGCCATGTTGTTCATAACAGTGGTCATTAAATATCCTGTTTCTCATCCACACCTATAATATCGCTTCTGAAGATATGGATTTAACCACTGGAGTCTTATGGATTTCTTTTATTCTGCATTTATACGCTTTTGGAGCTTCAAAACTTTGGTACCCAATCAACTGCATTATGAGGCCCTACATACAGTAGCTGAAATATTCTTCTATTTGTCATACACATCTAGAATGGCATTAGTATGAGTAAATGATGAGACATCATTTTTGGGTGAATTATCCCTTTAAGGTAACAACTGAAAAATTTCACATTGTACAGTGCATAATATGCTTCCTATGGTTGGATTATGTAATCCGATTACATAATATTTTAAATGTGCATATTCAGATTACAGTTACTTTTTGTGAATTACATGATGACAAAGATCGCATAAATTATCAGTCTTGACTTTCAAAGAATCACATGTAAACACGTTTACTAATGTGAAATGAAAGTGTGTAAAGGAGTGTAAATTGGTACTTAATACACTTAAAATTAAATATTTTCATCATGCTAAATCATGCAATACGATTTAGTAATCCAAAAGTAAACAAATTACCTAAAGATGTAATCTAAAAGATTATGTTACTGATTTTCTTAGTTGTCCAATTTGTAATCTGTACATATCAAATGTAAAAGCACACTAGATAAATGCTAAGGTGGCTTAATACATTGTAAATTTCTCATAAATAAAGTATCAAAGTCACATGCTAAATTTTTTGCCCACCTAAATCCGCATAAAGCTAATATGTTAAAGTTAATATGTTTAGCTCTTTTTACTGCTTTATAACACAGGAACATTTATTATTTATTTGATTGCCTCCCTTCTCATGCTAAATGGCTTGCTATGACCTGCAGCGTGAGATTACCTGTATCCAAAAAGGATGTGCAACTGCACTTTCCTCATGGAACCAGAGATGGTTAGTCAAATATGATTGCTGGTGAGATAACCACATCTCCAGCCTTCTCTTTGGATATTGATGAGGCCCAGGAAACTATGACAACTGAATTTATAATGAAATTATTATATTATTTTTTTTGGGGGGGGGGATGTAACTTGAGAGATACCACGTATCATCTTTTTAATGAGAAATCATTCTTATCATGAACATGAGTGCTGGGGGATGTGGCCCCACCTGAACTGAAACAAAAGCTTTTAGTGCATCACTAGACAATGTGAGACAAACCTTAGCGTGTTCCTGGCAAATGACACATGAGGTGAATGATTATGAGAAAATACAATCACTACAAGTCAATGCAATTTTTTTTATTTTTTTTTAGAGAAACAAGTCTCATAAGAAATGTAGGGAAAATTTGATCTTTTAAGGATCTGGATTAAAAAACAAATCTGTCACTGACATACAATGGTTGTTAATTTTCGTGCCCTTCTCGGAAGGCCTTAACATCTTACAGACACGAAACGCTGACTGTTTTGCATGTGTTAAATAAATGTTTTTTAAAATAACTAGATGCATCTAACTGCAGCCACTCATCAATTTTCTATGCACACTGAATGATTATTAGGCTGCACTTTACCGGTTTAGATTGTTTTGGAGTTCTTCAGCCTTTTGTGTGCTGCCCCTATGAGATCCTGATGTACTGATGTTACCATGGTGACCGGTTGCCTCTTCTCTAAGACCAAAACATTTTTTTCAGTTAGAGAAACCGTGCTGGAACTGATCATGTTTTTCTGGGTCAGATGAATCAAACACAATGCGATTAAGCTCCTTACTGAGATCATCACTAATTTAAGAATACATTCTAATCTTATGGTTATTAAAAATGAGGAAAATTGTTCCTTAGAAGGTGTCATCAGAGCACTCAAAAGAGTAATGGTCAGCATGTGATCCATAATGTATTAAACCATGGCCTGAAGTTGTTTCAGAACCACGGACAGAGGCAGGGGACACCGAGGCCGAGAACCAGTAACTTAATCGAGATCTTCTTTGTGCATTTGAGTCAGGCAGCAGAGACTAAATAAATTAAATATATAAATGCTTTGTCTGTTGTAGTCATATATATATAGCTGATTAAACGAATGATTTGCATCGGTCATGCTAGAGCAGATGCAAACAGGAGTTTGTTGGGGAAAAAAAATGAAATTATTAAAAAGGTTGACCTGCAAAATGTGTTATTTACATCAGTTTTATATGCTGTGCCTCACACTGTTTGGAACTGGGTATTACCATAAATCCTTGAGCCTACAGCTCCTCAACCAGACCAATACAGAACACTTGATATTCACCATAGAAATGTTTTATCAGGTAATTTTTAAGGGTTAGATGAGGTAGATGTAGTGCTTAGGATAGTGAAATGAAGGGATAGTTCACAGAAAAAATTAAAATTTTGTCATCATTTGGTCACCCTCATGTTTCGTCCATGGAACACAAAAGGAGATGTTTGGCAGAATGTTGTGGACTGACACCCTCAGTCACCATTCACTTTATTTGTATGGAGAAAAAAGATGCAATGAAAATGAATGGTGACTGAGGCTATCTAGCACTAACATTCTGTCAACGTGTATAAAGGTTTGGAACAACATGAGGGCTTTCAGTTTTGGGTGAAATATGGGGTTTTGGGTTAATAAGTTAACAACTGCATCTATCCACTTTTTATAATGAAAAGTGTTTCATATTGCTTCACAATAAAGATAAATAATAAAAATGGCACAAAAAGCTACATTTATTAGTCCAGTAACTTTTAGGTAACTGTGAACTATAATGGTGCTGCCACACAAAACTAAATGCATCTGTGACAACTCATATTGCTGCTTTGAGTGATGTTGTTAATTCACCATCATCCTTATGCAAGTTCAGATCTGAAATGGGAGGTTAATGCAGCTGAGATCAATCTTTGTAGAAGTCTTGCAAATGTCATTCTCCTCTCATCTGTGTTCTGAGGTAAGGGCTCTGACATAGCCTCTTTGTTGAAGTATGTTATTTGACCTGTTAGACATTTTACAGTACATGAGAGGACAGACATCAGATTGCAGAACAGAGAGATTAGTGATTGTGGTGCTTCATTTGAACTGTGGAGGGGGTAAGAGAGCATCATTATTCTCTCAAAACCCAGTCTAGATGAGTTGAAATTCTGGTATGCATCATACCTATTCAGAGAAAGAGAGAGACAGATAAATAGTAAAATAAAAAATGAGAAATAGAAAAAAGACATTTATGGTAAATACTGAAAATGAAAATGTATTACTATATCTATATCTATATATATATACAGGTGCATCTCAATAAATTAGAATGTCGTGGAAAAGTTCATTTATTTCAGTAATTCAACTCAAATTGTGAAACTCATGTATTAAATAAATTCAATGCACACAGACTGAAGTAGTTTAAGTCTTTGGTTCTTTTAATTGTGATGATTTTGGCTCACATTTAACAAAAACCCACCAATTCACTATCTCAAAAAATTAGAATACATCATAAGACCAATAAAAAAAAACATTTTTAGTGAATTGTTGGCCTTCTGGAAAGTATGTTCATTTAATGTATATGTACTCAATACTTGGTAGGGGCTCCTTTTGCTTTAATTACTGCCTCAATTTGGCGTGGCATGGGGGTGATCAGTTTGTGGCACTGCTGGGGTGGTATGGAAGCCCAGGTCTCTTTGACAGTGGCCTTCAGCTCATCTGCATTTTTTGGTCTCTTGTTTCTCATTTTCCTCTTGACAATACCCCATAGATTCTCTATGGGGTTCAGGTCTGGTGAGTTTGCTGGCCAGTCAAGCACACCAACACCGTGGTCATTTAACCAACTTTTGGTGCTTTTGGCAGTGTGGGCAGGTGCCAAATCCTGCTGGAAAATAAAATCAGCATCTTTAAAAAGCTGGTCAGCAGAAGGAAGCATGAAGTGCTCCACAATTTCTTGGTAAACGGGTGCAGTGACTTTGGTTTTCAAAAAACACAATGGACCAACACCAGCAGATGACATTGCACCCCAAATCATCACAGACTGTGGAAACTTAACACTGGACTTCAAGCAACTTGGGCTCCTCCAGACTCTAGGACCTTGGTTTCCAAATGAAATACAAAACTTGCTCTCATCTGAAAAGAGGACTTTGGACCACTGGGCAACAGTCCAGTTCTTCTTCTCCTTAGCCCAGGTAAGACGCCTCTGACGTTGTCTGTGGTTCAGGAGTGGCTTAACAAGAGGAATACGACAACTGTAGCCAAATTCCTTGACACGTCTGTGTGTGGTGGCTCTTGATGCCTTGACCCCAGCCTCAGTCCATTCCTTGTGAAGTTCACCCAAATTCTTGAATCGATTTTGCTTGACAATCCTCATTATGCTGCGGTTCTCTCGGTTGGTTGTGCATCTTTTTCTTCCACACTTTTTCCTTCTACTCAACTTTCTGTTAACATGCTTGGATACAGCACTCTGTGAACAGCCAGCTTCTTTGGCAATGAATGTTTGTGGCTTACCCTCCTTGTGAAGGGTGTCAATGATTGTCTTCTGGACAACTGTCAGATCAGCAGTCTTCCCCATGATTGTGTAGCCTAGTGAAACAAACTGAGAGACCATTTTGAAGGCTCAGGAAACCTTTGCAGGTGTTTTGAGTTGATTAGCTGATTGGCATGTCACCATATTCTAATTTTTTGAGATAGTGAATTGGTGGGTTTTTGTTAAATGTGAGCCAAAATCATCACAATTAAAAGAACCAAAGACTTAAACTACTTAAGTCTGTGTGCATTGAATTTATTTTATACACGAGTTTCACAATTTGAGTTGAATTACTGAAATAAATGAACTTTTCCACGACATTCTAATTTATTGAGATGCACCTGTATATATATATATATGTGAATGTCAATGCCTTAGATAAAAAATATCAAACCAAGTGGCATCTGCAAACATATGATGCTAGACTTTTTTAAGAAGTTATTTCACGTTTCTTCTTACTTTCAACCAAATTATTTTTTTTCTTTAAAATAAATGCCACTTGGTTTGATATTCTGTTATCTAATGCACTGACATTCATGTGTGGCTTAAGTGTCAAAATACTTAGACTAAAAGTACACCAGTAAAATCTATTTTCTTTTCTCTTTACATCTTTATAACTCTCCTAAAATGTACCTTATACATTCCCTTCCAGAGGGACTCTGTTCCCTTCCCACTCAAAGCGCTCGCGCTTGTTAAAGAGTGGCGCGCTGTCATAGCAACCATGTTACGTTCTGTTTCTGTTTGTCCTACGAAGGCCGTCATGTTTAAACGAGATTTGTTTAAAGGAGGACGCTCAGGGGAGGTCACGTGATGCCATGCAAGAAGCAGATGTGTGAGCAACGAGCTCTTCGCACTTTGCTAAATTTTTTATTATTTTCATGTTATAATCTGGTGAAATTTGATACACCCAGTTACACATTTGGTCTTTGAGGCAAAACAAGGCAAAGAAGTAAAAATCCTCGGGCTCTGGAGACATTAAAAGACACTTACGTGTTCAAGATGAAAGCCCCGATAGGCCTACCGGGGACTCGATTTGGATGCCGTGGCGGGAGAGGTGATCCAGCGTCAGTTGTCCAACATGTCGGTGATGTTGATGAAGGTTCTTGCTGACTTGGAGGATCTCGCTGTAATATGTCGATCGATTACGGCGATGGAAATAAAATTCTCTGAGTTAGTTACAAGAGTGACTGATGTTGAGAGATGAATCGATTGTCTGGAATCTTCAGAGAGGGAATTAACTGCTAATCTGCCCACGACCAAAGTTGATTTGGAACATCTCCTTGAAAAGCTTGAAGATCTTGAGAATAGAAGCTGCAGGAATAACGTTCGAATTGTTGGAATTCCTGAGCATGAGGAGGGCAGAGATATGGTGAAATTCCTAGACGAGCTTTTCCCGAGTCTGCTCGACATAACAGGCCATAGGCTGGAAATCGAGCGAGCTCACAGAGTCCCAGCTCACAGATTTGCTGAGGGAGATAGGCCCCGATCGATTCTGGCCAGATTTATGAGATCATCTGATAAAGATCTTGTGTTGCACCATGTGAGGAGCAAAGGGAAGCTTTCTCGGAAGAACCATAATATTTTCTTGTTCCCGGAATTTGCGAGCTCGACAAGAGAGAAACGCGATCATTTCAAGGAATGTAAGAAACTCTTACATCAGCGAAAGGTCACTTTTGCTCTGATGTTTCCGGCCAAACTGAAAATAGAAACGAAGGACGGTTGCAAAAATGTTCATGTCCCAATGAGGCAATGTCTTTTATTGAATCAATGGGTGAGTAAACCACTGGGTGTTTCTCATGTGAGTGGGTCGACTCGCTGTACTTACTCTGGCTTTTGAGGAAGCTGGGCGTCATTTTGGTTTCTTTTTGCTTTTTGCGTTGGCTCCGCCAAGTGGCTGAAGTTTGTTTTGTGAATAACACTTTTCCTTAAAGAAACTTCTGCATTGATGAAAGATTACTTTTGCATTGAAGTTCCCGGCCAGTTTGAGAGTGGACACTACGGATGACCACAAAATATCTACATGGTCACACAAAGGATGTCTTTTATAAAGTTGACGGGTTGTGTAAGTCATGGTATATACTTTTATGCGGCCTCTGAGTGAATTGACTCGACCATCCGGGGAACCGGGATGCCGGTTTTGTTTCTTTTTGTATTGGTTCTGCCTAGCGGCTGGAGCTTGTTCTATTGAATAACACTCCTTTGGAACAGCTGTGGATTAATCTGTTTGTTCTTCGTGCCTATTCCTTCTGCTGGCTGGAGTTTGTTTTGTTGAGTATTTTTACGGGACATTGGAATGATTACGTCATTCGCTGAACTCATAACAGCCGGCTCACTGAACATTCGTTTGTCTGTCTGAGGAATCTGAATGGTTTTATATCAGCTGGAATTTGTTTTGTGGAAGATCACACCTTTGAGATAGTTCTGAGAATGAATCTACACGTTCTTTGTGTTCATTCTTCCTATTGGCTGGGGTTTATTTTACGAAGTATTTTCTGTTATGTAATTTTGCCTCACAAATTTGTGAGGCGAAATTGAGCAATCCGATGGCAAAGTTGTCGTGGGGGTTTATGGGCGTTCATGGACCTTTTGAGTTTAGAGGGATTGTCGCCTGTTGGCGCTTTCGTGCGCAGGTTAATGCTCATGATTTTCTTTTTTCTGTTTGTTTTGTTTGGGGGGAAGTTCAGGGTTTGATTGTTTCAACAATGGGGAATGTGGTCTGTATAATATTTTTTTTTACACACAATTTATTTTTTCTACTATATCAAAATGTCAAATGTTAATATGAGTGTACTATCTCTCTCCACATGGAATGTAAATGGGTTGGGGCACCCCATAAAAAGACGTAAGAAATATGATATAGCGTTTCTTCAAGAAACACATCTCTCCTCGCAGGAAGCTGAAAAATTTGGGAAGATATGGGGTGGACATGTTTTTTTTTAGTGCTGGCTCAAGTAAGAGCAAGGGAGTCATTATTTTGATTAATAAACATCTACAATTCAAATATCTCAAACAGACTAAAGATAAATTAAGGAGAGTCATTATTGTTTTAGCTGAAATTCATGGGCAAAGTTTGATTTTGGCTAATATTTACACAACCTAACACTGATGATCAGGGCTTTTTTATAGATTTTGAAGTGATGCTGCAAACCGCTGGCACCCCTCATGATATAATATTGGGAGGAGTCTTTAATCTTCTGATGGACTCAGTCCTTGATCACAGTGAAGCAAAAGTGTGTAAACCCCCTAGAGCAACATTGACGCTTCACAGGATGTGTAAAAATCTTGGTCTTATGGATATTTGGAGACTTTTGAACCCATCTGGTAGAGACTATACATTTTTTTCATCAGTCCATAAGATTTATTCTAGAATAGATTATTGTTTTTATATCTAAATCCCTCATTTCATCTGTTGTTGATTGCTCAATTGGAAATATCTTAGTCTCGGATCATGCCCTGGTGAGTTTAGAGGTGTTGCCACATATAGAGAAAAATAAATCATATAGTTGGCGCCTTAATGTGTCCCATTTGCAAAATCCTGATTTCCAACAAATGTTAAAGACTGAAATCAGTGTTTATATGGAGACCACCTGGTCCTTGGTATCCTCTGTGGGCATGGCTTGGGAGGCACTTAAGGTGGTTCTTAGAGGTCGGATCATACAGTATGCCTCATTCATCAAAAAATCCAAAGCACAAGAACTCGTGGAGTTGGAAGGAAATATTAAAAGTGCAGAGGCAGAGCTGAAGCGCCGTATGTCATCTGATGGCCTCAGAGAATTGACCCGATTGAAATACAGATATAATACTATTTTGTCGCAAAAAGTGGAGTTTTGGTTATTCAGGGCAAGACAGTCATACTTTGAGTCGGGGGACAAAGCAGGGAAGCTTTTGGCTAGATATATAAAGCAGAGAGAGTCTCTTTCTATCATTCCCTCAGTGAAATCTAGTGGTGGTGAAATTTTTAACTCAGCCACTGATATTAATAATGCCTTTAAAGAATTCTATCTTGATCTTTATAGTTCCACGTCTTCGTCTACTGATGAAGATATTAGAAACTTTGTGGAACCATTAGATCTTCCTAAACTGAAGACTGAGCAAAAAAACGCTCTTGATTCTGAGATAACCTTGGAGGAGCTTGACGAGGTAATTAAGTCCCTACCTACTGGCAAGGCTCCGGGGCCAGATGGTTTTGCCACAGAATTTTTTAGATCCTATGCTACAGAACTGGCTCCAATTTTCTTAGAAGTTTATACTGAATCATTAAGAATGGAAAGCTTCCTCCAACCATGACACAAGCCCGGATCAGTCTGATTCTTAAAAAGGACAAAGATCCAAGCGAGTGTAAAAGTTACCATCCAAACTCCCTGATGTCCAACTAGATGTAAAAATTTTGTCAAAAATTTTGGCTAACTGATTAAGTAAGGTTATGACATCTCTTATACATATAGATCAGGTGGGGTTTATTCAGGACCGCAGCTCTTCTGATAACATCAGGCGTCTCATCAATATCATGTGGTCAGTAGCGAATGATCAGTCTCCGGTCGCTGCCATTTCACTTGACGCTGAAAAGGCGTTTGATATGGTAGAATGGGATTATCTTTTTAAGATTTTGGAAATATATAGGCTTGGGAGTACATTTATTGGTTGGATTAAGTTACTTTATAAACACCCCATAGCAGCGGTACAAACAAATGGATTCATTTCAGATTATTTTACTCTGAATAGGGGCACTCGGCAGGGTTGCCCTCTTTCCCCATTATTGTTCTGTCTTGCCCTGGAACCATTAGCAGCCGCGATAAGTAAGGAAGATGATTTTCCATGGGTGACAGCAGGAGGTGTGGCGCATAAGCTTCTGCTTTACGCATATGATATTTTATTATTCGTCTCCGATCCCACTAGATCTATGCCTTGCCTCCACAGAATTATTAATTCCTTTTCAAAGTTCTCAGGATACAAAGTCAATTGGTCTAAATCTGAAGCTTTGGCTTTGACAGCGTTCTGTCCAGTAATGGCCTTCCAGCCGGGCACCTTCCAGTGGCCCAAACAGGGCATTAAGTTTTTGGGAATTTTATTCCCAGCAAATTTGTCTGATTTAGTCAGAGTTAATTCTGATCCCTTAATAAAAAGGTTTTTGAATGATGTGGACAGGTGGGCTTCATTACACTTATCAATGATTGGGAAGGTTAATGTAATTAAAATGAATTGTATCCCAAAATTCAACTACCTGTTACAATCTCTCCCTATAGATGTCCCCCTCTCTTATTTCAAGCAATTTGGTAGCATAGCGAAGTCCTTCATTTGGAATGATAAGCGTCCCAGGTTAAATTTCATTAAGTTACATAGGCCGATTGACAAAGGTTTATAAGGCCTACCCAAGATTTTGTTTTATTATTATGCATTCGGTCTCAGACATTTGGCTCACTGGTCACTTCCACCTGAGAGAGCCAAATTAATCAAATTAATTGGAGAAGTTAAGTCACACCCCGTTATTTTGCATTTACACGCGATATGGACAAAAGTGGCCAGAGTGTTTAATTTGGATATTTATTTAAACGTAGCCTCGAGCATATGGCAGAACCCTAAACTATGCATTAATAAGTACCCTTTCTGTTGGTCAGATTGGATTGTGAGGGGGGTTAATACACTCGGTGACCTATATGAGAGTGGAGTGTTGAGACCTTTTGAAAATTTGGTTCAAAATTTTGGAATTCCCAGATCTCAATTTTATAAGTATTTACAGCTAAGCCACCTACTCTGCACTGTTTTTGGGAGTGGCACGCACCCCCCTAGTGCGGCAGATACTCTGGAAGTGGTGATTACTGCTTTTGGAAAAGGTCATGAGGCATCAGTGTATGACTCCCTGTTAGTTCAGAGTCTGGGGGACGGAGCTTTAACCTCTATCAAGAGATTATGGGAGAAAGATTTTAATTTGGTATTGGAGGATGGAGTGTGGGCTGGGATTCTAAAAAACATCAAGACTGCATCTAGAGACACAAGGGAGCAACTTATACAATTTGAGATTCTACATAGATTCTATTGGACCCCCTCTAGACTGTATAGGCTTGGTCTTAAAGACACACCCACCTGTTGGCGTTGCCAATCGGAGGATGGAGACATGGCCCATGTTTTTTGGTGGTGCGCTGAGATTCAGGAATTTTGGTTGAAGGTACAGAGTTTTGTATGTGACGTGTTGGGCATTCAGATTTCGTTTTGCCCCATACTCTGTGTCTTGGGTGATGGGGCGGTCATTAAAGTAGGCAATAAATACATAAAAGATTGGGTCCTCACCAGTGTGATGATAGGCAGGCAGATTGTTTTAAGGGGCTGGAAGTCAGTGGGAGCGAGGAGATGGGAAGGGTGGCAGCCTTCGAGGAGGTAATATGTAGAAGGCTGGGGATATGGGATTTTTTTAATGGGAAATGGGGTAAATATATGATGTTTTTGGGGGGGCTCTCGGAATAGGTCTGTGGAGAGAGGAATATAGTTTAGAGTTGTATGTTTATTATATGTGTATGTATATATGTGTATGAGAATGTGTATGTGTATATGCGTATATACATATATATGTGTATGGGTGTTATAAAATAATGAATGTAGTGATGAGTGAATGAAGGGGAATGTGTGGTGGAATATATGTATATATATGTGTATGTGTATGTATATATATATATATATATTTGTTTATTCATTATTGTTATTATTATTTTATTCTCTGTATAAGTGTGTACTTAGGTAAGACCACTGGGATGTTCGTTTGGGGTCAGGTGGGGTTCTTGATTAGGGAGGGGTAGTAGTGGGAGTTAATGTTGATTTATTGTATATATGATTTGTTTGTTTTGTTTGCTTTGAAAAAAATCTATAAAAATGTTAATCACAAAAAAGAAAAAAAAAAGAAAAAGGAGGACACTCAGTATACTGCAGCCTCCGACCTAGCATGCAGCCTTCAAAACGAGACAGCCAATGTCAAATAGAAATTGCTTTAATGTGCTGTAGTGTGGCCTTGTGTATACAGATGTTGTACATTAGAACATTTATGCAGACACATTTTCCACACAGTTCATCAATCTGAAAAAAGTATTTTCCTGCCATTCAGAAACTGAGACATTCAGAGAATTTTCTGACTGAAATGAGTAGGCCAAGGAAACGCAGCGCAGATTCTTAGCAACATTCTTTTGATGTAGAGTATCCCTTTTTATCTCACATGGCTCAGGTATTACAGGTTTGTCTGCTCTTTGTGAGAAATGGGTTTCTCTGTTTTAAGTTAAGTCCTTGTAGCTCAATTGTTAGAGTATGGCACTAGCAGCGCAAAAGTTATGTGTTTGATTCCCAGGGTAAACACATACTTATAAATTCACTTTGGTTTAGAAGTGTCTGCCAAATGCACAAATAAATATTCTTCAGAAGAACATCAATCTGTCTGTCTGTCTACCTACATACCTATCTACCACTGTATGAGGCATGGCAAATCAGGTGTGCCCTAATTGTGTATTAAACATCTACAACCGTTTGAACACATATCGGCTCTGTTTGTTGGTATTATATTTATGTTGTATCTGCATGATTGTCTTTAAAGTAAATCAGTCTCCTGAAACAATGCACTTTAAAGGAACGAATATTTTCTTCAGCTTACAAATGATGGAGGACTAGCACATTTCTAATTACAAAACATTTACCTTTCATTTTCCAAAATGTAGGAGTTTACCTTCTGAGATGTGACAAAATAGTGTAGTGTTGTACTGTACATACTGGTGGATGAAATAAAAAAAATCAAGGTTTCTGAGGCAGAAAATAACAAATGTGAAGAACAAACCAGCTTGAATTATTCTACAAATCCTCCATTATGCATTCAGTCTATGGCAGCACTCAGAGACAGGGGTTTCTTCCTCCAATAAAGCTGTGCTTCTGTAACTCAACCATTTATGTTCTGTACACATCCTATAGACAAACTCTCACTTATCCAATACACATCCTACTGAATAGACAAACCTTTGTTGTGCCATATGTCACACTGCCTGACAGGCTGCCAGTCATGTGTCATTAATTTATACAGAAGGATCAATGTGGCCACCGGAAGGTGTAGATGATGTCACATATGTCCGATGGTAACTGCGGCCGCCTCCCTTCTGCATCTCTGTGTGGGGGTCACTGGAATTATGAAGAGTAACTATTGTGACTGACCAGTGAATGGAAATGATTGTGATTGTGAACTGATAACTTCTATGGAACCTTGGGCCAGTTCTCTTAGGCCACGTCTACACTAAAATGTTTTTGTTTGAAAACACACTAAAGGGATAGTTCACCCAAAAATGAAAATTCTCTCATAATTTACTCAAGGGGCTTGAACACCGGACGCATCTGGCATGGCGCTTGTAAAGTCTGTCGGTGGCACCCAGCTACGACTGCGGATGTTGCTCAAATTTCTACCATGCCACAGAGCACAACTCATAGTTTTCCATTAAATTAGACCCAAATCATTATCGAAGTACATAGATTATTTACTCTAGCCATCACTGGATGATATATTGAGTATATGTACAGTGCATATGGAAAGTATTCACAGTGCTTCACTTTTTCCACATTTTATGTTACAGCCTTATTCCAAAATGGATAAAATTCATTATTTTCCTCAAAATTCTACAAACAATACCCCATAATGACAATGTGAAAGAAGTTTGTTTGAAATCTTTGCAAATTTATTAAAAATAAAAAACGAAAAAAAAATCACACGTACATAAGTATTCACAGCCTTTGCCATGACACTCAAAATTGAGCTCAGGTGCATCCTGTTTCCACTGATCATCCTTGAGATGTTTCTTCAACTTGATTGGAGTCCACCTGTGGTAAATTCAGTTGATTGGACATGATTTGGAAAGGCACGCACCTGTCTATATAAGGTCCCACAGTTAACAGTGCATGTCAGAGCACAAACCAAGCCATGAAGTCCAAGGAATTGTCTGTAGACCTCCGAGACAGGATTGTATCGAGGCACAGATCTGGGGAAGTGTACAGAAAAATTTCTGCAGCATTGAAGGTCCCAATGAGCACAGTGGCCTCCATCATCCGTAAATAGAAGAAGTTTGGAAACACCAGGACTCTTCCTAGAGCTGGCCGCCCGGCCAAACTGAGTGATCGGGGGAGAAAGGCCTTAGTCAAGGAGGTGACCAAGAACCTGATGGTCACTCTGACAGAGCTCCAGCGT
Organism: Myxocyprinus asiaticus; assembly: GCF_019703515.2. NCBI lineage: Eukaryota > Metazoa > Chordata > Actinopteri > Cypriniformes > Catostomidae > Myxocyprinus > Myxocyprinus asiaticus. The sequence continues at coordinate 32,871,456 of NC_059377.1, read as the reverse complement.
TTCTCTGTGGAGAGAGGAGAAACTTCCAGAAGAACAACCATCTCTGCAGCACTCCACCAATCAGGCCTGTATGGTAGAGTGGCCAGATGGAAGCCACTCCTCAGTAAAAGGCACATGACAGCCCACCTGGAGTTTGCCAAAAGGCACCTGAAGGACTCTCAGACCATGAGAAACAAAATTCTCTGGTCTGATAAAACAAAGATTGAACTCTTTGGCCTGAATGGCAAGCGTCATGTCTGGAGGAAACCAGGCACCGCTCATTACCTGGCCAATACCATCCCTACAGTGAAGCATGGTGGTGGCAGCATCATGCTGTGGGGATGTTTTTCAGCGGCAGTACTGGGAGACTAGTCAGGATCGAGGGAAAGATGAATGCAGCAATGTACAGAGACATCCTTGATGAAAACCTGCTCCAGAGCGCTCTGGACCTCAGACTGAGGCGAAGGTTCATCTTCCAACAGGACAATGACCCTAAGCACACAGCCAAGATAACAAAGGAGTGGCTACGGGACAACTCTGTGAATGTCCTTGAGTGGCCCAGCCAGAGCCCAGACTTGAACCCGATTGAACATCTCTGGAGAGATCTGAAAATGGCTGTGCACCGACGCTCCCCATCCAACCTGATGGAGCTTGAGAGGTCCTGCAAAGAAGAATGGGAGAAACTGCCCAAAAATAGGTGTGCCAAGCTTGTAGCATCATACTCAAAAAGACTTGAGGCTGTAATTGGTGCCAAAGGTGCTTCAACAAAGTATTGAGCAAAGGCTGTGAATACTTATGTACATGTGTTTTTTTTAATTTTTTTTACATTTTTTATAAATTTGCAAAGATTTCAAACAAACTTCTTTCACATTGTCATTATGGGGTATTGTTTGTAGAATTTAGGAAAATAATGAATTTAATAAATTTTGGAATAAGGCTGTAACATAACAAAATGTGGAAAAAGTGAAGCGCTGTGAATACTTTCCGGATGCACTGTATCTTTCATATAGCCTACACAATGTGTTTTCAGTTACAAGTATGTATTTTGTGGTTTGACAGCTTTAATGAAGCCCATTAACCTTTTCATGAGTAGGATCTAAATTCCTCTGCAGTGCCTCCTGGAGTGAGTTATTTTTGCACGTGACACTGCACAGCTGGTAGAGGTGGGCAGAGTGTAGAGGAGTATTTTTTTTTTTTATTTTATTTTAATTTTTGATTTCTTGTCATAAAAAAGTAAAATAAAATACTGTATATAATATAGTAAATATGTGAACAAATGGGTTATGTCTGCTATACTGTATTTGTTTTATTTATTTAGCTTTTACAGCTATAAAAAGCAAATTAACAAATAATATCAGCAGTCCGGTTTGCCTAAATGCACTGCTTGACTTCACAGACATTGTGTGTGTGTGTGTGTGAGACAAGCGCTAATGTAAAAAGACTTGGCTGCATGCATCGGATAATCACGCTCGATCAGTATATTTTCACTGTGAGTATACAAGTTTTAAACTGTTATCGTGGTGCTTTTGTGATAGTTTAGCTGTCTGCTTCAGAAAACAAACATATTATATGCCTGAAAAGACTGTTTGAGTTGCTTTTGTGTGAATGAAAACTGCATCTGCACCTAATAAGTGCATGGGAAGATCACGTTTAGATATGATGGCTGTGCATATACAAGCTGTGAACTGTTATTGTGGTACTTTGGTGACAATTAGGCTGTTTGTTACATAAAATAAACATATGTGCTTGAAAAGACTCTTTGAGTAGCTGTTTGTTTGATGAATGACAACCGCTACTAATGTAAACAAATGGCAGCACACACTGGGGGAAGATCGCGTTTGATGTATGACTGCTGTTTGATGTTAAGAGCTGTAAACTTTTTATTGTGGTACTTTGGTGATGAGTTGGATGTATGTATATAAAATAAACTTATTCTGTGGTTTAAAAGACTGTATGAGTAACTGTTTGGGCGAATATAAATTACAGACGCTTGACCAGCGCAGCCTGTGTTGGCGCAAAAGACGATTTGAATCTGGCAGCTTGTAATGTAACTGGCTGTTGGAAAAAACGCTACTCTGCGGGGCCCAGTTATTAACTGTCGCACATATGTGACAGAACATATGAAAGGATTAAATGCCACAGATAGAGAAATTGCATAATTAACGTTACCATTTCTAATCGTTCAGTTTACACAGTTAAACCAGTTTCATACATTAACCAGCAAACTCATCAATGTCACTAAAAACTTGGTAACTTTTGTGTGTACTGTCTGCCACCTGAACCGCATTGACTTGCCCTGTGTTTGATACCTGTGCCGTGTCCTACCCGCGATGCGTTGTGGTGCTTCTCATCTGGTGTGTGTCTGCCTTTACCCTCATGCCATCCCAGATGTGTATGACTTTCTTTCTTCTGCAGAACATAAACAAAGATTTTTAGAAGAATATTTCAGCTCTTTATGTCCTTTCAATGCAAGTGAATGGTGACCAGAAATCTAAAGGTCCAAAAAGCATATAAAAGCAGAGTAAAAGTAATCCATATGACTCCAGTGGTTAATCCATATCTTTAAATGTGATGTGATAAGTGTGGGTGAGAAAAAGATCAATATTAAAGTAAATTGTTTACTATAAATCACTTTCACATCTGAAAGTTACATGTGGCATCTGTTTAGTTTCACTCTCACATCTGAAAGTGAAACTAGAGATTTATAGTAAAATGTTTACACCTCTTAGAATGGCATTTTTCTCCATCGAAAACACTCTCCATTACCACATACTTTGGAAAACAATGACATTAGTAAACTGAGCCTAAAGGCTAATTCACACTGCTACAACTAACATGGTTGTTGGCTTTTGTTTGATTAGTATGTCAGATTTACCTTATTCCAAATCGAAAGGGTGTGTCAGAGTAAGAAGGGACGTGCATGAAGCGATGCACCCGTCATGCATAATGCCCCCTGTACAAGCCTCTGGAGGCAGTGTTATGATCTTGGGTTGCTTCAATTTGCCAGGTCTAGATTCAGCAACGTTATGCGGCAATACAATGAAGTCAGCTGACTAACTGAATGTACTGAATGACCAGGTTATCCCATCAATGGATTTTTTTCTTCCCTGACGGCATGGGCATATCCCATGATGACAATGCCAAGATTCATTGGGCTCAAATTGTGAAAGAGTGGTTCAGGGAGTATAAGGAATCATTTTCACACATGAATTGGCCACCACAGAATCCTGACCTTAACCCCACTGAAACTCTTTTGGATGTGCTGGAGAAGACTTTACGGAGTGGTTTGACTCTCCCGTCATCAATACAAGATCTCGGCCAAAAATGAATGCAACTCTGGACAGAAATAAATGTTGTGACGTTGCATAATGTTGTCGAAACAATGCCACGACGAATGTTCACCGTAATCAAAGCTAAAGTCTGCAACTTTTCTTTTGGCCAGGCAGTGTATTTGGACCAGTAAGCAACCACCTATAGCAACCATTCAACCACTTCACACAGAATACCCTATCAACCACTTAGCCAAGCCCTAGCAGCCCCCCAAAATACCTTAGGAAAATAATATCAAACTGCTAAAAATACTCTTAACCACTCTAAATGAACACCTTTCCAAATGCATAGCAACACCTTGACAACCAACCACAACACCCATAACAGCAGTGAGTTCTTCAAAAATGTAATCATCCAGTTTTTCAATATTGTTGTACACCACTGTGTACAATTCCAATGCAGTAAAAGTTTAACAGTTTTAAACATGTGGTCAAAAGTACAGCAGCAACAACCAACCAGAACTTCTCTATACACTTTGTCCTTGGGATATCTGATCTCAGTGTGCCAGAGGCATGTCTTTATTGTTGCTTCTGGCAGGGAAACAAGGCAATGCTAATCCCCCAGTGGTGAGCCGCCAATGATTCCATCAACTCTTGGCATCCTCTTTCAATGCTGGACATAAGCATAATGCAGCCATTTGTTTTATGGTACAACAATATCATGCCCTCACACTTGGCACTGCCATGGGCAAAAACTCACATACATTTTCACTCTAAGACTTAGCTAAGTTTGATATAGATTTGTTTTTCAAGGTTTATTGTACATTTTGGGTTCACATTTCCAGGTTTGGAATACGGAAGTTAACTATAGCGGGGCAGAGTTCAATAGAGGTAAATGGGAGTCGACAACAAATATGTTTTGTGTGTGTTCCCATTTGCTCCAACAGCAAAAAAAAAAAAAAAAAAAATCCACTATTCCGTTTCCACGACTTTCCAAAAGCGAAAAATAAATAAATAAATAAATATATATATATATATATATATATATATATATATATATATATATATATATAGGAATTAATTAAGGGTAATATAACACAAAGAATAATGTTAAACATTTATACTAATATATATATATATATATATATATATATATATATATATATATATATATATATATATATATATAAAGTTTGCAAGATATATGCTGCTAAATAAGGTGTCATTACAGTCTGTGAAAAGGGTCCATTGATAATATTTTAATATGTTAGCAACAAATACATAAGGAAGGTGTCTACAAGCATTTGATTGAAAGAACATATTGGTATATACTCTAAATACGAGGAGGATATTAAGCAAATAAAAATCTATATAGCCTATACCATGGAGGAGATACATGATCTGAAAGATGCCCTCAAGGGAACCAATATCTCCAGCTCTATCATCCAGGTTGTTGTTGTTGCCTACCACTTGTGTGCCACCTCATGGACTTGTAGACATGTACCTTCATCTGCGAAGATGAACCACATCATCTCGGATTTCCACTTGGGGATAATTAAGTGACTTGTACACTATCAGAAAAGCAACCATTAAAGCTACACACAGTGTAATTTACCATGGTTTAAATCAGAAACAGAAGGTACTACTCTTAAGGGAGTGAAATAATTGGTAGTGGAACCAGAGCTTTCAAGGGCCCAATGCGGGTTGTAAAATTATTCTCATCTGCTCTGTGGGAGTCTTAATTGTGATCCGCATACTTTTCGTTGTTTTGGGCTATCTCCCATGTTTGTGTCCCACAAGCTCACACCAAAGATTGTATTGTTTGCCCATGTGTAATTTTCACCCCCTTCTGGTCAACAAAGCCTCTCGTTTTCAAGACAAGTGTACTTGCAGTGCAAACTGCCCACTCGCTGGATTCCTGCACTGATCTCTTACAAACTAGTGGGCGGTTCATAGATAACCAGCACAAAAGCCAACAGATGAGCTTCTGTGGACTAGACAAAGTGAACAAACACAACCTTCTAGCTCCATTTATAGAGACTCAGATTTTGCTATAAATTGAGACAGAGAGCCCAGGCTAACTTAGTTGAATATGTGCATAGGCAAGCATCGTGGACAGCATATTTTAATGTGATGTAACTAGCTGTCACTGGTTGAGCAATGATACTTGGTGCAATACTATTACTAGGATACATTATTTTTGTAATGCTATAACTTTTGATTGATTTGTCATATCAACACAAAATTGCTACTCATGTACAGGTGACATAATTGGAGGGAAAAAACAGTTTGTCAGAGCTACTTTATTTACATCCTGAAATATAATGTCAAATCAGAAAAATAAGAAAAAAAGTTCATTTTTGGCTCTTTTTTTTGTTTGTTTTTTTGTTTTGTTTTTTTGTTTCTTAGGCAGAGAGTCTCAGAATTTATCAAAATCTATATCAATAAAAAAAATAAAAATAAAAAAAAATTTCTTTAAAATGATACCAAACACTTGACCCTCCTTTTTTCCCCCCGAGTTATAAGACTTTAATTTTGGGTATGCCACTGAAACAGGAAGTCTTTAAAAACACCATCAGAGCTTAAAGGGTTAAGCCAGAGGGACCCCTCCAATGTAGAAAAAAGGTAGATTTTGTTCGTAATTCTTTATAATAACATTTTACCATTAACTAAGATACAGTATAACGTTGCATTAGTTAAAAAATTTGTTGTGTCATAAAGAAAATTGTATACATTTCTATATTACTCTAGCTACTATTGGAACTAGGCAGTGAGATACTGCAGATATTGTTGACTTTTGTGTGACACATTGCTTGTTATATTCCTCATATATTCATCATCTACTAAATGACTAAATGTAAATGTAAATCTAAAATGTATATGATCTGTACATTCTATGTGATGATTCCTGATTCCCGGTTAATAAGGACACTTTATGATAAGGAAGAATGGTGGAAACATTTAAAAGTATTTCTTTAAAATTCACTGGATACATTTGCATCCATTCAGTTTCTCCATTTGAAATCAATGGAATCATTTTAACATTAGCGTAGGTCTAGATTGTGTGAAAGGCTGATCGGATGTGTGTTGAGATATCTTTACAATCTCTGTGCTATCATTTCTGACTGTTCTTTTGAATTTGGCTATTCAGTATATGCCTCATTAGTTTTATATTTTACATGTCTGTTCAGTACTATTCAGTTTTGAATGAATTTTATCTTCTAATTATCTTGAGGAAAACATACTGAGGACAAAGGAAATTGCAGCCTTTGTTTAAATAATGAGAAATTCCCATTTTGGTCACAGATGGTTCAACCTTGATAAAAATAGCATTTTTTTTTTTTTTTAACTAGTAAATAAATAATAAACACAATATATTTTTATCCAAAACATATGAAATGCTGTGGTCTTTGTTCTTTGGCAAAACTCACAGAACAAGCAATTGTCAGCTGTTTTAAAAAAAAGTCCCAGCATGCAAAATCCAACAACATTTTTAGCAGCACTTTATCCTCAACAGAGACAGATTTGTCTGTGTGTTTATAACGTTTCTCTGAAAAGCATGGTGGGCACCATACTGGGAATCACGCACAGTGGTTGGATAATGAATTACGAAGTCATTGAAAATGAATTCATTGACTTGTGGATAATTCAAGACATGAAGAAAGCAGAGCAAGTGAGCAATTGCAAAATGGGGTGTTTATCTGGGAATACAAAGTAAGGACGCTTACTTCAATACATTAAGCCAAGAATTAGTTCACTGCTATAGTGCATTAGCAAATTTATCAATGAAAAAAGGAAGGCGTGTTCCTTCAACTGTATCATGCCATCATCAGGGTGTGGCTCTGCATTTTCTTTAAACTTCAGGAGACTGAAGCGCTCTACCATACAGAATGAATGAAATTTTATAATGTTCATCTCCACCTCAACAGTTACAAATCTTGCATGCTATGACATGCCAAATATCATATCTCAATGTAAACTATTTGCTTAATCAACATGAGACATTATAACAATGGTTTGATTGTGATGAAAGCCGTTCTGCATTGCGCTCTGGTTCTCAATCATAGACAGGCCTTGTTGTGCTTACACCAAGTTGTGGCAGATGTGGACTAGAACAATAGCTTTTCCTTTTATCAGAGAGCAGGGTAGTGACACCCTCCGCGGGCACACAGGGCCCTAAAGAATGCCTGGCACCAGCCCAGAATCACTGACGCTATTGCAGACCCACCTCATCTCCCCTGATGCCATACAACGGGGTGGACGACACCTCCGAAGGCCAGCCCTTCTTTCTTAGAAGTACCGAAGACTATCGAGAATCTTTGAAGAGTGTCCACAGAGCAGACTTTGGATTGAGTGGAGAAGGACATTCGTGGGCCGTCCAGACTGTAGTCCAAAAACAGATCAACATCTAGAATGGCAACTGCAAGCACCTCTGGACAAAGCCCCTTTGGGCTGGGAAGGAAGAAGAGGGATCCTGGTCTCCTGGATCAAATTGGCAGGTTCTTTGGTGGAGACAAAAAGAGAAAGGGAAAGGTAAGTAATCAAGAATCAGATTTAATTGATTTAGCAGCATTTATTTTTATGGGTATTCCAAACATCTTTGGTCAATTTTTGGTGATTTGTTTTGTTTTTTGTTGGGTATTTAGTCAATGTTGGTCAGTGAACAATCAACAAGTGTAAAGAAAATGCTCTTGATCTTGGTTAACAGGGGTCTAGAAAGGATCTTGATTGAATTGTTGCTCTGCAGATTCTGAATGTAGAGTTGTGAAAATTAATCTGGGCTGCAGATAATCTTTCAAATTTGAAAACCATTAAGATGCATATTAGACTGCAACTGTGTTTTGCAATTGTCTTATTTGACTCAATTCCTTTAATAATCTCAATATAGTTGTATTGCTTACTGACAGCAGGACATCATTAAATGGCTTGCATTGGAAAAATATTATATGATATTCACTGTTAATACACACTGGTTTTCTCTATAATTTTCATGCTCGTTGCAGTTGTGTTTTGGTATTTAATATTTTTTGAGGGGCAACAAGCTATATATATATATATATATATATATATATATATATATATATATATATATATATATATATATATATATTCTTTATTGCACTCAGCCAGATGGCCGTTTTTATTCTCAGAACATTTCATATTGAAACAAAGTGCAGTATACGATTTCAAGTCATTTTACCAGATAGTGAGAGGATGCTTAATTTTTAGACTTCGAACAGAAGAATTTCGACAGAGGAAAATCCTGCTGAATCTGAAAACAGCTGAATCTGGTTCAAAGTAATGGCCCTTCAAAGATGACTGTTCAGACCCCATTTTTTTTTTTTTTTTAACTACTGAAAAAGTTCAAGAGAACATATTAATTTGTCTACTCTTTAAGCATCAATTTTGCAATTAAAATATCATGCCAAAACTGTAAAAAATGTGAAAACAAATGAATTCTCACAGTATTAAGAAGCTTCAGCCAATGGTGTTATTTATAGTGGCTTCCAGTGGCGGTAAAGTGCAATTTAATTACTGCCTTTAGGTGGCGTTTTATTTGACACTCGTGGCTTGTTGCGTGTTTTGTTTTGTTTTGTTTTTAACGAATATTATACGTGCGGGTTAATATACACTTTAACATGTCACATAAAGTTCAATTAAAATACACCATATAATTGTATTTGTAATATTTAATAGTTGAATTAAACAGTGTTAGTTTTTACTGGATTATACATCCAAGATAAATCAAGAATCCAAGATTTTTTTAGCTTAACATTTAGTTCATACTGTGCCACAACTTGAGTCTGGACATATATTTTTCGTTTTTTTAAAGGGTTCATTTCGTGGTCATCTGTCCTCCTCTCCACAGAGACCCCAGCAATCTTCCACCCGTCGTCGTGGAGATGTCAACCCTGTGGTGCATTTCTTCAGGAGCTTCGTAAGTATCCACGTGTGCTGGACTGGATTTGTACAAACCCATAACTTCAAAGAGTGATGTGAAACCAACAATAGAAACGAAAAGGAAAAACAAAACAAAATCAATCTATCACAAAACATGAGAATGGTGTTTTTCACACCTCTCTGTGTCCTCGTCTAGCTTTTACTTATCCAATAGGTTTTTTTTTTTTTTTTTTTACCTCTGAGCGGTAGGAAAACACTGCCTCATCCAACATATCGGATCAAAGAGTACTAAAAGAAAAAGAGAAAACAACAAAGATTTTTTTTATTTGATAAAGCTCACTTTATCTAAAAAAATAAAACAAAAAAAACCCTCTAAATTATTATTATTATTATTATTATTATTATTATTATTATTATTATATATTTATTTTATTTTAATTTTTTACCGAATATACCTAAGGCAACCAAAACATAACCTTTTTACAGCTTTTGCTTGTGACCAGTCACGAGGGCGTTTACACGTGAGGAACGATCTTACAACGATTATGCCTAATAATCTGACAACATGTGAGGTCCTGTAAACCCATTAAACGTTTTATTTATCAGGGAAAGGTTACAAATTGTTTAAGCATAATGTCATTTTGCTAAAAAAATAAAATAATAATAATTAAAAAAAAAAAAAACTATGAATGTTTTGGCTGCTGAATACTGTTTAAGTCAAATCTCATGTAAACACGAGGGTTTTTGTTGGGTGTGAATGAGCTTATTTTATTTTATTTATTTATTTTTGTGGATGTAAATGCATTCATTTATTTCCTCAACATGTTGTGTCTGGCCATTTGGAGTCCCAAGTTCGCAGGCCAAGGTTGTCGTCATGTTCAACATGCAGGCCATGTTTTCACTTCTACAATAGTCCAGACTTGTTTTTCTGTCAGACAGACAACATTACACATGCTTACATCACTAGTATTATATTTTCTGCTCTGTGTGGATGAGACACTCTTTGAAAGTCACTGTTTGAGATTAAAGACACAAAATCCAGTGAGAATGTGAGTGCAAATTTTATATTTTTTATTTAAAGGTGCTGTGAGACATTTTTTCATGGAAAGGTATGCAAAAAAATGTCCTACTCCCTAAAAGATATTAATGAAATAAGTGTCCTGAGCAGAGGTGGGTAGTAACGTGTTACATTTACTCTGTTACATTTACTTGAGTAACTTTTTGGAAAAATATTTACTTTTAGAGTAGATTTAAAAATGAAAAAAATTTACTTTTACTTCTTTGCAATGGGCAGTGTTCCTGTAGTTACATTACTGGGTTTAATTTTAATTAATGCATCATTTATTGAGAGATTATTGAATGGAACTTTTACGACAGCGGAAGTTCACACAGCTGCGTGTGCTGTCACAAACTGTCACTCAAGCCAAGCCCATTACTGCTGCAGCATCATGCTCTTCTTTGTGTTCCACAGAATACAGAAGGTCACATGAGATTGGAACAACATGAGGGTAGGGAAATGATGACAGAATTTTAAATTATGGCTTAGCTATCACTTTAAAGGGATAATTCACCCAAAAATGAAAATTCTCTCATCATTTGATATGGTAGTATAACTTCCTTTCTTCTGCAGAACACAAATTAAGATTTTTAGTAGAATATTTCAGCTCTGTATGTCAGTACAATGCAAGTGAAAGGGTGCCAAAAGGTTGATGCTCCAAAAAGCACATAAAGGCTGCATTAAAGTAATCCATAAGACTCCAGTAGTTAAATCCATATCTTCAGAAGTGATATGATAGGTGTGGGTGAGAAACAGATCAATATTTAAATGATTTTTGCTAGACATTTTTCTCCCTGCCCAACAGGAGGTGATATGCAGAGAAGAATGTGAATCACCAAAAACACAAGAAGAAGAATGTGAAGGTGATCTGTTTCTCATCCACACATTCTCATATCATATCGCTTCTTAAGATATGGATTTAACCACTGGAGTCTTATGGATTACTTTTATGCTGACTTATTTGATTTTGTTTTAGCTTTAAAATGTTGGCACCCATTCACTTGCATTGTATGGATCAAAAGAGCTGAGAAATTCTTATAAAAATCTTAATTTGTGTTCAGCAGATGAAAGGAAGTCATACACATCTGTGATGGCATGAGGGTGAGTAAATGATAAGATAATTTTCATTTTTGGGTGAACTATCCCTTTAAGGGCTCTTGTCAGATCTGGATGAATTTATCAATAAGAAGAGAGATTTGGAAACCTTTCTAGTAATTATTACAGTGAAAATGTGAAAATGTCCCACAGGGGCATTATATATAATGCTGAAATATAAACCAAAGCAAGACCATGCTTTATTAATGCCTACTTTCGCTATTTCATAGCTTTTAAAGTCCTGCATGGATTCTTAGTTCAGTGTAGTTACATTTTTCAGTGTCGAAATAATTTAGATAATTAGTTCTGTACAGCAGTACCACCGCTCTCTAAATGCAGTGTATGCAGACTGCGTAGGGCACCAACCCTGGTTGCGGAACACTCGCTGTGTCTGAAGCCGCCCCCATCCACTAAATAGTGCACTATTTCGGGTGTCCGCCATTTTGTGCCTGAGTGTCTGAATTCTGTTCACCCATTCTTACCCACAGTGTACTCTAATTTCGAGTGTTCATTTGATGTACACTCAACGACGGTTAATTGCCCATAATCCACCGTGGGGAAGATGTACGAGCTGGGAGTTTACTGCTTCCTTCACTCCTACAATGTTTTATTTCATGCTGAATATATTAAAATACTTTTTGAAAAATCATTACTTGATTAATAACATAACATATAGAGAGACAAAACATACAGATACTTTTTAAAATGTACTCTTTATTTATATTTATACAGAATTTTGCCATTAAGCTGAAGAATTCTTTATTTACTAAATAATTCACCGAGGTGATATTATTTTAAATCAGGAGACTGTACACAGTGGAAATGATAATTCTGTGGATGATTTAAATATTCGGTTATCACATGTAGGTTATGATAACTTTGGTGCTGTTTATGGTCGGATGAGAAATGCTACCCAGCTTGTATTGGAGTTAAAAAGATACTAAAGTATAACAAATATATACAATAATTTACATTTGATAAAATGTGTTTACTCTTTATTTGAACATATATATTAAAAATGACAAACAGAATGAAGATTTATTGTATTAATATATTATTTAATAAGAATAAAAAGAAAGGCCCAAATATTTGAAAAGTTCAAATGTGACATTGTTTCTGCAACAGCCCTAGAGCTTAGACGCACGGTGTATACGTCAGCGTCCGAATTCACTCACTCATTTTGTTCACTCAGTGCTGAGATATAGTGCACTCACTGCCATTCAATATATAGGAAATAGTGAATGAGTGAACGATTTCGGACATAGCCACTCTCTTCCCATACAATCGCCTCACGCCCGCACTTCTCTCACGCGCATGCCCCATGCACCTCGCTGTGCACGTGCAAAAAGGCTGTCTGTTCGCGCTCCAGTTGTCAATCACGCAAACGGCAGAACAAAAGGCATTTCAGAATCAGAATCAGAATGAGCTTTATTGCCAAGTATGCTTACACATACAAGGAATTTGTCTTGGTGACAGAATCTTCCAGTGCACAAACAATACAGCAACAAGACAGAGATAATAATACAAATATAGAATAAAAATAAAAGTGAATAGAAAATAAAATATAAATGGAAATTTATATATATAAATGGAAATACACAATAGGACAATATATATATATATATATATATATATATATATGTACAATATACAAATACAAATCTGTTATATACAGAAGCAAGGGAATGTAATGGCAGAAGAGGTGTGGAATGTTGGATAAATATAAATAGACTAAGCTGTGTATTGCACATTAATTATTGCTCAATGGGGCAGTTTTAACTGTTCATGAGATGGCCTGAGGGAAGAAACTGATCCTGTGCCTGACGGTTCTGGTGCTCAGTGCTCTGTAGCGCCTGCCAGGGGGCAACAGTTCAAAAAGGTATTGGGCTGGGTGAGTGGGGTAAAGAGTTAATTTTCCAGCCTTTTTCCTCACTCTGGAAGTGTACAGTTCTTGAAGGGAGGGCAGGGGGCAACCAATAATCCTCTCAGGAGTTCGAACTGTCCTTTGTATTCTTCTGATATCTGATTTCATAGCTGCACCAAATCAGACAGTTACTGAAGTGCAGAGGACAGACTCAATGACTGCTGAGTAGAACTGTATCAGAAGTGCCTGTGGCAGGTTGAACTTCCTCAACTGGCGAAGGAAGTACAACCTCTGCTGGGCCTTTTTCACAATGGAGTCAATGTGGGCCTCCCACTTCAGGTCCTGTGAGATGGTAGTGCCCAGGAACCTGAATGACTCCACTGCTGCCACAGTGCTGTTTAGAGTGGTGAGGGGGGTCAATGTTGGTGTGTTCCTCCTAAAGTCCACAATCATCTCCACCGTTTTGAGTGTGTTCTGCTCCAGGTTGTTTTGACTACACCAGTGAGCCAGCCATTCAACCTCCCTTCTGTATACAGACTCATCATCATCTTGGATGAGGCCGATGACAGAAGTATCATCTGCAAACCTCAGGAGTGTGACAGAGGGGTCCTTGGCAGTGCAGTCATTTGTATACAGGGAGAAGGGGGGCACCAGTGCTGATTGTACATGTGCTGGAAGTGAATTTCCCCTGTCTCACTAGCTGCTGCCTGTCCGTCATAAAGCTGGTGATCCACTGACAGATAGACATGGGAACAGAGAGTTGATGTAATTTAGTCTGGAGAATAGCTGGGATGATGGTGTTGAAAGCCAAACTGATGTCCACAAAAAGAATCCTTGCATATGTCCCTGGTCTGTCCAGATGTTGCAGGATATGATGCAATCCCATGTTGACTGCATCATCCACAGACCTGTTTGCTCGATAAGCAAATTGAAGGGGATTTAGGATGGGTCCATTGATGTCCTTCAGGCAGGCCAACACACAGTCTCTCAAATGATTTCATGACCACAGACGTCAGAGCGACGGGTCTGTAGTCATTAAGTCCTGTGATTTTGGATTTCTTTGGGACAGGAATGATGATTGAGCTTTTCTAGAGGCATGGGACTTCACACTGCTCCAGTGATCTATTGAAGATCAGTGTCAAGATGGGGGCCAGCTGGTTAGCACAGGATTTTAGACAAGTGGGTGAAACATCATCTGGGCCCTGTGCTTTCCTTGTCTTTTTTTTTCGGAAGACACGGCACACCTCTTCTTCACTTTGTGAAGTGAAGGTCAGAGCAGGTGTGGGTGTGAGACTGGGCCTTTCAAATCTACAGTAGAGCACATTCAGGTCATCAGCCAGTTGTTGCTCCACTACAGTGTTGGGGTAGGAGTCCTGTAGTTAGTAAGTTGTTTCAGGCCATTCCACACTGATGCAGGGTTGTTAGCTGAAAACTTGTTTTTCAGCTTATCAGAATAGCTTCTTTTAGCCACTCTAATTTCCTTATTTAGTGTGTTCCTGTAATGATTGTACAAGACTTTATCCCCACCTCTGTAAGCATCCTCTTTTGCCTGACGAAGCTGCCTGAGCTCTGCTGTAAAGCATGGTTTGTCGTTGTTGTATGTTAAATAAGTCCTAGTAGGAATGCACATATCCTCACAGAAACTGATATATGATGTCACAGTATCTGTGAGCTCATCCAGATTGGTGTTTGCAGCCTCAAATACACTCCAATCAGTGCAGTCAATGCAGGCTTGTGGTTCCAGCTCAGCTTCATTGGTCCAATTCTTTACAGTCTTTACTACAGGCTTAGCTGATTTTAGTTTCTGCCTGTAGGTTGGAAGAAGATGAACCAGACAGTGAACAGAGAGTCCCAGTGCTGCTCGAGGGACAGAGCGATATGCATCCTTTATTGTTGTGTAACAATGATCCAGTATATTTCTATCTCTGGTTGGGCATGTAATGTGCTGTTTGTATTTGGGCAGTTCACGTGTCAGGTTTCTTTGATAAAATCCCCAAGAATAATAATAACTGAGTCCAGGTATTGTTGTTCTGTGTCTGTGATTTGATCAGCCAGCTGTTGCAGCACTGCGTTCACGCATGCGTGTGGCAGGATATAAACACTCACCAGAATAAACGAGGATAACTCCCGCGGCGAGTAGGAAGGCTTACAGTTAATAAAGAGCTCTTCCAAATTAGGACAGCACATCTTCTTTAATGTTGTTACATCTGTACACCAACTTTCACTGATGTAAAAGCATGTTCCACCGTGATCCGCTCTGAACAGCTGAAAGCCCGGAAAATGTAATGCGAAGCTTGACCCTCGCTCGTTTCCCTCGCCTGTGTCTCATAAACAACACAGCTGCGCCTCCGACTAAAATGTCCAGCAAAGCATCCGAATAGTCAAAAACTGGGAAAAGATTATCTGGTATGTGCTGCCGAATGTTCAGCAGTTTGTCCCTGGTAAAACTGATTGGAAAAAGATTACTAAACACAGGACAAACAAACAAAAACAACAAAAGAATTGGAGAGCTCCACACCGTGGCTGCCATCTGCGGCACCATCTTGAATAGCAGGCACTTTACACTTAACTTGGATGTTTACATGGATTTATACAGTTAATCAGCCTGAAGTAACTGCAGTAGTTTCTTGTATTGCTGCGAGGGTGTGGGGTAAAGTGTAAATACTACTCATGACATGTAGGACGCAGGACAAAGCGCACTGGTATATTGCTGCAGATTTAAAAATGTACACTCAAAAACTGATGTCATAAGAGCCCATATTTACAGAATCACCCTGAAAATGACCAGCACTGTGTCACAGAAAAGCCCGTGTTATCATTACAGCCAAAACTTACCTCGATGTGCTGCCTAAAATTGAAGCTGAGATTTTAATTTTGAAATATCCGCTTGTTTTGGTGTTAAATGATGGCATTGGATGACAAAACTATTCTTTTTTCACTGTGCGGAGCGAAGAAAGTGTTTCACTTTGAAGAGCATGATGCTGCAGCAGTAATGGACTCGGCTTGAGTGACAGTCTGTGACAGTACATGCAGCTGTGAACTTCCGCTGTCATAAAAGACCCATTCAATAATCTGTCAATAAATTACGCATTAATTAAAATTAAACCAAGTAATGTAACGACAGGAATGCCGCCCATTGTAAAGAAGTAAATTTAAAAAAATTTTCATTAGAAATTTACTTGAGTGAGAGTAAAAGTACCCACTTATAAACCTACTCTGAAAGTAATTTTTTTCCAAAAAGTTACTCAAGTAAATGTAGCATGTTACTACCCACCTCTGTTCATTCACTATTTCCTATATAATGAATGGCAGTGAGTGCACTATATCTCAGCATTGAGTGAACAAAAAGAGTGGGTGAGATCGGACGCTGACGTATACACCAAGCGTCAGAGCTCTGGGGCTGTTGCAGAAAAAAATGTGACATATGAACTTTTAAAATACTTGGGCCTTACTTGTTATTCTTATTAAATAATATATTAATACAATAAATCTTCATTCTGTTTGTCAATTTTAATATATGTTAATATAAAGAGTAAACACATTTTGTCCAGTGTACATATAGGATTTATTTGTTATACTTTAGTATCTTTAAACTCCAATACAAGCTGTGTAGCATTTTTCATTTGACCATAAACAGCACCAAAGGTATCATAACCTACATGTTATAACCAAATATTTAAATCATCCACAGAATTATCATTTCCACTGTGTACAGTCTCCTGATTTAAAATAATATCACCTCAGTGAATTATTTAGTAAATAAAAAATTCTTCAGCTTAATGGCAAAATTCTGTGTAAATATAAATAAAGAGTACATTTTAAAATGTATCTGTATGTTTTGCCTCTCTGTATGTTATTATGTTATTAATCAAGTAATGATTTTTCAAAAAGTATTTTAATATATTCAGCATGAAATAAAACATTGTAGGAGTGAAGGAAGCAGTAAACTCCCAGCTCGTACATCTTCCCCACGGTGGATTATGGCAATTAACCGTCGTCGAGTGTACATCAAATGTACACTTGAAATTAGAGTGCATTGTGGGTAAGAATGGGTGAACAAAAGTAGGGAACGAGTGGCTCTCTCAGAATTCAGACACTCAGGCACAAAATGGCAGACACACGAAATAGTGCACTATATAGTGGATAGGGGGCGGTTTCAGACACAGCGAGTGTTCCGCGACCGGGGTTGGTGCCCTACGCAGGCTGCGTACACTGCGTTTATAGAGTAGCGGTACTGCTGTACAGAACTAATGATCTAAATTCTTTTGACACTGAAAACTGTAACTACACTGAACTAAGAATCCATGCAGGACTTTAAAAGCTATGAAATAGCGAAAGTAGGCATTAATAAAGCATGGTCTTGCTTTGGTTTATATTTCAGCATTATATATGTTCCTGTGGGACATTTTCACTGTAATAATTACTAGAAAGGTTTCCAAATCTCTCTTCTTATTGACAAATTCATCCAGATCTGACAAGAGCCCTTAAAGGGATAGTTCACCCAAAAATGAAAATTATCTTATCATTTACTCACCCTCATTCCATCACAGATGTGTATGACTTCCTTTCATCTGCTGAACACAAATTAAGATTTTTATAAGAATTTCTCAGCTCTTTTGATCCATACAATGCAAGTGAATGGGTGCCAACATTTTAAAGCTAAATAAATCAAATAAGTCAGCATAAAAGTAATCCATAAGACTCCAGTGGTTAAATCAATATCTTCAGAAGCAATATTATATGAGAATGTGTGGATGAGAAACAGAGAAACAGATCATTTTCACATTCTTCTTCTTGTGTTTTTGGTGATTCTCTGCATATCGCCCCCTGCTGGGCAGGGAGAAGAATGTCTAGCAAAAAATGACTTAAATATTGATCTGTTTCTCAACCACACCTATCATATCACTTCTGAAGATATGGATTTAACTGCTGGAGTTTTATGGATTACTTTAATGCTGCCTTTATGTGCTTTTTGGAGCATCAAAATGTTGGCACCCATTCATTTGCATTGTACTGACCTACAGAGCTGAAATATTCTTTTAAAAATCTTAATTTGTGTTCTGCAGAAGAAAGAAAGTCATACATATCTGGGAAGGCATGAGTGTGAGTAAATTATGAGAGAATTTTCATTTTTGGGTGAACTATCCCTTTAAAGTGATAGCTAAGCCATAATTTAAAATTCTGTCATCATTTCCCTACCCTGATGTTGTTCCAAACCCATGTGACCTTTTGTATTCTGTGGAACACAAAAGATGTTAGACAGAATGTTAGAGACTGACAGTCTCGGTCACCATTCACTTTCAAAATATGGAGAAAAAAAACACATTCACTGAAAGTAAATAGTGACTCAGGCAAAAATTCTGTCTAATATCTCCTTATTGTGTTGCATGGAAGAAAGAAATTCATACGGGTTTAGAACAACATCATGGTGAATAATGACAGAATTTCCATTAATAATAATAATAATAATAATTATAATATTTCTGTAATACATGTTAAATGTGTATTATGTAATGGAATATAAGGGAGTTAATGTCCATTATGTTATTTGTGAAAGTACAAGTTACTCACTACTTGAGGACTCTTTTAATTGGATACTTTCTTACTCAAGTAATTATTTATGTTAGTACTTTTACTTCTACTTGAGTATTTTGCTTTTTTAAGTAATTGTACTTTTACTTGTACTTGAGTACAGTTTTTGGCTACTCTACCCACCTCTGGTCCTGAGATATCTCAATGGTTTCTGTGGCAGCTTTAGACTCTGTAAACAGCAAACAAAAATGTTGGCCGCCTTCTCTGACGCCTGTCAGTCATTTTGCGCATTCTCATAGTATTGTATCTGCATCAAATTATTTAGGCTTAAAGCCATTTTTATGCCATGTGTTTCATAACAGTTGTCAGCTGAGGGTGCTATTTTGCTAATGTTGTGTTTGACAAGCGTGGGATGACGATCTTCTGCTCTGTGTCGGTCTATACAGGATCTTTGATGTGCAGGGTTTTGGAAAGGGTTTTAGAGCACCTTTAAAGCTGAATTATGTACTGTAACTTTTTCTGGGTTATAATACTTTATCCTGTCCCAGCATAATATGCAGAGACAACTATAATTAAGTCATCCATAGTAAAATTTTCTTGAAAACCATGAAAATTGCTCTGTTTATTTTGAGCAACCCGCTTAGACCCGCCCCAACAAAGTTGTGAGTTGAAAGCTGGACTATCTCTTTGTTTGACCAATGGCAGACGGGGGGCGTATTCAGAAAGCTGTTTTGAAAACGAAGTTTATTTTTGCAATTCCGTTTGGTGGTGCAAAAATTACATCAGCATTATTTAAATCACCTTCCTCTGTTATCATCTTCATCTTCTTCAACTTTTTTGTGAAGATGGGATGTGTGAAATGCCATGTGCTCATTACATAACATGACCTCACCTCTTGTCGAGTTTTTAAATTGGCATATAGACTATATTGGCATATATTAATTTTCTAGAATTTTAATAGAAAAACAAAATCAGTTCTGTAGAAAATGGAGGAGATTGTTAATGGTTCCTCATTACTCATGTCCTGAATTAAAAATGGTTTTCTATGAAACAGTAATTGCACAGTCCTTCCTCAGTTCTGCTGGCTTGATCATTAAAAAGATGCAGTCTCTGCCTTCATTATTTGTCTGAAGTACAAGGAATCCAAACTCCATCCAAAGAAAGACCCCAGTAAACATCTTTCCCTATTAAACTTAATAGTCTTTGTCCAAAGATTGCTTATCGTATTTGCATTACACTGGAGAATGCAATGCCCCATTTAAAGACCATGGCCTTCAAATTAAAAGCTGTGGGTGTGTTTGCCTTTTGAATAATTAAAATGTTCCATGACTCGAGATTAAAACTCATGATTTGTTTCCTTGAAGGTGTCCTCTCCTCGTCCCAAGTCAAGGGTAAGTCTGACATCATATGTCCACTGCCATGCTGTATATCTAAAACCATTGTTTAAAATGCTCTTGCTTGCAGATGTTGCAGTGGGGTACACAAATGTAAGACCACATTGAAAATCTGAGATTTCAATCTGAAATAAATTTTTAGGATTAAAAATAAATAAATAATAAAAACAAAGAAAGGTTATGATGTAAAATGAAGAATAAATATTTATGATTCTGCATTATTTCAAAGCCACTAATAAAATGTAAGCAAAATAGTGACACTGGCCATGTTAATTCCTTTGTACAGAAGGTCAAATAGTAGTCTCAGATGTTTGAACCCCACTGTACATTGTAGTTATTTCAAGAAAATTGTTCATCCAATGTTCATCCAAAAATACTTTTTACTTTTTTGTAACTGTATTCTAATTACCAGTTATTTAAATTGTAACTGTAGTGGAATACAGTTACTTATATTTTGTATTTTAAATATGTAAACCCATTACATGTATTCCATTACTCTACAACCCTGTGTGACTTAAACTATACGGTTCTAACTGCAGTGGCAGTTGAGCATTCAGGGGTAACGTTTGCTTGAGGGAGAAATAGTAATTGAACAAGACTGTGAACACTGTAACACTCTATTAGACCACCACTACCTCTACTAACCACACAGTTACCACCACCCCATTATATGAACAATACCGTATTCTTCTAACAGGTAGAATAGATTTGACCCATGATCATTTTCTCTGCCCTGTTGTGTCCAGTAATACAATTATAATTTCATCTATGGTGAAACTTAATCATTCTACATTCTTCTTTTTCATGTGCAGTGGAGAGAACTATTGGGCCTGGTACGTCACTCAGCCTTGGAATGATACACGTTTGCATTCATAGACACCCCCATAAACACATTTGATTGGCTAATTGCAGGGAGTCTTCCTGTCTTGTTTCTAATAGATCTGCCGTGCTACTTAATTATTTGTTCTCTTCTTTGTGAATTAACCAATGCATCGCTAAGTAATTGCAGCTGCTGAATATTTTGCTGTGCTTTCTGCAGTCTACTCTTTAATCTGTTGGATGAGGTATATGTATATGTGTAGGTTGAGAGATTTATTTTTCAGTTTTGTTGAGGTGCATGAAATTTATGCCTACTCGTAGTTTCTTTTGATGATTATATTAAGTATTATTGCAATGTGGTTAACCACATTGTAATGCTGTGAATATCATTATTGCACTTATTAAGGTGAACTCTCTTTAGTGATGTAAAAATTAAATGAGTATTATTTCTTAACAGAACAAATTTTGTAGTACCATAATGCATGAAACAGGCCTTACACCTGTTGTAATTCTTTCACAATGTATGATGTGATTATACATTGCTGTACTACATAATAGAGTGATCTGAGGTACTGAAATTTTATTGGATTATTAGATTAGAAGCTTGTTAGTCTTTTTATACTATTGATTGTTTTTCAGTTCCTTTTGTTGTTGTTTCTTTCTTTCTGTCCTACCTTCATTTCTTTTTCCTTCCTTCTTTTTTCTTTTTCTTTTTGTCTTTCCTTTGTTTCTTTCTTTTATCTTGTTCCTTCCTACCTTTCTTTCTTTTTTCTTTATGCCTTCTTTCCTTCCTTTCTTTCTTTCTTCTTTTTGTCTTTCCTTCCTTTGTTTCTTTCTTTTTCTTTTTGCTTCCTTTCTACCTTTCTTCTTTTTATTTTTTGTCTTCCTTTGTTTCTTTATTTTCCTTCCTTCCTTCCTTCCTTCCTTTGTTTTTCTTTTTTCTTCCTACCATCCATCCTTCCTTCCTTCCATCCTTCCTTCCTTCCATTGTTCGTTTTTTCCTTCCTTCTTTCCTACCTTCCTTCCTTTCCTTCTACATTTTTTGCCTTGACTGTTGAGCTGTTTCTTTTTTATTTAATTTTTCCTTCAACCAGAGCGACTCTGCTTCTTGATGACTTTGAGTCAACGAGACTTTTTCTGAGTCACAGATGGTAATGCAGCTTTCTCTCTAGGGGGCTTCAAACAGTGCTCACTCTGCCTTAAACCCATACTCCAACCCATCTTTGCCTTCTTTCCTGTCGTTGGGCAAAAACCCTTAGGTCTTGATTCACAGACACACCAGCGCCCCCTGTGTTTTAGTTTTTTGTTGTTTAACTCCACAGGTTCCAATACATAGGGTGCAAAAAGCAGTCGTGCAGCCTTTAGATGCATTTGGATGAGGAGAGATAACCAATCGAAATTAAACAAAGAGTGTTGTTCTTGGCATGGATAGCTAGTGATGCACTGCATTGTGTGCCATTTTAAGGATGTGGCTGGGAAACTGAATTTTTCTTCTTCTTTTGTAGACATTGGTGCAAAAATACACTGATGCATAACCAATCAACAAACACAATCAAATGTAAAACACAGTGCAACATTATGAACATAGGAACATATTTATGAACAGTAGTGTTCCACAAATGTTTATTTAAGTTTACAGCATTTGTGAACCTTCTATAGAGGTGAAGTGTGTAATTTGTGTGCGGAGAACAGATAATTGTTTTGATTGCACCTAATCGTTCAGGGATATCAACCTACGAATAGCTTACTTAGTTGTCTCTGCATATTAAGCTGGGATAGGAAGAAGTATTTTTAATTTTTTTTAATTACACACATTACATTTAATATCAAGTCTGCTGAACACAATAAAATAAAGCACAATACAATGTGTGATTTAGACACATACACAGATCAACTTGCATGATGCATGTCATTTAGAAAACTTCTAAATGCATTTTAACATATTGTCACTAACAGCGTTAAACCATTGAAGACACTGTTACACATTGTCAGTAACTGAAAGTGCATGTTTCATGCTTCAGCACAGGGATGGTGCCCTCAGTATGTTCATAAACTATGTCTTCTAGGCTTCCTCATCACCGCGTCGCTCTGAGAGCATTAGATCCCCCCACAGACGCAGAAGGGAACAGAATACACTCTCCAGAATCTTCAACTTGGTGAGCCCTAAAGCAGCAGTATTTCAGAAGGCAGACAAAGAAATCACTGTTAGATTGTCTGAGAAGACTTTCATACACATACCACGTCTTTGAAAAGATCTATTTTAAAACTATTTCAAGAAGGCGTTCAAGTTAAATTACAGTTGCATGATGTGCCCTTATGCAAAGCTTACAATGAAAGCAATTTCAACATCAAGATGTAATTAAAGCTATTAAAACATGTTCGCTTAAAGCATATAGTATAAATGATAGCCTCTCTTGGCCTGAAGAGGCATAAATGGAAAAAGTCTTGAAAAATGTCCTTTATTAGACTATTGACTGCTACTGTATCTGACCCAGAGTAAACCTCAGTATGCAATACCAATAACATCTGTCTCTCACCACAATAATAGCTCCATATGCTGTCATCTTTCTACATCAGCGAGTGCTGTGCACTCTTTAAGTAGTTATTGAGGGTCTTACATTAACTTAAGGTTATCAAAATCAATAATAATTTTGATTATGAAAAAGACCTATCACATTTGTATCAGTTTTGCAGCAAAAGTTGAGTCTTACCATGCGCCCTTGCTCCTGTTCAGTCAGTGGTTGAAAGCTTCATACCATTAGCATTTTGAACTTTCGCCAGGCATGGGGAATAAACCATTCAAAATTTGTAATGCTTTGATTCTCAACAGCACTTGATTTTCTGTGGATTAAGGAATATCTCCTGCTTGTTAAAGCAACTGAGATTTTGGATTGATTCATTTCAGTTTAATTGCGATTGAGACTCTTCATATATATTTAAATGTTCATATTTGCATGTGTATGATGCATGTATTTCGAGATGCCTACAGTATTGATCAGTTTATAAATTAAACATAATTTAGCTCAAAACATCTTCTACCTCATCTGCTCTCTTGACTAATTTCCTTTCCTCCCTTTTGCACTTTTCACGTGACAATCCCTCTGCACAGAGGATACAATCAAATCAAGCTGGCTTTCCACTCCCATTGTGCTGTAGAACTAGAATGCTGAGTACTCTAGGTCACTCTTTTAGGAATATAGCATAGCTTGTCATGGCTCGGTCATTTTTGTTTATAAATGCTCTAGTGACATTTAACATATGGTTCTTTGTCCATTTTCCGCAAACTTGTCAATGCAAGCTTCAGCATTTATTATTTTGTAATATGTTTGAGAGCTAACGTTGATGCAATGTTGAATGCAACCTTTGCATATCTTATTTAGCTATGCACAGCATCCACTACCAGTCATAAATTTAGACACACTTGACTGAATTCATGAGCTTTAAGGGGTCATGACATGTAGAATCTAATTTTCCTTGATCTTTTGACTTATAAGAGGTAATTGTACTATAAAAACTTATTGCAAGTTTCAGAAATCAAAACTTCCTCCTCACTGCAAAAAGAGAATTTGTTTAAACCAAGCTGCCAAAACGACTCGTTCTCTACTTCCTCTACATTGTGATGTCACACTGTGGTAGACATTTGCATCTGACCACCTCCACAACAACACATCAATCCTAATTTACCTTATCACTTCCGTAGCCCCACCCAGTAGCGGTGAGCAGTGAGATGGCAAGAAGTGAGAGCAGGTCTGTCTAGAGCAGAGAGCCAATCATAACAGTGGGCAGTAACTGTTAAGTCTTAAAGGAGAATCGGCACCAAAACAGAGCGTTTCAGAATGAGTGTGGAAAATGATCATGTTTTTACAAATATATGTTTTTGTTGTTTTTTGTGCAAAACAATTTACTAATATTATAAGTGAACATCAAGGAACATGTTAAAAAGATTTTAAAAAAGGCATGTCATGACCTCTTTAAATACCTTTTGATCTGGCTTGTGCTTCGATATTGGTTTTGTAGACCAATAAATGGTATCTTGTATGGATTTCTTTACAAAATTAACATTTAATTTAAAATAAAAAAAAGCATTTTTTTTTTTTAAATGGATAAGTTGGATAAGCAGCCAACAAGAGTCCAGCACACATGGGAACTCCTTCAATTGTTGAGAGGATTGCGAGAGCTTGCAGAACTGTAATCTAGGCAAAGATCGTCTTCTTTGAAGAAGCTAAAATATAAGATCGTTTTGTTTTGTTTTTTTGGTCACTGCATAATTCCAATATTTTAATTGTTGATGTTCATAGTTTAGATTACTGTTAGGCTCTTAAATGTGGAAAATAGTAATAATTAAGAGCGAGTTGATGTGTCCACCCTTTTGACTGGTAGTGTAAGTTCCATTATCCAACACCAGTGTTGAGAAGGTTTCATCCTACACAGCTAAAATCTTAGTTATGCTACTGGTCTTGTCTCCATTTTCAGGGAGAAAGTCGATCTCGCTCTCCACCCAAACGCTGGAGCACCATCTTCTGAGCCCTTCTCTGACCAGGAAAACACCGAGATGGAATAGAGTGAAACTGATAGAGTGGAAAATGCAAGAAGGAGGATCTCTGCCCTACAGATTCACAAGTCGCTGCGAGTTTAACGGACTAACATTGCCCATCTTCGCTTCCTAGGTAGAGATACAATCCAAGCATGTGTTGACTGTATATGTGTAAAACTGCTGCAATATCTGTCAATGGTCAGGTGATGCAATAGAAAGTTTTTTTCAAACGTCTCCCTTCTAAATTCAGTAGAAGTGGCCAATCTGAAAATGTTCTAAGAGTGCAAGGGATCAGAAGTCCTAAGCAATGCAGATTAACCCACTGGTTTCAATGATTTTAGTCTTATTTGACAGAACTAGGTAAATTTCTCTTTGACAGTGTTACAATAAAACAGACTTTCCCCAAATGTTTGAACCTTTAAACATAAAAGTGAGTTTAAAGCAGGAGATAATTGCAGTGAAACCCATTATTCTGTAATTCTGAAATGTATCTTTTTGGCCTTCTTGTCTTAGATGTAGATAATGTTTTTGTTACACAATGAGTTGCTTGTGTGATATTCAGCTTTTGATGTGTGACATTAGTCCTTCTGCTATGGTGAAAAAGTATTTTCATGGTTTTGTTAAGATCAGTGTTTAGCCTCAGTTATGTGCAGTGTATTTGTGGATGTTTGTGTTTATTGTTGTCCTTGTGCTGTGTTATATATCTGTTTTTCCTTTGAATCAAGAACTCTGTATATAGAATTCTTTATTGTGTTTTGAGCAACATAAAAATTATGACCTGTTAACACTCTGTATACATTTACCTAATATTACATTTTAATTATTTGAGAAATTATTTAGCTTTTAAATAGGAACACACCTTAAAACCATTAAACAATGACTAAAAACAATATTTTGTGGATAAGAAAATAGATTTTAAGCACTTATCAAGCTTATATTTTATGCCCTCAGTTGTTGCACTACATAACATATTATGAGTTAAAACGGCTCGTAAATATTGTCTGTGTCATTAGAAATGCATTTTTTAATGTTATTTTGGAAAGATCTTGTGCAATTACCCAGGGATAGGATTAATATTTAAATAACAGACATGCATAAATCAAGGACAAAGAGTCACTGGGAGCTTAAAGGGTACAAAACCGACGAAAAGGTAGGGAAAACTGAAAGTGCAAGAGGGAAAATGTGAGAAAAGAGAAACAAGGAAAGAATTTTGAAAGAGTAAGGTGAAGTTTATTCAGCTGATTTTTATGGTATGTTATTCTGTGGTGTTTCTCACCTGTGTTAATAATGTTCATTGTTTCATGTCTCATAGACTATTCCTGTATGCACTGTTCAAGAAATAGTGCTGAATAAACATTAGATCAAACATTCTATCTGTCAGCGCTGGATTTGTCTCAAATATGGTGCTACACTTTATATTAAGCATGGGATATTCTGAAGTGGCCAGGTGGTCTGATGTAATATCTTTAACTCTTCCTTGATTTATAAAGTAACGTTAAATAAAGGTTCAGACATGTATGTTGTTTGTGTCTAATTGTGTGTTCGTTCATCCTCTCAGGTTCTCAAAATCTCTTTTACTCTTTCTCTTTGTTTCATTAAGTGTGTTTGTGCATATATGGGTAGCCTACTTAAGTTCACAAATTGACATGAACTTCAACACCAAGATTTTAGGCTAAAATGTACATATTTAAAGGAAAGTGTTTATTTTAGATGCTGTAACTGGTCACTATTCTTTTCAAGTTTACCACCACTTTGTTTTAATTCCTTTCAACAGAAGTTCCAAATAAACATTACAGATGTAATTAATTGTAGGTAAAATACTCTTCTTAACTTCCAAGCTTGAAAAACGTCTTCTTAAAAGGATAGTTCACCCAAAAATTGAAATTCTCTCATCATTTACTCACCCTCATGCCATCTTAGATGGGTGAGAACAGACCAAAATATATAAAATATGTACATCTTGATCTAGTACCCTTGGCGATCTTGATTTCAAGCTTGTTTACACTTCCTATAGTGCCATCTAGCACTCTGCACTAGGAAGTGTAATCGAGCTTGAAATCATGATCGCGCCTAGAGACTGCAATGATATGATGTAAAGTGAAAAAGCTATATTTTCGTCTGTTCTCACCCAAAACCAACTGGATCGCTTCAGAAGACACTGAGTAAACCAACACTGAGTAATTACAATTTGACAGCGACCGCTATAACGGAAGTTCCGAGACAAAATATTCAAGATGGCTGCGCGCTAGATTTTCTGGCGCATAAGGTGTTTTTGATCTGGCCGTACCATACAAATGTGAGAGGAACAGTAAATTGTTTGACAAGACTAACTGAATCTCACTCACACACACAGTCCAGTATTACACAGCATATCTGTGATCTAAACATGAGGCTAAAAAACTGTAATAATTGCAATCAACATGAAGTAATTATTAAAAAATTTAACAAAACAAAAGAACAATAGCTGTTGTGAAAATGACTGCGCATTTGGTATGATCATGTGGCCATTTTCTTTTCACTAGGCCTACACTAGACACTCACATTATACTCTAAACGTACTTGAGACCTGGAGATTTTATAATGGGCTTCTCATTATGTACCCGAAGACCTGTTACAGGCTTTAACACATTTTCTTTTAACAGCTACACAGTTGCACACGCTTCACAGAAAGAAGAGGAAAATGTCTCACTGTGTGCTTTGAAGAAAACGTATTTGATCTGTTTTTAAAATATCTCTATCCCTCTACAGATGCACACATAAATCCATTATTCCGTGTATTCTGTAGAAAGCAACAAGAAAGGCAACAGGTGTTTGATCAGAATGTAAAGAATACTGCCCTCCTTTGGTTTAATAGTGAAGTGCACGGTCAAAGAGAGAGTTGGCATAGTGCATTAAACATTTTTACAGTAAAAACAAACAAACAAACAAGTTAAATTCAAATTAAATTATAAATAAAGAAAATGTATGTAATTCTGAACATTTATCTCTTTATTAATAGCAAGGCTAGGGGCTTGGGCCAGCAGGTTTATAGCGATATCATGTAAATATAGGGACAATAGTTTTAGGGCAAAATGTGTCAACTTTAACAGTGATTTTTTTTCTTTTCTTTTTTTTTTTTTTTGAGTAACAGATTAATATAATTAAAAATAACACCTTCAGAAAAGTTTTTGCCATTTTGTGTTTATTTCAATTACATTTGGCAATTTCATAATTCTCAATATTCTATAAACAAATTAATCTACGTTGTGATTGGATCAGATAAATTGAGCCAACATTGAACATTCTTCATAACAAATCTATTCGCCCTACTTAAGAAAAACAATGTGTTTTATGGGGGCCTTTAGCTTTACCCTAATACTATTCTTTCACTTTTTGGACAGTTATTTAAAAACTTTTGATTTAATCACCTTGAACAAAACTGAAAATGACAAATAAGTATTTTGTCTAACAAATAAATGTGATAATTTCAGGGATTCTTGTTAGCTACATAAATTTGCAACATTACTTTAAAAATGATTAAACATTAGATCAAATTGCTGTTCTATATTTTGGGAGAAAATAAAATCACACTCACTCACACACAAACACATACACAAACACACACACACACACACACACACACACACACACACACACCCCGTCCCGGTTTAACGCTCAAAAAATCTACTCACCTTAACAATAACACGATGGGTGAATGACAAGAAAAGATGGCCAGCTAGAGGTGTCCTACAGAGACACATGTTGACTTTATGTATTTTATTTTGTTTTATTTTATTTCACAAGAGCACACAATTCTAACCTCTCCTTCAGTTGTTCATCAGGTGTGGTGTCGTGGCTGTCATGAGCCAGTAGAGGGTATTAGAGAGTCTGAGAGAAAGAGACAAGTACAGGTCTGTCTGTCTGTCTATCTATCTATCTATCTATCTATCTATCTATCTATCTATCTATCTATCTATCTATCTATCTATCTATCTATCTATCTATCTATCCATTCCTTCAACCTGCATGAAAGGAGGCAGATGTGAAAAGCATTGCAGAGGCAGACTGACAGAGCTCTTCTCTCCTCTGGGGGCCTGGATTGGTGATAGGGGTGAGGATCTGCCACAGGGAGGGGGAAGAACTGTTGTCATGACACATCTCTGCCTAGTGGAGGAGGGGTTAAGCACTCAGGGATTTCCACCAAAGCAAGACTCCACACTAGCCCCGACCATCTGCCCGCACCCCTCCTATCCCTTTATATCTCTCCCTCCCTTCCTCTCTCATTCATCCTGGACTGCTCTCCCTCCTCCTTGCACGTCCATGTCTGAGAGATTAGACTTGCTGATTATTAGGCCAATGTAGTGTATTATGAATGCATCACAAATGCATGCAAATAGAGGTTTTGGAATCAAAACTAAATGAATGTTGAAACTCACATTGTCATTTCTCACAGGGTTTGAGTGTTTGAAAGGTCACAAGCACGTACTGTAATGTTATGTTTTGCAATGTAGCTGGGAGGGACTTATTCTTTCTAATGTCAGTTTGCAGATGAACAAAGACTATGTTGGCTGCTGTTGGACAGCTGCTCTCCATTGTCAGTCACTTGCGAGTGATGTTGTGTTTGAATGTCTCTGCCTACCCCTAGTCTATCACAAGTGAAATCAGGTAGCCTTACAACTGTTGGAAAGACAGAGGAACAAAGCTGTCATAATGAAGTCCCCCATCGGCCGTGTGTGGCTCACTCCTGTCCAAGTCCATAAACATGTCAGACTAGCGTTTTCTGTACAGCCTTACAGAACATATCTATCAGCCATTATTATTAGGCAGAGCTCCTGAGTAATCACGACAAGCAAACACAAATCTCTTTATTCTCTTTTTATGCTGTTTTAATAGACTCGATCTCCTGTCCCAAAACTAATTACAGCTACAAAGAGACACTGCCAGATGAAAGCACCTGTGCTTTGATTGATGATGAGAGGCAACATAAATGTAATTTTCACAGTAATGGACAACAAACAAGTTTCTGCAGCATCTGTAAGTTCTGTCGAGGAGTGTCAGTGATTGAACAAGCCAAGAATTTTTAGAGTCGAGGATCTGGGCTACAAACACAAAGGCTGCAGGTTCTTTCGCAAGTGGGAGGGGCCCCAGAGAGCTACTGGGATCACCATCTCGCTCTGTGCCCTTGAGCATGGCCCTTAACCTTAAGTTATTCCAGGGGGACCATCTCTGATTTCAGAGCAAGGAAAATTACTTTGGATGGAAAGTGTAATGTAAAAGGAAATAAAGTAATATCTCAAAGGTGTCCAAAAAGTTTCAATGTCCATTTGTTAACCTCTTGGTGAGATACTTAATGTTCTAAAATACAATTTCCTGAACATCCATCCATCCATCCATTTTCTATAGCTGCTTATCCTATATACGGTCACAGGGACACTGAAAAAAAAATGTGTTGGATTTACTTAAAATATATGTTGCATTTTTTTCATTACGCTTTTTAAGTAAATTCAACTTATGGTAATTTTATGTCAGCATAACTAGAAAACCTTTGGTAGATATACACAAATGTATCAGTTCATTACAATTAAATTTACTTAAAAAGGTATGTCACATGAATACAATTTAACAACTAATAGCACTTTATTTCAAATTTACTTTAAAATTATTGTTTCAACCTAATTTCTCAAAAGAAATTAATAACTGAGGTCAGTCATTAAACTATTGATTCTATTTTGCAGACAAAGCTAAACTTCAGCTACACACATTCACATGGGCAATGAAAAAATACATGGATTGAACAAGATCGAACTTCACCAAAGGAAAACTAAACACCCTAATGGCGACTTTACACAAAACAACTAATTACAGTAAAACATTAATAATACTAAAAACAGCTTAAATCTCTATAAATTCCTAAAAACAACTAATTAAATGCCCCAAGAAGTTCCTTTTGACCAAACAAAGGTGTTTAAATTATTCAAGCGCAAGGGCTTATGGGTATTCCCCACAACCTCAGTTCTGTACTTGATCGTTTGAGTTAGTAGTACTTAAAATCTTAATTTTATGGATTTGTTAGCCAATGAAGTTCAAGGAACTCACAATTATTCTTTTACTTTATGTATCACTCTAAGTTCACTTTTTTTGTGTGTTGTACACATAAATGCAAATTAAGTAAAGCTAAAAATGTTATAAATATGGACGTTTCTAAGTAGAAGCTATTTATTTTCTTACGTTATGGTTGTTGAGCCAATTTACCTATTTTTTTTTTTTTTTCTTCAGTGAAGTGCTGGAGTCTATCCCAGCTGTAATTTACAGAAAATAATTACATAAAATATATTTATTTTGCATTAAAAAGGTTCTTCTGCAGTCCGTGCATAATTTTCCCCCCCCTTTGGATGGAAAGTACGTTTTTATGTTCAGTTTGGATGAGATAGGAATTCATTTGTAAATCTCTTGGTGAAAATGAATACTTTAAAGGTGCATTCAGTAACTTTTGTCTTTGTGTCATCTTGGATTTACAATGACACCTAGTGCCTTTGATGCACCATCATTTAAAATCAATTTTTTCCAGTTTCAGATGAGTCATGATTACTTTAATCAATGAGTGAAAGTGTTAAATAACAGGACAGTTACTGAGATTAAACGAGTATATGAATCCCGAGGTTGAGACAGGGAAACAAATATAATAATTTTAGCGTAGATGCCATTACATTTTTTGCAGAGATATAGATCATGATAAATGTTTCTGGTTCTGGCAGACCTAACTAAAGCAGCCTAATTGTGAGTTGATGGATAAATGCCTGTATGCCTGGCTAAATAAATTAGCCTTTAGTCTAGACTTAAACTGAGTGAGTGTGTCTGTCGAACAGTGTTAGGGAGACTATTCCATAGTTAAGGAGCCAAATAGAAAAAGGATCTACCTCCTTTTGTGCATTTTGATATTCTAGGAACTATTAACAGGCCAGAATTTTGAGATCGTAATGAACGTGATGGAATATAGCATGTCAGAAGGTCACTTAAGTACTGCAAAGTTAGACTGTTCAAAGCTTTGCATGTAGTTAACAAAATTTTTTAATTAATACGAAATGTATGAGTTAGCTAATGTAACGACGATAACATTGGGCTAATATGATTATATTTCTTGGTTCTAGTCAGCACTCTGGCTGCTGCATTTTGAACCAATTGAAGTTTATTTATTGAACTTGCTGGACATCCTCCCGGTAATGTATTACAAGTGTGCACTGGAAAAATCTTCAGTTAAAGTCCCTGAATGGGGTATGGGCGTGAACACAATTAGTGGGTCCCAATATGCCACTAACATACATGACACTGGTTGCTCTGTATGATTTTACAGTTTTTCTCAATCGCTTTGGCTCATTTTTTGAAACAGTCTTAACATTCTCTAAACTGTAAATGCAATTGTCACAACTGTTTTATGGGACATCACAACTCCATTGCATGTCTGCAAAATGTAGTAACTCACCCAAAACATTTAATTTATGCTTCAAAACCTAGTTATTGTGTCAGTAAATTGGCCAATGCCACCAAAATGATTTTTTTTTATTTTTTTTTTTTTTTGTCATCATGTGAGCCGTACTGGTCAAACTGTTTAGATGAATTTCCACCATGGCAGTCAAACCTGGAAATGTTTGTTATATACACATTTAATTTTTGTTCTACTTTTTTGTTGACACTGATTGCTTACTGTACTATACAAGAATGTCAGTTTTGTTCTGCTGAATGCTATTGTGTATCACAATGAGCTTTTTAGATAATGATTTCAACAGTAGGTAAAAGTTTACTGGGAAAAGTCAATACTGTACAATATTGTAGTACACAGAAAAAGGATATGCACATTTGTATGTATACAGTAAATTAATTTTTGTAGCAATGTGTTACATGTAAACAGAAAATTCACATTTGCATGTCCATTTTTACACATTTCTTACATGTAAAGTCATATATAGTGAACAGAAAATTGACACACACACACACACACACACACACACACACACACACACACACACACACACACACACACACAAAACTCAACAATGAAAAACATTCCATCTCATAGATATTCATGGAATATACATGTATGTCTGACAGATTTTGATAATTGAATGGATCATTTTGCATGTAATGGCTCACATGATGAAAGAAGGTTTAGAAATTGTGAAGAGTATGACAATTTCACTAAGAGTCAACTCATCAGTTTTGATCAGCAAGCCATGTGCATTTAGTTATTGTGCAAATTGTAGACAATTGTACTTACTCTTTTGCACACATGCCAAAACACGTGCAATTTGCTTAAAAGAATAAGAAATTCAAATCTGCTGTGAACAAGAAACTAATTGTTCAGAGATTTGAACTTATTGTTTTGGGGGGGGGGAATAATTCTCAATCGAGATTGAGCCAAAGCGATTGAGAAAACTTGTATTTCATAAAAAATTTGGTATCTTGTCGAAATTTGTGACTAGAGGCCACTTCGAGTAAAGGTTCGTGCGAGAACGCGCCTCACGATTGTGCCTGTATGTGAGCGCGCCTGAAGTGTGTGAGGCGAAGATCAGCTGCAATTAGAACAAGAAGAACACACACAATGTTTGTCCCTTTTGATTGATGGTGTTTATACTGAGTCATTATAAAATAAAAATACATGGCATATTTTACAGAAATGTTATACAATCGCTGTTGATAACATTATTACAGTAACATTTTTAACCCAAATGAAATGTCGTTTTAACAATCAAAAAAAAAAAAAAAAAGGAGGAGATTTACATTTTAGATATGGATGGCTTTAAGAACGCTTTACTTTCCCATGAACCAATAGGCCTATCCGCATCTGAAGAACCTTTAAAGTAACATTAAGGACTTTTTTAATCTCCAAAGAACCCTAGAACCAATTCAAGAACCCTATACAGTGAAAATGATTCTTCATAATAAGATAGTTCTTTGCAGAACCTAAGGTGCTGTAAAGAACCATTGAAGAACATTTATTTTGCATGTGCATGTGCGGACCATCTCCATGTAGAATAAAACAGCTTTTATAAGGTTACTGATATGACTGGAGTCTTCATTTGAATGTGACTGGTTATGATTTCTTACATATATTGCAAAATTACAATTCATGATTTTAGGAGTGAAACTTTTTTAATGAGGATATAATTACTGAGTACACCTTTAAATACATTTTTGGAGCATATTTAATTCAAATGTTTAATTGATTTAGCCTTTCTTTTGAGTTTTGGTGATGTCTAAGGTGGAAGTCTAAGAAAAACAATTATTACTTAAAAAATGCAGAAGTGAACAGAAAAGCAAACTGAACATTGCTTTAAAGCTGAAAGAGCACCAGAAGTGATTTGTAAACATAACACTTAAATGTGAGAACTGACGAAGAGCTGACCATGGTGCACATTAATTGTCTCAGGATTCAACTCCAGTCTACCTCTTTTTGTCTGAATAGACTAGTCCCCAGGTCAAAGTATGGCGGTGCACCCTTCCCCTCCCCCTTTCATGAAATATTCTCTACATTTTGCTGTTGTCAAAGCAACAGGCCTGACACTGCAAATCAGAAAACAAGGGATTAAAGCAGAGGGGTTAAGTATAAGAAGAAACTAAAATGCATATGCTGTGGGTGACCTATTTTTTGAGTTTCTTTTCCTGCAGCTTTCTAAACATACCATTTCATCATATTCAGCCTTGAACTACAATGTATGATCAGAGAAATGGATGTTGCAGAGATATACGTCTACATCCCAGATTTTACTAAAGAGGAATGCATCAGTTAAAAATGTAAAATGTACTACGGTCAACGGAATGCTTTTAATATGGAATGTCTAATTCCAAGTACACAAAATGGTAAACAAGTGAGGTCATTTTTGATTGAAGATGTTCTTTTGTTGCCTCTGTAAACTGCACCTTTGGAGGTGAACAGGAAAAGCATTCTGCACTTCATGATGGAGCCTGTGAACTCTGACCTGCTAGAAGAATATTCCCATGCATCCTCCCCCACTTCTTTTCAAACTCGTTCTCAGAGCCAAAGTTGTTCCACTCCACACTGCTGTGGAAAACAACAGGTTGTTGCATTCTATGAAGATGTGAGGCAACATTTTTAGGTAAGGAAATGTATTTCCTGATCCATAGTGTGGAAAAGAATGCAAAAACCTCTTTTAAAAGCAATAAAAGAAACAAATGTTCTTTGGAATGTGTCTGCAAGACAAATACACTGGATGAATTAAAAAAATTGCAGACTACATTTGTTTAATGAAAATTTAGTTTGAATCTAGAGAACAGTTCAGCACAATACAAACATCTACATTGCCACACACATAAACCAGACTCAAGGGCAACCTCCCTTTTATGTGCTTCTGTTTGAAACTGAATGTTTCATTTATGCAGCAGAGCTTTATTGTATTCCACATGTGATAATTTATACTCATCCTTTCCATCTTGTGTCCAGACTCCAGACTCCTGTGTGTGAGGTTTTGTGTGTGCCTGAGAGGAATTGGGGAGTGAAAGAGTTCAGAATCTCCCTTCCCCCACGACCAAAAAATCCATCTACTCCCGCTCATGGTCCTCCATCTAAGAAACAAGCCCTTAATAGGGTGGCAGTCCCAGATACCCTGTACCAGACCTCATTTAACCACACTAATTGTCAGGTATTCTCTTAAGATGATTCAACAGCATAAAGGATGAATTGGAGAATATACTTTTATAGAAAATGGGAGGAAAAGAGAAATCAAAGTTAGCAAAACAAGCATTCTTAGCCACACAGCTGTGCCATTCGATATTTGTGCAAATACGTTGATTAATGATCAAAGCTGTAGGCCAGAGGTAGCGTGGTTGGTGGTTAATGACAGGGTGAGTCTGGGATTAAATATGAGATGAGTAAATGGAGATGAGGGAGTCAGGTTGCATGTCTTTTCAGACCCACTGTTCATATTGGAGCATTGTGAGCAGGCAAGGGGGAGGCACTGGGGCCCAGCGGCAGCCACAAGCGACAGCTGTCACAGCCTCTGGTGAGAGCCACTAATGACCACTCTTCACATATAGGTGTCCTACAACAGCTCCAGCCAAACAGCTACTGCATTATCCACTCCAGCATGTCAGGCCTAAAAGTTATGTAATGAAGACTTGAAATTATACAGTGGTGATTAACTTTGACTACTGACTTTAGATTGCTCTGATTGTTTTGTTTTTTAAAATTGGAAAGATGGGTGAAGATAAAGAAGGCATTTAAACAGCAGACACTCGATGAAATGATAACCAAACAAATGATTTAATTAGTCAAGACGACCTGTTACTCAATAAAATATAATCAAATCAAGTCATCATTTTTTGCTGTATAACTCTTTTCACAGAAACACATCATTTCAAAAGCAGCTTTACAGAAAATCATGTCTCTGAAATAAATAAATAAATAAAATAGTCATTTGTATTTTTTACAGTACACAAATTCAAAGCAGCTTTACAGAAAATCATGTCTTTGAAAAATAAAATAAAGTAAGGTAAAGTAAAATAAAATAAAATAACAAAATAAATAAAATAAAGTAAAATAAAAACAAAATAAATACAAAAGTAATTTTTATTTGCACAGTGCTTTTCACAATACACATAGTTTCAAAGCAGCTTTACAGAAAATCATGATGTCTTTGAAAGGTGACAGTAGAATAGGAACAAAAACTCCAAGATGTTTAGTTAGTGGAGAGAGAGAGAGAGAGAGAGAGAGAGAGAGAGAGAGAGAGAGAGAGAGAGAGAGAGAGAAAGACTCAGCTGGGGGAGCCAGTCTTCTGACTATACAGCATGAACATAAAGCCAGTATTAGTCATACTTGTATTGCACATGGCTAACTAATGTTTGTGTGTGTGTGGTTTTATGTGGTTTTGTGTTTTGTTATATATATTGAGTGTGATATTGTTTAAATATATATACACTGGTGGCCAAAAGTCTGGGATCACAAAGTATTGTCAGGACATTACTGATGTAAAAAACAGCACCATCACTATTTGAAAAAAGTCCTTTTTGATCCAATCTAGACAGGCCCCATTTCCAGCAGCCATCACTCCAACACCTTATCCTTGAGTAATCATGCTAATTTGCTAATTTAGTACTAGAAAATCACTTGCCATTATATCAAACACAGTTGAAAGCTATTTGGTTTGTTAATGAAGTTTAACATTGTCTTTGTGTTTGTTTTTGAGTTGCCACAATATGCAATAGACTGGCATGTCATAAGGTCAATATTAGGTCAAAAATGGCAAAAAAGAAACAGCTTTCTCTAGAAACTCATCAGTCAATCATTGTTTTGCGGAATGAAGGCTATACAATGCTTGAAATTGCCAAAAAACTGAAGATTTCATACAAAGATGTACACTACAGTCTTCAAAGACAAAGGACAACTGGCTTTAACAAGGACAGAAAGAGATGTGGAAGGCCAGATGTTCAACTAAACAAGAGGATAAGTACATCAGAGTCTCTAGTTTGAGAAATAGACGCCTCGCATGTCCTCAGCTGACAGCTTCATTGAATTCTACCCGCTCAACACCAGTTTCATGTACAACAGTAAAGAGAAGACTCAGGGGTGCAGGCCTTATGGGAAGAATTGCAAAGAAAAAGACATTTTGAAACAAAAAAAAAAAAAAAAAAAAAAGAAAAGGTTAGAGTGGGCAAAGAAACACAGACATTGGACAACAGATATTGGAAAAGAGTGTTATGGATCTTAACCCCAGTGAGCTTTTGTGGGATCAGCTAGACTGTAAGGTGCGTGAGACATGCCCAACAAGACAGCCACATCTATGGCAAGTGCTACAGGAAGCGTGGGGTGAAATGTCACCTGAGTATCTGGACAAACTGACAGCTAGAATGCCAAAGATCTGCATAGCTGTCATTGCTGCACGTGGAGGATTTTTTGATGAGAACTCTTTGAAGTAGTTTAAGAAGTTCTGAGCATTTTTTTTCAAATTGTAATAGTAATTTTTCACTTATTAATGTCCTGACTATACATTGTGATCAGTTGAATGACACTTTGGTGAATAAAAGTAGGCCTACCAATTTCTTTCCATAAGAGCCATTATTTCAAACTTTTGACCGCCAGTATATATATATATATATATATATATATATATATATATATATATTAAACTGTTACAACTATTATAAAACTATTGCTGCTTTTTATTTGCCAACATCTTGGAACAATGCACTTTCAAATAAAAGATAAATGTTATACATTGATGTTTTATCTCTTTCTAAATCATTAGATCGTAAACTATCAGCATATATTTTTATTATAGCTATACTGTATGCCGGAAGATAGCGATTCTACCATTATAAGTCCACCCAGCTCCAGAGTTTCCGCAGCACTCAACTTTATGCTGAACAAACAATAGTCAGTGGAAGAGGGAGGAACCATCGCCGCTCCAGGTGTCGCACAAAACACACGGGGCACTTCGCTGTCGATCTATGTATCTCGATCTTGATCAACGTCGGTCGGTGTCATCACATCGTTTCCCCAACACAAACCCAGACGATCTTAATCGTTCTGATTCGCGATTTCAACAACAAAGCCATTTGGAAACTGCGGATGCCACTCAGTTTGTCATAATTATCTTCTCGGAGTGTCACCTTGCGTTTGTGCCGTTGCCCCCACAACTTCATTACGTCATTTTTGTGGATCGAGGTAAGTT
Source organism: Myxocyprinus asiaticus (assembly GCF_019703515.2). Taxonomy (NCBI): domain Eukaryota; kingdom Metazoa; phylum Chordata; class Actinopteri; order Cypriniformes; family Catostomidae; genus Myxocyprinus; species Myxocyprinus asiaticus. Next base: position 32,832,351 of record NC_059377.1, on the reverse strand, counting down.
TCATGATCAAATAACGAATCTTTTACTGTTACTGTTAAATCGATTTATCGCTCGTCTTGATAACAGTTCGCGTACTTTGAATGAAGGAAGAATCGGACGGGCTGAATCTGATTTCGCCTTGGCTTGCTGCCGCGATGTGAAGAATAGGGATTGTTTCCGCGCCAGTGTAATTGGGATGTGATTAAGATTAGAGATCAATCTATTGGCAACTCACTCGAAATTATATAGTCGCACATTGAATGATGTATTTCTCTAGTAGCATAGCCTACATAACGGCTTTATCCGGAACGATGGCCATATAATATCTGCCATAACCTATTCTGTTTGTCCATGAGCTATTTTTTTATGAAGTTTCTCTTCTGCAGCTTTAACCATGATTTTTTATTTTTTATTTTTTATTATTTATTTATTTATTTATTTATTTTTTTATCTGTGATCGTTCAGAAATGTTAGCTAAATGCACTATTAATAAGACTTGAGTGGATGTAGAGATGTGATGTGAAGTTTGTACATTTGCACTTTTAGACGAGTTTGAGACCAAATGCATTTCCTTGAATAATCTACATGACTTCAGAATTTGATTTGATTTGCATTTTCAAGGCAGAATCAGATGCACAGCACGATTGACTCACTCTTCCTCCTTATAACCCGACAGCAGCCAAGTTAGTCATAAGTGCATACAAATGTACGATTTTTGTTCTAATTGTTATTATTTGAGCTGTGAATTCATATCCCTGCCAGGATTAGCGAAACACATCTGTTGTGTAGGCTATTTAACACAAAAACTTGTTGATGCACAGAAACACATGATCCATCACTGAAAAACATTTATTTTTGATGGGGCCATGCAAACATGCAATAATAATAAGTTATCTTCCATCAGCATATAGCCTATAGGCCTACATATCGACATGATTACTTAAGTTTTCAAAAACATATCTTTTATAGACACTTTTGCCTTTTTTTCTACAATACAATAGCGATCAATGGCTTCGGATGGTGTTAAATCCTAACCCAATGTTATTTTGAGAGCTAGAACAGTTCTAGGGCGGGGCTATTGTGCTTTACTTTTTTTGTTTTGTTCAGTTTTTTCCTCCCCTCTCTCTGAAAGCTTGTCGGATGCTTGTCAGTTCGCATATAGCTTACCATTATCAAGGCTCAAAGCCTTTCGTAGAGAAGGACGGAGCGCGATTTACAGGGATTTTTTTGGATAACGGTCCTGTTGAATTGGGATCTTCACTATACGGGGTGGCGCATAAAAGAATATGTGAATGAAGCGTTTGAAAAGCAGCGAAGGATATGTTCGTGCTTCCTAAAGAATGTGCATGACTGATCTTTCTCATGAGGATACTTGTAAATAAAAACATTTGGTAAGACTGCATACGCTAATACGTATTTGCATAGTTTGATTAGTGGCCACACTTATGTTTTATTTACTCAATTTTAGGTTTACATTAAGTTTGCATGGACTTTTCCATATAAGGAAGTATACTGTGCTTATTTGTTTAGAAACAAACTGTCAAACTGGTTATGGTGTCTTGACAACGATTATGATGAGAAAGAGGGTGATGTGCAAATGCATTTTCACAGTTGTCATCCTGCCAAGAAACATCTGCTCCGACTCGCGCTCGTGTGAAGCCGAAAGTTCATGTAACAGTCGAATAACTTGAGGGAAGGATCGTGGCAAATGACACAACAACCATCTACACGGCTCACTTTGGGCTGCATTAAGAGGTGAATTTGCTGGCATAAGGGCTTTGGGGGGCGCGCGAGCGGGGGGCGATTACTGGGATGGCGTCAGCACACTGTACCCCTTCGCTTTGTCATGAGGGGTCTGTTTATGACCAACATGACTTTAAACGGGATACTTCATTCTTTTGTTATTTTATTGGCTTTGTTGTCTTATATTAGGCATATTACAAGGGTGATGGGAGCCTTCTAGTTTCTTTAGGTGCAACAATTTTGCAATTATTAGATGTCTAATCTTAATCTCATGGTGCTTTGGCTGCACTGTAAAATATTTTTGTTTGGTAACCTAGAAATGTGAACTATCAGCATACTAAATTATGCTAAATGGTTTTATTTAAGTGAAAAATACATATAGATATTATACAAGAGTTAGGTCCTAGAATCTGATTGGACAGATTCAAAGAGCGCTGATACACAGTTCAACAGCACTGGGAAGCTTCAATATTTATTCCACTCCGCTTCAGCGTGTTTGTATCTTTCCAAATAGTGGTGGGGATTTTGATTCTTCGTTTATTTTGATTCAATTCACTGAGTCGTTTAGTGACCATTTCTGAAGATTGCATATTTATGCCAGTAGGTGGCGACAAATAAGCGTATTTTACAACGATTTGTTCACTTAAATGGATAGTTCACCCAATGAAAATTCTCTCATCATTTACTCATCCTCATGCCATCCCAGATGTGTATGACTTTCTGTCTTCTGTTGAACACAAACAAAGATTTTTAGAAAAATCTCAAATCTGTTGGTCCATACAATGCAAATGAATGGTGACCAAAACTTTGAGCTACAAAAAGCACATAAAGGCAGCATAAAAGTAATCCATGGCGTGAGGGTATAAATAAAATAAATAATGAGTGAATTTTCATATTTGGGTGAACTATTCCTGTAAGATTCGTTTACGAATTTGTTTACGAACAAAACACCACTGGTTCAAAACCAGCATTTTAGAGCAGTGCAACAACTGGAGTTTTTGGTGCTTTGGTTTCTTTTGGAACTATTTTCACTGGTGGAGAAGAAATGCACAGACTAGCTAGCCAATCTTTGACCTGAGGCCGAATCACAGCCGTGCTGATATAGAACAATAGCCCTTTTGCTCATGTGATGTTGCTTAAATATGACTAAATCAACCTGACTGCATTAGGTTAAATCAACAAACGTTAATTGTTTTAAGTAGATCAGGTAGAAACATTTCCTGGTAGATCAGATAGAAATTCCATTTTTACGGTGTAAACTAACTCATCAGTTATTCCAAGTGTCAGGCATTGGTTAAAAACAAAACAAAACAAAACAGATGACACTGCACTGACGACACAGTTCTTGTGTTATGTGCTGATAGACAAAGCACATAGTGTAGTATGTGGTGGGAGAAATTTGCATGAGCCTTAGCTAAAGTCACTTCCTTTTCATGTGCAGCTGGTTACTTTGCGAAGCCTCAATGAAGCAAGTTGTTTACTTGGCTTCGATTCACACACTACACACCTTTTGACAGGGCAAATCAGACAAACTCAGCGTGTTCACTCGGGAATGATTGAGTGGGTGTTGTACTACTTGTTTGAGTTGTGAAGAGACCTCAACAACCTATGCAATCCCAGAGGTGACTGTTTTTAGATGAAAGGAAAGTGGTAAGATGTTCAGTGCTTTTTTGTTCATCATCTGAGAAAAGCCAGGGGGCTTGGGTTCAACCATTTAAATGCTAAAAGATGTGGGATTTTTGGATTTTAAGAGGAAGGCAGCTCTTCTGCAATCTCGTTATGTGAATGAGAATGGAATGCTCACCAGTTGCTTTTGAAATTGAAAGACGTTTGAGGCATTGAAGGCCAAATTCTCCTTGGCCAGTTGAGACAGAAACCTAGCTGTTTATGCCAAATATCTGGGTCATATGCTGAACTCCTATTGTAGTCTACCTAGAATGAAGAACATGGATGTTTGTTACTGCTTCCGCTTATGTACAGATTAAGTATCATTCCACAATTTACAAAATATCTTTCAGGAATCTGGTCCTAATTTGACATATCCCTTTGTCGCTGGACCATTTTCACTCAGTTCATTAGTACTTTTTAAAGTTTACAGCTTGAACTTGTTTCGACCTTGTGAAGTTGACCCTATACTTCCCCTCGACATTCTGCTATGACTATAACAAGCATTTACAGTCTTCTTGCAATCCCTTATAGCTCAAGATCCCCAATGCTGGAGGAAGGGACCATTAACTTTATCAGTGGCTTTGAGTACATGCATTTGGAAGGCTAAAACAAAAGGCACAAGGGTGCCATTGTGAAGGATCAGCAGTAGATTACTGGAATTCTTTTTTCCCATGGCCTGAATAAGCTTCTAGTTCCTCCATCTGGACACACCAAAAAAGATTACATTTGCAACTTTAATATTTTAATGCCTTTGTTATACCGGAGCAATTTGAGGCTGCTTAGTGTCATTTGGACTCAGGATTCAAACAGAACAGGCATAGCAAGTGAAAGATGAGGGTTGGTGAAGTTGAAAATGAGTGTGCACTCATTTTTTATGTGGTTTATTAAAACATTTCTGTAAAGTATAAATGACAGAGTTGGCATAAAGTGTATATGTCACAAAGCTGTTTATGAAACCATTAAATATTTCATTACTTTATCATACCACTCATTACTCATAAAATCAAACATCCTCACCCACATACAGAAATAGATTTATAAGAGAAATGGGTGGAGGTTTTAGTCATGATTATGGCATCATCTGAAGTGCAGTTTTACCTGTTTTGGAATCATTTGAATAACTGTCTGGTTGATAAACAATTGACTAGAGTAAATACAGTTTAATATAAAATAGCTTCAAGGACATTTAGCTACCTCAATTTTTAAGGATCCACGATCAGTTTGAGAGACAATTGCCATCTAATGTCATTCGAACAATAATTCCGAAAGGAAATATCTACACATTTTTTCAGTCTTCTCCACCGTGGTGGTTTAAATTATAGGGACAATGTTAACTCTGCAGTGTATAAATTGAAAATGTACCATTGTTATCTTAAGGAGCTATTCCTACCTGATTGAACCCTTAACATTTATTAATGAAGTCAGGTTGATTCGGTCGTTACCTGTCAAAAATATTTTACTATGTAACACCTGTTTACACACAAGTATTCAGTCAGTACATCTATGACATTTACATGATCACTCTTGGCTCTCACTGCACGTCTCCACCCAAAGAGTTGTGTTGAGGCAAGTAAACACATGTTAAATATGGTAGCAGTGGTGATTCTGACCACATCATACCTGACAACATTGCTAAAATGACTTGCAATGATTTTGCAAGTCAGTGAGTTGGCAAATAAAATAACTTAACAAGTTGCCAAATACACACACAGATTGTCCTCGAGCGATGTGTCTTTACTGCTTTCCTAGCCATCTGATGGGGAGTTGGCACCACGGCCGAGCAGCTCCGGCACGCGTGGTCAACATGTGGACCTTAATCCCGCTATTACGGTAATCTGCTCAGCCCACCAATCAATAGAGAGAACACCCAGCCTCCATCAGCGCTCTGTAACAGGCTAAATTAGGGCTGAAGAAAAATGATTTAAACACTGGGATTAAGTGCAGCTGAGGGGGAGGAGAGACTACGCATGAAGAATTTAATTTGCAGAGTTAAGACGTCAAGGTTAAGAGAGAACAGATGTCTTCCTAAATTGGTTGATATTTATTTAATTATATACCTATTTATGCTTGTTTGATTTTGATTAGGCAGTAAATGGCTGGTGTTTAATAATACATGCGCGGTGTTGTATACATACAGTGTCCCTGCAAAGTGTATTTGGACAGTTAAGCCACTCACACAATTAAAAATGTCTTAATATTATTGCAATAGAATAAAACAGACATTTCAAACCAAGTGGGATTTATTTCAAAGAAAACACAAGCACACTTTCCGAACACAACATTTCAAAAAAAGAAGTTTGATAGGTTTACAATTTTAAATTAATAGATACAAGTGTTCAATGTTCAAAGTATTTTTGGTTTTTCAAACAAATGTTAGTGGAACATGTCCATAGTTAATGTGCTGAACTACACTGAGAGGAACTGACTTCACACTTCCAATAAAAATCACATTTATACCAGTTAGTTAGAAGTAATTGCAAAAATGGCTCAGAAAGGATAGTTCTGTTAGTTCTGAAAAATAATTTGTTTGCAGATGCCACTTGTTTTTATATGGTGTTATCTAATATAATGAAATTCATACATTTTTAAGTGTGGCTTAAAGGAATATTCCAGGTTCAATACAAGTTAAGCTCAATCGACAGCATTTGAGGCATAATATTGGTTACCACAAAAATTAATTTTGACTCATCTCTCCTTTTCTTTAAAAATAAAAGCAAAACTCTTGTGTTCCAGTGAGGAGCTTACAATGGAAGTGAATGGGGCCAATCCGTAAACATTAAAATACTCACTATTTCAAAAGTGTAGCCACAAGACATAAACAATATGCATCTTAACATGATTTTATTGTGTGTGCTTACTAAGCTTTTCTATGTAAAGTTATAGCCAATTATTCAACTTCGTTTCTATGACAATGTAATGTCAGCAAAGCCTAAAATGACTGTAAAAATGATGATTTAAACACTTTACAGTTCAAAAAATACATGCAATTACACCCTCACTCAGTATAGGACTGGTAAACTGTACATATTTTTCCAGAGTTAATATGCACACGTTTTGTTGTATATTTACACAAAATAATACTATCTCTTCTGACTTATTCAAATCATGATTTATATCTGAATCTTTTAATTTTTCAATACTGACTAATAATCATCCACCAATAGGAATAAATAGTTTGGTGATTCCATTATTTTGAATTGCTAACAGTGTGTAATATAAACAAATGGGCTTTCTCAACATATAAATATCTTTAGAGGGTTTGTTCAGAATCAGCTGTGATGGTTGTGCGTAATGCCCAGTGTTTAGTGGTGGGCTTGGCACATGGGTGAGCTGGCAGCATTGGGCAGAGAGAGAGAGAGAGAGAGAGAGAGACAGACAGACAGAGAGAGCTAAGCAGGGCACAGCTTTGGCAGTAACACAACAAGTGATGGCAGTGTGTATCTTCCTGCCCAATGTTCCAACAGGAACAGGTTGGTACTGTATACTGCACACATCCCTGTTTCGACCATGACCTCACTGTCGTTGTGTCCAGCACGTAGTAGCCAGAATTCTCCTCAACTTTCATTGCCATGACTTTCATCCTTTTAAAAGGTCAGTTCACCCCAAAATGGGTTTGGAACAACATGAGGATGAGTGAATGATGACAGACTTTTAATTTTTGGGTGAACCATGCCTTTAATTGTAACTTTGTCACTTTGATACTCAATCGGCCATATCGGATCAGACCAAGACCAGACTATTCCAGAAAGAACGTACTATAGCAAAGCCTGATCATATGATACAATAATTAAGATTAGGCCCTACCAATCCACGCCCCATTAAACAAAAATTAAAAAAGTCTAACAAATATTCCATTTGAAATTATAGGAGCAAGCCATTGTTACCTTTGGCTGGAAACCACACAAACAGTTGTGGCAACTCCACCCTTAGGCATAACTGAAACAGCCCCTTTTCTCTTGAGCTTGTTATGTAAACCACCCAGTCTGACTGATGAAGTCACCAAAAAATTTAATACAAATTTCACAGATAGGTAGTTTATATGTTGCAGGGCTTTATTAACTGTAACACCTTTGTAAACTGGCAAGGACAGATTCTGTTATCTAAACTCACCTTGCCAGTTTTGTTGCTTTTGTTTGCTCTCTTGTGTCAGAGGCTGGGCTTTAACCACTAAATATATTAAGTAATAATTGGATTAGTGGTCAACCGATATAGGTTTTTCAGTGGTTCATGCTTAAATTGTTATCTTCTGTCCCTCAAATCATGAATATGTGGTTCCTTTCTTGATTAGAGGAAAAATAATACTTATTATATGTTTACATAAATGGTATAAAGTTGTTTTTAAACTTCAGGACAGATAAAAATTAAGATCCCAAAATTAATTCTCAAACTCAAGCACATAGCAACAGGAGAGTTTATTTGTGATAACACATCAAAAAACAACATGAAAGATGAGCTCGCACCCGTTATTTTACTATACTATACTATACTATACTATACTATACTAAACTAAATGCTATACCAGTGTTTCCCAACCCTACTGTACTAATACTGTACTAATATTATACTATGCTGTGCTATGCTAAATGTAATATCAGTATTTCCCAACCCTACTGTACTAATACTATACTATACTATTTTATGCTATACTATACTATGCTTCATGTAATACAAGTGTTTCCAACCCTACTATACTATACTATACTATACTACTGTATGTTTTACTATAATATACTATACTAAATGTTATACTAGTGTTTCCAAACCCTACTGTACTAATACTATACAATGCTATCCTATGCTTTACTATACAATACAACAGTAAAACAGACTTGATTCCACTAGACTAGACTACAGTAAACATTATACCACTGTTTCCCAACCTCACTGGACCTATACTATACTATACCATACTATGCTATACTATAATACATGTTATACCAGTGTTTCCCAGCCCCACTGAAACGATACTATACTACACTATACTATATTATACTGAATGTTATACCAGTTTTTCCCATTTCTACTGTACTAATACTATACTATACAAAGCTATCCTATGCTATACTATACCTAACAATGGTATAGTAGACTTGACTCGACTAGACTATTGTAAATTTCACACCAGTGATTCCCAACCCCATTGGACCTATACTATACTATACTATACTATACTAAATGTTACACCAGTGTTTCCCAACCTTGTTCCTGAAGACTCCCCAGAACTATACATTTTGAATTTGTCCCTAATCTAACACCTGATTCAGCTCATCATTGTTTAGTAGAGTTCTTAAAAACCTGTAATGGTTGTCAGATAAGGGAGTCATCCAAAATATATTGTGTTGTGTGGCTTTCAGGAACAGAGTTGAGAAACAATTCATTATCCTATACTGTCTTATACTGTAATATCATACACTATACCTATTAAAACATAGATGTTGCTTTTTAAAGCACTGCTGTTACATAGCCAGTCGAACCTTATCAGAGGTTTGTTCGAGTGACTGAGGCATTTGTATATGAGTAGCACGTTCTGTGTTCACTGATCTAATTTCAAGAATTCTATGTTCTGTCAGTGTACCGGTGCAATCTCCGTTGCATTTGCTATTCTCTTTATGCAGTGCACCTCTCTGTATTTTAGAAACTTGCTAATAATGTCTCTTCTCTCTGGAGATGTCCCTGTTGTGCCTTTCTCCTGTGGACTGATTGCATGTGGATTTAGACTAATTGGATCCTGTGGATGTCAAGGCCTTACTGCTGTAAATTATTCAGGGTCTGGTTTGACTGTAAAACAATATGTCGAAAAACACAACAGCTTATTTCTTCATTTGTGTCCTCTGTGGCAAAGAGCAAAATAATGTAAAGCAGCTAAAAAATAAGTGCTTTAAAAGTTGTGTTTCTTTTCTTTTTTTTTTTTTTTTAAAGGGTTGTGTGAATAGGAAGAGCAAGTCTGGGACACATGCAATAAGTGCCCACCAAGATGAATGTGTTCTGCGATGTGAAAAAACCAACAACCTTGATGTGGAATATGAACAAATTTCAGCTTCTCCAACAGCTGTTCCTCTGAGAAAGAGCTCTGCGTTTATTAATAGCCCAAGCTCTAGGGAATTCACTTATTGAGAAAAATAATGCTAACATTCAATGCCAAATCTCTTATATCCAGTACATTTCTTTTAAAGGCACAGGCAAACCTTCTGTCCAATTACTCCTATTGTAGAAATCTGTTTTGGAGTGTGTGCCCTGTAAATCATTTAAATACAGTTCATACATTGTACTCACATAACTCAAGAAGACCCTCAACTTTTTTCTTTCCTTTTTTTTTTTTTTTTATACAAAATTTAATTGGCAATAGGGCTACTATAAAGTGTTCTACTTGAAATTGTTGCGCTACAAAAAGTGGAATAAATATATATATATATATATATATATATATATATATATATATATATTTTTTTAAGGAACATGGAACACAAGTTCAAACAAAACAAATTCCGGTATCTCAATGTTAACAGATAAAACTTATTTATTTTGTCAGTTCTAAGGCATTCTAAGGAAGTGTTAAACATGCAACTGTCTGACAACCTGTCTTAACGCTCGTCACATGATATTGTGTAAATATTCATCTTGGCAGACTGTTGCTGGTCCCCTGAGGGGTGGGGTTTTTTACAGTACATCTGTTTTTTTTTTTCTTCTATCTTAACAAGTGATAGTAGCACTGCTGCCTCTCCAAGCCTGTTTAAAGAGGTTCAGGAAGATGAGCTACATGAGGTCTGTGGTCTGGAGAAGGACGCGGGCAGCTTTAGTTCACTTCCTTGGAGTGGCTGGGATTAAAGGTCGTAATCCACCTCATTTTGGCACCAGACGTCCAGCTGGACTGTCTTCAAATCCCTGAGTGCTTGACATGACATAACCCTCAGAGATGGGAATGCTCGACACCACAATTTTTTTATCAGCCATGAGCCAAAATAGCAGTTTTTACAGTAACAGAGAAAGACTATTGTCAAACCTAAGCTGATTTTTAGTGTTTGAGCTAATATAGTAAAGTAGTAAAACTTAATATGTAGTAAATAGCATGAATCACACAAAAACTGCCAAGAAATGCCCTGGTCACAAAATACGTAGAATTTTTTAAAATTATATTTTGCATAGAGGAAACAAAACCCATTTAAAGACCATTAAGATATTTTGCATTGTAATATTATTTTCATGATAAACATTTAAACATCCCTGCCACTTGTCAGTAGCCTACTTTAATGCAAAAAATATATAAAATAAATAAAAAATAAAAATAACGATATATTATTTGAATTGTAAAGAAATGTTTTAAAGTTGGCTACAGTTGTAAGTTAATATCATATCACACTAATTTATGCTAATAAGACTTTTTTTTTTTTTTTTTGCATTAGAGAAATTACAATTTGGGAGGTGGGGAGGATTAATTTAATTAATTGCTTAATTAATATTTATTTAAAAAATTGTCATAATGCCAAAAATCATATAATGGTTTACAAATAGGACTAATTTTCTTCATGCTAAATCAAATTAATTTGTCTTTTTTTTCAGAAATGATCAGTACATTCCTTCGTGAGATTCCCACAATTATTAACTTAATATGATTAACAACAACAACAACAAAAAAGTTATTGTTTTGGGCAGAGTTTGATAACAGTAGAAGGTATAGAGAAGGTGCTACTTAATTGTTTATTTAAGTCCGATTAACAAAATTAAGTATGTTGATACATCTCTGATTCGCAGTGTGTTGCTATGTTTGTTTTATTGTTGTCAGTAAGAGTGACAAGCTGAAGCTTTCCTCTGGAGGGTGTGAGTGGGGTGTCCTCTCTGTCGCTCTATCAAAATTCCAGCTATTGTTGCACTTCAATGGTTGCTTTATAAACAGGAAGTGAGATGTCTCATCAGAGCAAAGGCTTCCTGTTAAAATGAAAACACGCACACAGATATTCTTATTCCCCTGATTACATTTACGCTCCCACCCACCATTACACACCCACACACTATATGTACGTACCAGATGGGAGATGGGTGTGAAGGCAGAGTTTCATTAGAAAGACACAGATCTTCCCTTACCAAAACAGGAACATGCAAAATAAGAACAGAGAAGAGGAGAGAGAGAGCTTTCAGGGTGTAAGATTACCTGTCCTTCTCTGAACTAAACAGAGTGAAAGAAACCAGCCGTTTTAAGAAACCTGAGCTCATTCGCTCAGCGGAGAATGTTGTGATGACCCTAATGCCTAGATTCAAAATTTTTGACAATAATACAATAATAGGACAATAATACAGTGTAGCTTAATGCACTTTTTAGGAGAAACCTAAACCTTAATAATGAAATATGTTCCAAAATATGACCCAGGCATTCTCATTGCTAAGGTAGGCATCACTATTGCTCATACTTAAAGGGATAGTTTACCCCAAAATGTAAATTCTCTCATTATTTACTCACCTTCATGCCATCCGGGATATGTATAATTTTCTTTCTTCTGCTGAACACATACAAAGATTTTTGGAAGAATATCTCAGCTCTGTAGGTCCATACAATGCAAGTAAATGGTGGCCAGAATTTTGAAGATCCAAAAACCATATAAAGACAGTGTAAAAGTAGCCCATATGACTCCAGTGGTTAAATTAATATCTTCAGAAATGATATGAACGGTGTGGGTGAAAAACAGATCAATATTTAAGTTAGGTTTTACTATACTCCCTGCCCAGTAGGTGGCGATATGCACAAAGAATGTGAAATGCCAAAAACAAAAGAAGAAGAATGTGAAAGTGGAGATTAATATGAAAAAAAGGGCCTAAATATTGATTTGTTTCTCACACACACCTATCCAATTGCTCCTGAAGATATGGATTTAACCTCTGAAATCATATGGATTACTTTTACACTGTCTTTATATGATTTTTGGACCTTCAAATTTCTGGCCACCATTCACTTGCATTGTATGGAGCTACAGTACAGAGCTGAAATATTCTTCTAAAAATCTTTATTAGTGTTCAGCAGAAGAAAGTCATACACATCCGGGATGGCATGAGGGTGAGTAAATGATGAGAGAATTTTCATTTATGGGTGAACAATCCCTTTAAGTTTAGGGATTTCTGCAAAACCCTAACCCTAAACTTTGGCACGTAACTTGTCCTACACACATGAATGATACGTCAGATCTTGTGGCTTGTTTAGGAAAGGTGTGCTTACTTTTCTTAGAGATCAGACTGGTGCTTGGCAGACAAAAAAAAAAAAAAAAAAATTGGTGAAAAAATCTCATAGGCTTGCATATAGCCATATGTATGGGCTTTCAAGCAAAGAGACTTGGGGGTGAGCTCTTTCAACTTTGGCCAGTAAGCAACCACCTAGCAACCACACAGAACACCCTAGCATAGTGGTGGCGACATTTGCACGGGGAAGCACCACTCATATTTTCATGAGAACATTTTTATTTACTCTTTTTACACTTGCCACTCATTGCTCTGGTATTATAAACAGTATTTGCCGTGTGAGAGTCATCGCAGTGTGAAACAAACATTAATATATAAATAGTCAGGGAGACAATACTTTGAAGGCCATGAGAAAGACATCTGGCTGCCCTGTGCGCTCTAACCGAATGACCGTGATCATGTCTCTCGTCAAGGACGCAGATATACTTACGAAGGCCAGATGGTTCAGAGGAAGAGTGTCCCACTTGGGCTGCCATCTAGGTCAATAAACCATACAGGCACTGGAGAGATGTGCTGTGTTGTGAGAAAGTCTATATAAAACAAGAATTGATCGCAACATTGTACTTTAAAGGGATAGTTCACCTCAAAATGAGAGTTCTGCCATTTATTAACCCTCATGTTGTTCCAACCAGTATGACTTGCTTCTGTGAAACACAAGGAGATGTAAGGAAAAATGTTAGCCTCAGTCACCATTCACTTTCATTGCATCTTTTTCCATATAATGAAAGTGATTGGTGACTCAGGCTGTCATTCTGCATCACCTCCTTTTGTGTTCCATGGAAAAAAGTAAGTCATATGAGTTTAGACTGACATGAGGGTTAGTAAAAGATGGAATTTTTATTTTTGTGTGAACTATCTTAATTGATTAATTATGATCTTTTACGATATCTTTTGTAAATTTTGCAATACTTTGAAATACCAATTCTCTCCCACCTCTAGATCTGTACAGACATTCTTATTTAAAAAATATACTCTATAATATAGTTATAGACTTATAGTTAATTCTGAATTTGCATTTTGGTTGAATAAAAATACTTAAGTTTGTTCATTGAACAAATGTAGGAGTGCATTTCATCTGATCACAATCTTGCACTGAGTGGTGGTCTCTGATTTAAGAAAAATGTAACTAATAATATTGATTCTTGGCATATTGCAATACTTTGCAATTTAAAAAAAAAAGAAAAAATTCCCCCCTCGCCTCTATTAGATATGAAGATAATGCGCAGTCGAAGAGTTCAGTGGGAGCCAACGAGTGTGTGATCTGTGCATTAGTAGCAGCCTGCCAGATATGGGTCAAATTTAAGAGCACAAGCAGCTTTTTGGTGCAGATCTGGCAACCCAGAGCCAGGCACTTAACCCTGAGCTCATTCTCTAGCTATAACCTAGTGAGAAGGTTTAGGTTGCTCTTTGCCATAACATATGCTAGACGTATAGATGAAAGACTGATATGGTTAAGAAGGTTTGAAGTTTGAGCTCAAAGAATTGCCCATATTTGAAACCTTTCCTCTTCCTGTTGCACATTCATTCATTTGGATCATCATCTGTGAAGGTGTATGCAAAAAGAGGGGTGAGAGAGACAAAAAGATGGAGAGAGAGAGAGAGAGAGAGAGAGAGAGTCTGAGCAGGCCTTACCATGATAATCTAATCCCTGTTCAGAGAGCTTTTTTTAGAGTGCAAGTTAATGCCTCCAGATTATAGTTCAGCTCTAGACCACATCAACCACACCAGCATATCCACAAGCCACTTACGCTCTCTGTATCTATTCAACAGTCACCCACAGAAAATAGGGGACATCGGAGATAGCGACTGAAGTGTAAAGACAGAGATGATCTAGTGTGATTTAATTCAGAAATTCTGTCATTATTTTATCACACTCATACCATTCTAAAGCGGTAATACATTCTTTATTCCATGAAACACAAAAGGGGATATTAGGCAGAATGTTACAATTCACTTTCATTATATGGAAAAAAGATTGAATGAAATTAAAAATCTCTTTTTGCATTCCATGCAAGATTTTCATTTTTGGGTGAACCATCCCTCTAATTGTGGATCCGTCATTTTATTTCTGAGAGGAAGCAGAGCAAAAAGGGTTTTCTTAGTTGTTTGATTTTATTGTTTTTCTGTGAATTTTGTTGCTTGTTTATATCATTATGACATCATAATGTATTGTGTGCAATGCAATTAGCGAGAACGTATTGAGATAAGATGGTCATAACAAATAAAATGATTAAAGTCCTTTGTATGCATGCCTGTGTGAGTATGTACATGTGTGTGTGTTTCTTGGACATGCAGTGTGGCTGCAAAGGTGTTGTGTCATACTGCTATCAGGAATATTTCAGAGGCTCAGGCAGATATTACAGAAGCCTTAGTGCTGGTTTCCCTCTCTTATCTCTCTATCCTGCTGTCACACACACACACACACACACACACACACACACACACACACACACACATACACACACAGAATTAGTGCACACTTGCATGCTATGGCTTGCGTCCAAAAACATGCATTGCAAACCCACCTGTGGACACCTGTAGAAACATTTCCCCTCTATCCCTAACATATTTAGTTGTTTAATAGTAAGCACCATCATGTAATACTATACTAATTATACACACCAGAGTGACCGCCAGCTGTCTGTTTTAAGTGTCACTATATTAAACAAACTGCGAAGTATTTCTAGTAGAATTTGAACTCAGTCTTAATGGGACCAAACCTGTAAGAAAGAAATAAGATCCTAATGTACAAGCTGAAAATCTAAAAGTTTAGGAAGTTTATCCAGTAGGATCTTATTTGGTTCCCTAGTTTGATTCTTAAAGGATTTTTATTTTATCCCAGTACAATTGGTTTAAAATTATATTAGAAATTCTTAAAGGATTCTTTGACAACTATTCAGCAGATTGTTTTAACTGTTGTAAGCTTTGTTTTTGTTTTAAGCCTAAAACAATTGAAAAATTCTGCCACTAAAATAAGGCAAATTTTGTTCATAATATATTCAGAAGATAATAGTGTCCAAGATTATTTCTCACACAAAAAGTTTTAAAAGGAAAGTTCTCCCAAAAATTAAACTTCTGTTACCATTTACTCACCCATATGTTGTTCTAAACCTGTATGACTGACTTTCTTATTTGGAACACAAAAGGAAATGTTTTAATGAATGTCACTGTCCATCTTTTTAATACAATAGCAGTGGATAGTGTCTTGCTATAAAACTGAAAAAAGCACCCAAAAGTATCATTAAAGTACATAATGCAATTTATACGTAATATTACAAATGTTCTGATGGCATTTTATTTCTTTGAGGTTACCTGAAATTTAAATTATTTTACTGTCATTATTTTTTATTTTTTTTACGATCATTATTATTAGTTTATATTATGATTAATTATTATTATGATAATGATAATAATAATATTAATAATTTTTATTATAATATAAAAGAGAAGATGTGGGGCAGAATGTAAGCCTCAGTCACCATTCACTTTCATTGCATCTTTTATCCATGAAAGTGAATGGCGACTGTAACTAACTTTTGCCTCCATTTGTGTTCAACTGAAGAAAAAAAGTCATACAGAATAGAGGTCGACCAATAGTGGATTTTGCCGATACTGTTAAGGTGGTGGAAAAGATAGTTTAAAAAAAAAATCTTTTTTACATCATTTTCTCTGCAGTGGCGCCTCCAAGAGGCCACCCCATTGGCCCCCCCAGCCATCATGATCATTATAATAGTTTATATTGAACACAGAATAATATTGTATGCATATAATATTCTATATATATTCAGAATAATGTCTATAAATATTTAACATAAAAAAAATAATTCAACAGCAAGGAGCAGCATTTGTTTATTTACAATTGCCCTCTTAAACCCCCACTTTTCTCGAGTATGCGCATTATAGTGCACCACTTGAATCATCAGCAGTGCTTGTAAGAGTAGCGCTGTGAACTTGACGACAAAACAGTCTCTTGGACAAAACAACCAAAAGCATTTATACAGCAGTTTTTACCAAATACTTTCCCTTGTAAAAGAGATATATTTTCCCCAGGTGAACCAAAAGGCACTGTACACACCTGTAAAGACTCACTGTAACTGTAAATATGAAGTCAGATGTGATCTTGGAGTGATCTTGGACTCATCACTACTTTTAAATAGACAGATCAGTGCTGTTGTTTAGAGCAGCTTATTCCATCTGAGATCAATTGCAAAGGTAAAACACTTTCTCTCTAAATCAGATCTAGAAATTGTGATTCACTCGCTAATATCGTCAAGGTTAGATTACTGCAACTCATTGTATACCGGACTGCCTCAAACTGCTTTGTCCCGTTTACAGTTGGTTCAGGTTTTTGGATTTTTTCTGGAAAACAAGACAAAGATACTAATTTAAGAATAAGGTTGTTTTTTTTTTTTTTTTTTTGCAGTGCAGTGTACATCTGTGTAGTATATATCTGTCGTGCAAAAGGTTTGTACCAAGGAACATAATGCAATTACAGTTGAGACTAATGTGTCTACTGATCAGTTTCACAGTCATTTATCAAACAGGAATCTAAATTCTTTTAACTCTCATGGTGTCCAGATCTGCAATCTTTGGTCAGACATCATGTGCACAGAGGCTGGAAAATAATCCTTGCTCATTGGTTGTGTAACCGAGTTATGGCATTAGGGAGTGGCGTTCTGTAATGATGGAACAGGGAGGTCGGGGGGGCACTCCTTCGTCTTTAATCTTTACTGGAGAAACAGTGGTCTGATTACACTGATTTAGAACCAGTCTGTGGCTATTATCATTCCATAGTCATAATTTATAAGCAATGAATTTTGACTGAGCTCAAAACAGTACTGTTTTGTGAGGAATTTACTACAGCAGTGTAATCTTATTAGAAGATGAGCATCGGCCGTCAATAACACATGCACATTGTATTGCAGTGATTGCAGTGTTGTTGTTCTCTGGGTGTAAGATTGACATCAGCATTGCTGTTGTGCCAGTGCAGGCCTGAACTGTGCTGATTGTGTAAGTTTCAAAGGCCTACAGCTTCTCTTGAAATGCCTGGTCTCTTGTGGTATTTTAGGATTGATCAAACACACACACTGACATGCAACATGTTTGTTTGGCACTGATGCTACAACTAACATATGTGCACAGTGCACACACATACCAGCACACACACATCGGATATTGCCTCATGGTTTATGCTTTAGACCAGTGATTCCCAACCAGGGGTAGTGTATAAAACATAAATTATAATTTTAAACTAAAAATATTAGGACTGTCAGTAATGCTTGATCCAAAAATGAACATTCTGTCATCATTTACTCACCCTCATGTCATTCCAAACCAGTATGACTTACTTTCTTATGCAGAACACAAAAGGAGATGTTTTATCTGTCCGTCTTTTCAGTACAATTGCACTGAATAGTGCCTCGCTTTAACCTTCTGAAACCTGAGCGTGACTGCTGTGTGCATTTTCCATATCCCTTTTTAATTTGTAACTAGTAGCAACTAATAAACAAGCAATAAATAAATAAATAAATAAATAAATAAAATATTCTAGAGTGAATATCTTTAAATTTTAAATAATACCAAACTATAGAAAGTCTGATTTTTTTTATTAAAATTGTTTTTGTTTCCAGGAGTGTTGGTTATTTAAGTTCCCTATCTGTCACTCACTCGATGTTGTGTCAATGTAGTGACACTAGGGGTCACTCTTGGGAGCCCTAAACACCTCTGATGTTTTAAGAAAAGGCCAATGAAAATTGGCGAGTGGAATTTTCATGCCACTTCCCCGGACATACGGGCATAAAAGGAGCTGATGTGCAACCAATCATTCAGATTTTTTCTTCGGAGCCAAGCGGTGTTGATGTATTCCACTGCCAATCCATTCACCTCTGCAAGAGAAAGCAAAGAGCGATCTCCGTGGCTGCTGGATTTTACGGCGCATCACAGCGGTTTCACCCCCTCTCGCACAGATAAGTGCGGAGAACGCCCCTGGGCGCTTCGGCAGCGCGTGTGGAGCGCTAAAAGAGTATATATTCACTAAAAGAGTGGGCACTGACGGAAAGCGTCTTTTTAAAGATGCCTTTCCGGTTATTTGCACTTCCTGGTTGTGGTCGTTATCTCTCTGCTTCTGACGGTCACGATCACTGCCTTACATGTCTGGGCTCCAGACACGCTGAGACAGCATTCGTGGATGGTTCATGCCCGCACTGCGAGAGCATGACCATGGCCACGTTGCAATCGCAGCTTTCCTTCCTTAGAAGGAAAGCCACTCAAGCCGCTCCCCGCCCCGGGACATTCCCCAGGTAGAGCAGGTTACAGTGCCGCAGGGTGGGCCGCCTCCGCTCTGCATGCCATGGCCCTCCTGCAGGTCCACCAGGCCAAGGCATTGAAAGAGCTGCACGAGGGTGGTCCTGACCCGGGAGTAATGCAGGAGCTGTGCTTGGTGACTGACCTCGCCCTACGGGCAACAAAGGTTACAGCATGGGCTCTCTGGCAGGCGATGTCCATGTTGGTGGTCCAGGAGCGCCACCTTTGGCTCATCCTGGTTGAGATGAGGGATATCGACAAGGTTTGCTTCCTTGACACCCCCATTCCTTGACATCCAGGCTGGCCTTTTCGGCGACACCATCAAAGACTTTGCACAGCTGTTTTCAACGGTAAAGCAGCAGACCGAGGCCATACAGCACATCTTGCCCCGGCGTGGTTCAAGATTGCGCACCCCATCGCTGCGGCGACCTTCCTGCGGTGGTAACATCGGCTCCACTGCAGCCTGAGCCAACGGCTCAGCCCCAGCATAGAGCTCCCCGCAGGAAGTTGATGCCCTTGTCTCACGGTCCACGACCAAGAACCCTAGGAAGGCTTCTAAGCACCCCTGAGATGGGCAACCCAGAGGTGAGGAGACCCGCGCCACATTTGGAGGCAGTAGACAGACCACTCCATCCCCGGTGGAGGGCCGGAGGGAGAATCCTTGGTTTCCTTTTTTGTTGAGTTTGCCGCATGCCCGAGGGGCTGCGGTACCCACATTTAAAAAAAAAGAGCGCTCTCCTCACTCTCTGGGTCATACACTCGATGCCTTCGGCCGTCGTCATTACGACAGTTGTGCACTGAGCATTCGCAGCCAGGGCACTGCAGGTGTGGGTTTCCTGCCTCCATGCACCCAGCCGCAACACACACACGAGGACGCTCCTCCCCTGTCGCTGACCAGTCCTACGTTGGGTACACGGAGCAAGTTAAGTGTATTAACGTCTCTCCCTATACAGCGAGATCGGGACACAAGCCCCCCGACATAGCACATCCACCCCGCTCCGACACGAGACCCGTTCCGCAGGTACATCAGCAGTGGTCGTCCCCTTGGTGCCCCTTGCCCGGAGTTTGAAGATGTGGTTAACGCTCTCCAACGTCGTGATGGCTGGCCAGGACGATCTGACTCGGCTACATGATTCAGTTCACCAGGCACCCGCCCAGGTTCAGAGGCGTCCGTTTCACCTCGGTAGGTGGCGAGGACGCCGCTGCCCTACATGCGGAAGTTGCGGTCCTTCTGCAGAAGGGCGCGATAGAGCCTGTCCCTCCAGCCGAGATGAAGAGCGGCTTCTACAGCCCCTACTTCATTGTACCCAAGAAAGGCGGTGGGTTGCGACTGATCTTGGACCTGCGGGCACTGAATTTGGCCCTGTACAGGCTTCTGTTCAGGATGCTCACGCAGAAGCACATTCTATCGTGTGTACCACCGAGATTGGTTCGTGGCGGTAGACCTGAAAGACGCGTACTTTCATGTCTCGATCCTGTCTCGTCACAGACCGTTACTTCGGTTTGCTTTTGAGGGTCGGGCATACCAGTACAAGGTCCTCCCCTTTGGTCTGTCCCTGTCACCTCGCATCTTCACGAAGGTCGCAGAGGCAGCCTTTGTCCCGCTAAGGGAAGTGGGCGTCCGCATCCTCAACTATCTCGATGACTGGCTGATCCTAGCTCACACTCGAGATCTGTTGTATGTACACAGGGACCTGGTGCTCAGCCACATCAGTCGATTGGGACTTCAGGTCAACTGGGAAAAGAGCAAGCTCGCCCCAACACAGAGCATCTCTTTTCTCGGGATGGAGTTGGAGTCGGACGCTATGACCGCTCGTCTCACAAATGAGCGTGCTCAGTTGGTGCTGAATTGCCTGAAGGCAGAGAGGGGGAGAACAGCAGTCCCACTGAAACAATTTCAGAGGCTCCTGGGGCATATGGCATCCTCGGTGGTGGTCACACCCCTCGGATTGATGCATATGAGACCGCTTCAGACTCGAGTCCCTGACGCCGCGGCACGTATCGCGTGGCTATCAGGCCAATCTGCCGCCGCTTGTTCAGCCCTCGGATGGACCTGGCATTTCTACAGGCAGTGGTTCCCCTAGAGCAGGTCTTCAGGTGAGTCGTCGTCACGACAGACACCTCCAAGTTGGTGCTGGGGTGCCGTTTGCAATGGGCAAGCAGCCGCAGACAGTCCCTCATCTGTGTTGGCACATCAGCTGCCTCGAGTTGCTCGTGGTACTGCTCGCCCTGCGGAGGCTTTGGCCGTTGATCCAGGGCAAGCATGTGTTGATCCGGATGGACAACACGGCGACGGAAGCATACATAAACCACCAAGGCGGTTTGTGCTCGCCCCGCATGTCGCAACTCGCCCGCCTTCTCCTCCTCTGGAGCCAGTGGCGGCTCAAGTCGCTGCGGGCCACTCATATCCCCCACGAACTCAATCGGACAGTGGACACGCTGTCATGGCAGGTGACACTCAGGGGAGAGTGGCGCACAGCTGGCCCTGGGGTATGCGCAAGTATGTGTTTCCCCCAGTGAGCCTCCTTGCACAGACGTTGTGCAAGGTCAGGGAGGACAACTGGCCCACCCAGACTTGGTTCTCGGAACTCACGCTCCTCGCGACAGCCCCTCCTTGGCAAATTCCCCTGAGGAAGGACTTTCTTTCATAGGGACGAGGCATGATCTGGCACCTGTGACTAGACCTCTAGAACCTCCACGTCTGGCCCTTGGACAGGATGCGGAAGATCTGAGTGGTCTACCACCCATGGTGGTAGACACTATCACTCAGGCCAGGGCCCCTTCTACCAGGCGACTGTACACCTTGAAGTGGCCTATTCGCGAATTGGTGTTCTTCCCGAGGCGAAGACCCACAGAGTTGTGCAGTCGGGTCGGTGCTTTCCTTCCTGCAGGTTGGAGGGGTGGCTGTCCCCCTCCACCTTGAAGGTGTATGTAGCCGCTCTAGCGGCACACCACGATGCAGTGGACAATAAGTATTTGGGGAAGCACGACCTGATCATCAGGTTCCTTAGAGGCACCAGGAGGTTGAATCGTCCTAGGCTGCACCTCGTTCCCTCATGGGACCTCTCTGTGGTCCTGCTGGGCCTACAGAGAGCCCCTTTTGAGCCTTAGAGTCAGTTGAGCTGAAAGCCCTCTCCTTGAAGACGGCCCTCCTGACTGCGCTCACCTCCATCAAGAGGGTTGGGGACCTGCAAGCATTCTCTGTCAGTGATACATGCCTAGAGTTTGGTCCGGCGTACTCTCACGTGATCCTGAGACCCTGGCCGGGCTATGTGCCCAAGGTTCCCAATACCCCATTTAAAGATCAGGTGGTTAACCTACAAGCGCTGCCCCGGGAGGAGGCAGACCCAGCCTTGTCGTTTCTGTGTCCAGTATGTGCTTTGCGTATCTATTTGGACCGCACAGAGAGCTTTAGTCCCCTTTGGGACTACAAGCGCACTCTACCAGGAGCGTAGCCTGCTCCTGGGCCTTGGCCAATGGTGCCTCTCTAACAGACATCTGTAGAGCAGCGGGCTGGGCACTTTCGCAAGATTTTATAATCTCTGGGTTGAGCCAGTTTCGTCCCGTGTGTTGGTAAGGATGCGGGCAGCTGGCCGGGTGTACTGCTGGCACACAAGCGCCTTTCCTCTTCCGAGGGGAAGATGTGCGCTCTTTCATCTACGTGAGTTCCCGGGAACAGTGAACCCTGGATTCCTCCCCTAGCACCTGTGGCAAGCAAATTCGGCGGAGGAATTCGACGCCAGGCCCAGAACTTGTGTCAAAATGCCCTGTTCAGGTCAGCCCCTGTACTGGGATAGGTGCTCCATATGCATTGGTTCCCTGTCGGTAACCTCATATGACGTAATCTTCCACGGTACGGTCTCCCTGATGGTAGACCCGTGTCTCCCCTTGGAGAGAGTCCCCTCTGCCACCAGTCACCGTGTTTTTAGAGCTCCGTCCCCTCCAGGTAGGACCTACCACGGGAACTTCCTCCACATGCGATAGTGCCGATAAGGAATCGGTAAGCCCATGTGATGTATTTCCACACAATTACCTCCCCTTTGGGCAGGGTGTGGTCTCCGTGGTGTCCTTGTCCAAGGACACCTACCCCGATGCGAATACATTTGGCCCCAGCAGGAATCAAGCGAGTTCTTTCTCCGGGAGAAGAAAGAAGAGAAAAGGCCAAACCAGCTGGTGCGGCCTGTTCCAATTGTGGGCACGTCTGACCCTCCCTTTTATGCTTTTGGGAGCGAGAGTCCATACGATGTGTACGGGGCATTGGAAAGGTTACGATGGGGCTGGTGCACTTATTGTTTGGCACGCAGTGGCCTGCCTGCACCCACACCGCCGATCCTTGTAACACAGTTCAGCTGGTTGTGGCGTTTCGTATAGGGACCCCTAGTGTCACTACATCGACACAACGTCGAGTGAGTGACAGATAGGGAACAAAAGAAAAAAGGATGGGTTGGGAAACACTGGGTTTGATCAGGGTGTGTTAGGAAAAAGCATATGTGTGATGGACTACTTTAGCTCTGTTTTTCACATGCAGATACACACATGCACTTTTTTTCACTCCTCTCTCTCAATCAAACATTCACACTCAGAGCAGAGGAGCAGTGTCCAGAGCATGGGGTATTTGTGCTGAGCTGGTCTAGCCGTCAGGTTAAATAAGCGAGCAGACAGTTGATTCGCCATAGCCATTCATCAGCCAGAGAAAAGAGAGCAAAGAAAGAATGGAGCTCTCGCTCAGGGCTGTGTGGATCTCAGATATATGTGCTGCTTTTTCTTTGCAGTAAAATCTGGCTGTCTTTGTGTGTTTTTGCGCTTATGCATGTTATTGTGGGCAAGTGTTGTTGTTGTGTGTTAGTGGTGTGTTAACAGCAAATACTGCTATAAAATACACTCATAAAGATGTCTGTTTTTCCTGTCTTTAAGTGTGCAAAGGATTTCCTCAAGCATATGGCTACTAATTAATCATTAATCATTTAATTATGATTTAATTAGTCCAGCAGCAGTATGTCACAAAAGAAGTGTCGTTCCAATTAGAATGTTTGCAATTTTGTGCTAAGCATATTGTGCAAATGCTTTAAAAATGTTTTGTCAAGTAACATAAAAATGTAAATATAAATATAAATGAACTAGTTTAAGTGAAAAATATTGTTAAAATTAATAGAAATTAAAATTATTTTATTATTTTCTCTTTATCATATATGTTGCCATTTCAAACTTGTATGCTGTGATTTTTGTCCATAGAATACAAAAAGAGAAGTTGCTTTGGCAGAGGGGAAGATTATCAGAGAATATCATTTTAAATTTCAGTCTATTCATCAAACAAAGCTATAGTATGGCTTCAGAAGACTTGAAATATAGCACATAAAGTCACATGGACTACTTTTATGGTTCTTTTGTGGCATTTCTTGTCCTAATGACAAATAATGACAGATTTATTTTTTTTACATATTGTTTCTGTAAAGTGTCGGGAATGTGGGAATGACAGATTAGAGTTGAGGCAGGGGTAACTGTCGCAGGCTCCTGTGATCTTAACTGTATCCAATAGTAACCGCAACTGTGGAAACCGCTAGAATCATAAACATTTTGTCATAACCGCTCTCTGATACCATAGCTAGCGGACAGGGATTAAGTCTCTATAGGAGAACCATATTTGACTAGAGTTGATTTGTATTATGCCTATGTAACAGGAACATCATTGCAGGCCACAGTTAAGTAGTGTTCATTGTGTCTTCATTTCTGAAACTGTGCAGAACAAAGAAGCCCTTCACCCTGGGTGAGCCATATCACTAAGCTTTACATTACAGCTAAATGGGAACATTTGTGCCCATTCTCCATTTAGTTTTATCGAATAACCACATCTGTATGCGCATTCCTTATTACACAGACTTGAACTTTGCTGGACTTGACATTTTGTGTACCATGTCCAACCAAGCTTGTGTCTTATTGACTTCTCTTGGTTCCTTAGTTTCAAACCTGTGGGATTCACTCCCACAGCAGTATCTGTAATTTAACATGACAGCATTGGTTTTAACACCTGCTATCATGCTCACAAACACAACTCTTGAGGCGCCAGGGCCCCCTTCCATTGCATCTGTAGTCAGTAGTTGAGGGGAACCAGGCAAAACCTACTCCGAAATGGGACCGGGAGGGACTTTCCTTTGTCTTCCCCATCCAGATATGGTTCAGACAGGCCTCTAGCTAGGATGAAACCTGTATCCAACAATGGCCATGCTGGACACCCCGCTGTTCGGAGGAGGTATAGACATGAGCTATTGTGGCAGTTCTGTTGCAAGAAGCACAATGACATTGTAGTTTTGGGGGGGGGGGGGGGGGGGGGGTTGTATTTGAGATTCTCCAAATTGTTAGAAAGGTTGGAAGACTGTGGCCATGGGGACAATATGTTTTGCTTTGTTTCATTATGTTTGTTTGGATGTTTGCTTTAGGGCAGATGCTGGATGCATTAAAACAAAACACAAAGTAATATTTGATGCATTAAAAACGAAACATGAATTGATGTTAGAGTGTCAATTCATATTTTAAAAACAGTTTATTTTATGTTTGTTCACTTGTTTGTTTTAGGACAGATCTTTTTTGCACTAAAAACTAAACATGAATTAGAGTGTCAGTTGGACTGTAATGTGGAATTTAGTAGAATTTTGTTTTGTTTTAGGACAGATGTTTGATGTGTTAAAAACAAAACATGAGTTGATGTTGGTAAGTTATTTAAAAAAGGTTTTGTTTTTGTTTTATTATGTTTGTTTGCTGGTTTGTTTTAGGACAGATGTTTCATGAGTTAAAAACAAAACATGAACTGATAATGAAACAAAACAAAGTGTTTTGCTTTGTTTCATTATGTTTCTAAGTTAGTTTAAAGAGTTTTGTTTTGTTTCATTATGCTTGTTTGTTGTAGGACAGATGTTTGATGCTGTAAAAACAAAATCTTCTCTGTGGTCAAAGTCTTACGGAAAAATAAGTGATTAATCTGCTGTCCATCACATCACAATGAGAACAAAAGACAGTCGAGATCTTTGGTATCTTCCCTTGTTGGCATTGATGCCCGTTAGTGGTTTGGTAACTGTCTCTGTACATTTGTGCATTTGGACAATATGCACAAATTGGTTTAGGATTTGAGTGCATGCACACTCATACACACACACCACTCAATTTGAAAAATGCACTGATCCAGCATTGATGGAGCTACAAGATGAGCTGAACTGTCTGGGGATAAGTAGGTCAGCAGAGCTGAGGTAAGCCCTCCGGGAACTGCCATGTTTCAATAATAACCCCACTGCTGACGTGTGTGTATACAGTATGTGTGTGTGTGTGTGTGTGTGTGTGTGTGTGTGTGTGTGTGTGTGCGTGTGTGTGTGTGTGTTTAGTTTGTTCTTTCACATCTCCCAAACCTCCCAGTATCATAGTTACGACCATTTAATGCTCAGCTCATTGGTTTGCCAAACAGCAAAACACTGTTCATTACCAGCTCAGCATGTTCAGTTCTGTTATTATGTAGTTAAGCACCCTATCCATTCCATTGTCATTGTGTGTACACTACACTGCATATACTACCCAACATACTGAATAAAAAATAAATAAAAATAAATACAGCAGATTTGGAGTTAAGTAGGAATATATGGGATTTAAGTCAGGATA
The DNA here is from genome assembly GCF_019703515.2 of Myxocyprinus asiaticus. Classification (NCBI taxonomy): domain Eukaryota; kingdom Metazoa; phylum Chordata; class Actinopteri; order Cypriniformes; family Catostomidae; genus Myxocyprinus; species Myxocyprinus asiaticus. The sequence continues at coordinate 32,805,795 of NC_059377.1, read as the reverse complement.
AATGCATTATTGGGCCTCTAGGAAAACTTCCAATTCCCTAAATGTCTCCTCTTTAAATTTCCTACCTGGCATTTTATAGACTGGCAAGTTAACTTAACGCAAAAGATGAACTGTGTGAAGGTGAGTGTTTGTGTGAGGGGGATATGGGGCCAGTGGTGAAATGTAGTTAGTTTATAATGGATTATTGATTGTTGAGAGAGAGAGATAGAGAGAGAGAGGGAGAGGGAGGACGGCCCTCAGGGTTTATCCCAACTGGCCCCTCTCTTTCCCAACACTGAATAGTCTCTTTACGCCTCAGCACACACACGCACCCACACACATACACAAAATGAATTTTTGTCTGTGAGCAGACAGCCACTACTCATACTGACTACAGGAGGGGACTAACTGAGATTTGTACTGTTGTCCTTCAGACAAAGATTCACACACACACACACACACACACACACACACACACACACACACACACACACACACACACACACACACACACACACACACCTGGCACTGGCAATTGCACAAACAAGACAGTCAGAGATTCATTTAAACACAAAACACAATGGAAGGGAACTGCAATATACTATAGTACATCAGTCAGCATAACCATTTTGAAGAATGCAAAAAAGGTTTGCTATGTTTAGTATTGATAGAAAACAAAACTGAATGGCAGGATATCCTGATTCTGAGCCAGGATGTGTGTACTTTGTGAATTTAAAACAGTTATACCTTATTGGAAAACTGAGCACTGTATTTACTCCATCTGTCTTTATGGTCTTGTTAAAATAATCAGAGAGCATGTTGGATAAGTGTTGCATAAGCAGACTGACTTAACATAAAGATGTGCTATTCCCTATGACTCTTAAATGAGGACATCAGCAGTCTCTCTCTCTCTCTCTCTCTCTCTCTCTCTCTCTCTCTGTCTCTCTCTCTCTCTCTCTCTCTCTCTCTCTCCCACTCACTTGTAAATGGTGCTGCATTAAATCTAATGTATTATGTCCTCTATATTCAGTTATGCAGTATGATTCCTGCCGTAAATTTGTAATTTTGTCTGAACAAAAGACTTTCAGATGACATTATATAAAAGTACTCTGTTAGCTGGGGGTGGTCTCCAACACTGTGCCAAAGTTCTTTCCATGTAACATTTCTGTATCTCTACTGCTGTTTTAGACTCATCGCTTGAATTCCAATGCTTACATTTATGTGCATTTCATAACTATTGCTATTGTTTAGTAAGAATCATAAGAATAAAGTAATTGCAGTTACTTGTGTCTTGCGTTTACTAATAACTGCTTACCTGGGACTCATTTGCAAGGCTGTTTTAGTCTCAAATTTGTCTTTGTTTTGTCTCTATTTCCTCTCAGGTGACAGAATGAAGCATACTCTTGCCTGGTAAGATGATTCATAAGAGAAAAAACTCCAGACATATTCCAGACAAAAGCAAAACTGTCAACATAAAACTGCCAACAATGACACGTTTGACAAAAAAAACGTATACTCAGACTTAATGACTACAGCTGAGACAGGTTTAATAGGATATAATCAATTGGAAAACAGATAGCAGCATAGTGGAATAATCAAGCCTTGAGATGGAGGTGGGACGACAAGAAGTTATAGAAGAAGAGACCTTCTCCAAGGCTGGCCAGGACAACCCTGAAGACAAGAAGAACCTGGGTCACACTTGTGAACTCTGTGGAAGAAGCTTTCCATTCCTCAGCTCCTTGTCCCAGCACATGAGAAAGCACACTGGGGAGAAACCATATAAGTGCCCCCACTGTGAGCACCGCTCTGCGCAGAAGGGTAGCTTGAAGGCCCACATTCGCAGTCACAAACTTAACAGCCTAAGCCAGAGCGCTGGCGGTGAGGAGGAAGACATGGATGAGGGTGGGGAGAAGGAAGGAGGGATACCTGAAGATCAAGGTGGTTGTTCCAGTCCAACTGAGAGCACTTCGGCCTGCAACAAGGTAGTCAGTGGTGAGAATGCAACCAAAAATAGGAAGAAAGGTATGAAGAAGGAAAGGAACTCTAGCGAGAATTGCAAACAGTCCATGCAATGCTCTTTGTGTAGGAAGAGACTTCCCAGCCAGGCAGATCTTGAACAGCATATGCAAGAGTTTCACAAGGTCTTCCGATGTGAACTGTGCCCATATAAGGCTTTGCAGGAGGACCAACTGCAAACTCATTTTGAAATGGTGCACCCTACTGAAGAAAACTCCATCACCAAAGAAGCCCCTACCAGCGAGGAGTCAGAGAGTGGACTTGGTAAAGGGGAGTTTCCATGTGAACAATGTGACCAGGTGTTCACTGAAGCCTGGTTTCTAAAAGCTCATATGAAGAAGCATCAGAACAGTCTGGATTATGGGTGCCGGATCTGCGGACGCCGTTTTCGTGAGCCCCGGTTCCTACGTAGCCACATGAAGACCCACAACACCAAGTTAAAACCAAAGAGCGACTTCTACCGTCCTGCTACGGTCAACGAGGTAGCACAGGACGAGTCAAACTTGGTAAACGAAGTGTGTCTGTATGAACTCTGTGCCAAGTGTGGTAACTTCTTCCATGACCGCACGAGCCTGCAATTGCATGATCAGGTTCACAGAAATGTTGAGCAGGCTCCTAAAAATACAATGTGCATTGATAAGGACTTTGCATCGGTCTCCAAGACAAGCTTCTTGGAGTGCCTAAATTTGAAACCAGCAGGAAAAGAGGAGAACCTTATTGAGGGGACTCTAGGGAAAAGAATCTCTGAGTTGGATCCAGTAAGTAGCTATCAAACTTGGCAACTAGCCACCAGAGGCAAAGTGTTGGAGGTATCAGAGAAAAGCCTGGGCTGGGAGGAGAGGTTAGCAGATGCAGATGTAGCGTTCGACAGGGAAAAGGGTGAGTATGTCCTGATAAGACAGGACAAGCGGAAGAAACAGCTGGAGCCCTCTTCGAGTATCCCAACTAAGAAAAGGAGAGGGACTGGAACGCATGGCTCTAACACTGAACACCACAGCAATGGAGAAAGGAATGGTCAGGCCTCAACGAATGAGCGAAGCCCAGAGAATCTGAGCGATTCTGAGTACCGCCCAACTTCTCGGCCCAGCCGGAAGAATTCCCAAAAAACCTCAGAGTGCTTTGAGTGTGGCAAGGGTTTCCGCACACAGCAACAGATGGTCATCCACATGCTCATCCGACATGGTGGCTTGGGTGAAACCATTGGTGGAAATGGACTGTTCCATAAACAAGCGGCCAGCCCATCTAAAGCAGGGGAATCTGCAGGACACTTCAGGGATCAAAGACACACAGGGTCCTCTGGGGACACAGGTGAGGACAACTTTTTTTATTGTTTAAAGGGATAGTTCACCCAAAAATGAAAATTCAGTTAATATTTACTGACCCTTATTTTGTTCTAAACTTTTTTCCATGGAACACAAAAGGAGATGTTAGGCAGAATGTTAGCCTCAATCGCCATTCACTTTATACTGCATCTGTTTTTCATACAATGAAAGTGAATGGTGAATGAGGTTAACATCTCCGATAACACTTTACAATAAGGTTCCATTTGTTAACATTAGTTAACAACATTAGTTAACATGAACTAACAATGAACAATACTTTAATTTCAACATAGAGTAATATATTGTTTAAAATCAAAAGTTGTATATGTTATCATTAGTTAATGCACTATGAACTAACATGAACTAACAATGAACAACTGTATTTTTATTAACTAGCATTAACAAAGATGAATAAATGCTGTAAAAAATCTGTTGGCCATTGTTATTTCATGGTCCCTAACGCATTAACTAATGTTAACGAATGGAACCTTACAAAGTGTTACCACATCTCCTATTGTGTTCCACGGAAGAAAGGAAAACGTACGTATTTGGAGGGTTAATAAATGTTGACACAGTTTGTACATTTTGGGTGAATTATCTCCTTAAATTTCCTAATTGAGAAATGTAAAGCCAGTGAAATGTTTAAAGTTGAATTTTTATTTAATTTTTAATATTTAAAAGTGTGCTCTTTGCTTGAAGAGCCATAGACTGCATTTTCAAAAATGTAAGCGTCCCTTGAGTATGGGTCACAACTGCCATTCTGCCTACTACACTGCCTACCAGTTTGTAAATAAACAGAAATATTCTGTTTTTGAATAAACAATTCTGTACAAAAGCTTATACACTTCCATGAATTGAGTAGCAAATGGTTATACACTGAAAATTAGACTTTCAGCACTTGAATCTATTCATGCTTGGTCTATTCATGTCAATCGTACATCAGACGTGCTCAGTACTGCTTATGGACTACCACAATGTCATAAATCATAAGCCCAGACTTTCCATTCAAATTGGTATTGATCGTAGTAAGTTGAGATTGTGAATGCTGACTGTACAGTTTAGTTAATATACATTTTGTGTACTGTTGATGAAGAATAGTGCTAAAGTTGTACTGCTGAGATGAGGCCTGAGCTAACAGGCTTGTGTGACAACAATATTACCCTTCATTCGCTCTCTATTGCAGCACAAGAACGATGAAATACACAGATAAAACATAAATTACACACCTAATGAAAATCCTTAGCTCTTCATTTTGTTTCAGTAGCACTAAAAAAGCTTCTTGTGTTTGTCAGTAAGTGACAGAGACAAATATTAAATTGTCCAATGTGTCTATATTCCAACCAAAATCACGTCGATGCACATCACAAAATAATTGCGACTTCAGAACTCCTAAGAGCTTCCCTGGAGTACTTTTAGGAAGCATTAGATCCAAACCTGCTCTAACACAGCTGTTTTGCCCTGTTTATAAGTTTTGAGTTAACCTAAAATCCTTTATAAGCTGCTTCAGGTGTGTTTGATTAGAGACTGAATTAAACTCAAGAGTTAAACTTAGTTTAATTCAGGGTTGAGCACCTATACTCTTAGGAACACCCGCAATTTTACTCATGCTGAATTTGCTAAACTAAAAACGTGACAATGCTACATGTCTACAGAGAGGCTAGATTAGGAGAGAAAATGAAAAATGTGTAGAATTTATTTGACAGATATAGAATTCGTCCTCTAACTGATCAGAATACTGGAGTAATTAAATGAGGGATTACAGATTGTTATTAATTTTATGAAGCAGGCTTATATGCTACAGTCACTTTAGAAATTACATTATGTGCCTTTATTATTAATTATCATAATGATTAATCCTGCTCTTGGAGAGCCATCTTCCTGCAGATAACTAATTAAACACATTTGAACCAGCAAATCAAGATTTTAGTATTCTTTTGAACATTACTGGCAGGTGTTAAAGCAGGGTTGGAACCATGGGATGATGGTAGATCTTGAGCAGGATATGCGCACGGCTGGCTTAACAGATACTGTATATACAGTTCTTTAGTGCTGAGATACTGTTTCTGAATCTGAAATGAAGGAGGACAGAGACACCCTGTGGACATATATTTCAGCATATTCAGTTGTTTTGTACTGTTAGTTTGTGCATTTGTGCATACTTTAAAATCTCCATTAATTATTTGATTTTAATTGTAGCTACATGTTGGTTCTTTTATATGTTTAATGATGCGATAATAATGTTATCTAAATAATGAGATTGCAGAAAATATTTTTTATTTTGTTTTTTTATTATAATAATAATGATTATATTTTGAGCTTTATGAACCATATCCCCATTTTGTATAGAAGTATTATGATTTTAAATTTGTATTACCTCCAGTTTGTTTTATTTTCTGTATTAAAGCTGAAAAATTGTGTTTTAAAGGACCACTAGACATTTTATTCAGTGTCATTAATGCATTTTTTTTTACATTTTAGTCTCAGTATCACTTGTACATCCCTGTCCATCAAACTTGCAGGCCAGTATGGGATTTTTGAAGCTGTTTGAAATGTTTTGTAGTTATCAAGGTGCAAAATCAGAGTCTGAATTGTTAAATCTTGTGTATGTGGCTGGAGCTGTCTAGCCCTCGTTGCATAATGCTATTTCTGGACTTTCTGTCACAGGAAGACAAACTCTAAAGATTTCTTTGTTCTTTTTCCACTTTCCCCATCTCGGTGCAGTTCTTCGGTCAAATCACACCACTAATATAAATGGAAAATATTGCAGATGGCAGGTATTCCCATAATAATAATAATAAAAGAATAAATATTAATTCCAGCCTGAGATGGCTTGTCTTAGCTGGTTTAAGCTGGTCTTAGCTGGTTTAAGCTGGTGTCCCAGCCTGAGCAGCTAAAAAGTGCCTAAAACCCCTTTAAAAGCAGCCAAAAGACCAGCCAAGACCAGCTAAACAGTTTAGGCTGGTTTAAACTGTTTCTGCAGGGTCAACAAAGCCTATAGAGCACTGGATCTGTTGGTCTTTGACTAATAATTCCAACATATTTAAAGAAAAAGTGAGCTGTTATTTTAATTGTCTATAAATGGGTCAGGTAAGACAAAATATTTTAAGTGTGCATGAAGCTGATAGTTTTTCCCTGTATAACAACACCGTTAAGAAACAAAATGTCCTAAAACAAAAGGTGGCCTCTTAGGGATTGAAATGGCTGGAATTTTCCAGAACAGAGGTTTCATTGTGTTAGAGCTGAAACAGATGTCCACTCAGTGCTGATATTTTCATGTTGTAGGTGTCAAAAGATTGTAGAGAGCTCTTGCATGCATCTTTATCTACCCTAAAATATTCATAATTACACCATATTATGCTTAGTTAGACCTTAGTTTACCTCTTGTAAATAGCTTGAACAGCCTAAGAAGGTTTTCTGGTCTTAGCTGGTCTCCAGAATGGTCAGGCTGGTCTGTTGGCTGGTTTTAGAGAGGTTTTGTACACTTTTCAGCTGATCAGGCTGGGAGACCAGCTGAGCACCAGCTCTGCCAGCTGAAGATCAGTCCAGTAAACCATCTTAGGCTGAATTAAGATGTTGCTGTTTTTTTCAGCAGGGTAGTGGTTCTACTGAAAGGCAGAGAGAATGAGAAGCAGTCATGGTCATTATGTTGGTGTAAAGTTTATCTCAGAGGACCCCCTTCTCTGAATTGGCTCAAAAATAACCTTAGAGAGGGTGGAATGAGAGCCGCACAGCAGCTAGTGTAAGCCACCAAATGCAAACCAGATGGCTTAAGAGAGAGAGAAAGAGAGAGGGAGAGAGCTACAGAAAGACTGCAGACATGTTCAATGTAAACAAACATCTTGCTGACAGATGAGAGGAGGTAGTCCCAGGCAAAGTTCCCAGGCCTTTTCTGTTGCTCTGTCGTATGGCTACTGTATGGTTATTAAACAAACCATGTGTTACCAATTGTGCTACCACTTTTAAAGGGGTAGTTTACCCCAAAATGACAATTATGTCATTATTTACTCACCCTCATGTTGTTCCATACCAGTATGCTTTTCTTTCTTCCATGAAACACAAAAGGAGAGGCAGAATGTTAGTCTATTAGGTTAGGCAGAACGTTAGCCTCAGTCACCATTTACTTTCATTGTATGGAAAAAAGATTGAATGAAAGTGAATGATGATTACACTGTGTAACAAATTTTTTTATTTTTTATTTTTATTCCTGGGTAGTAAGTATTATTTCCTAATTGCTTATGCCTCAAAAGTATAGAAAATGGCTATTATTCCCCGCAAACTTTGCTTTTGTGACCAGGACAGTGATATTTTGAAATGTCCAGAACATTCCAGATAGATTCAGTGCTGAGTAAACTTGGAGGAACTTCTAAAACTTTCTGAACTTTACAGTAATATAAATAGTAGTATAAATACTGGGGTCTTAAGCCCACCAGTTCAGTTTAGTTCCAGCTGCCTAAGTGGATACATGTCAAGACCTTGTTGGACGCCTTGAATTATGATGAGTATGGCTGGGAGGTCATAGGAGACTTCAAAATGGTGGCATTCCTGATGGGTCTCCAAGGCGGTTTTACCAAGTTTCCCTGCTATCTTTGCCTTTGGGACAGCAGGGACACCAAGGCACATTACCACAGGTGGGACTGGCCACAGCGGACCGAGTTCTCTGTGGGGAGGAACAACGTCAAGTGGGAGCCACTGTTGGACCCCCGGAAGGTGCTGATGCCACCACTGCACATCAAATTGGGCCATATGAAACAATTTGTCAGAGCTCTAGATAAGGAGTCGGCAGCCTTCAAGTACCTTCAAGACTTCTTCCCTAAGCTGTCTGAGGCAAAGGTCAAAGCCAGTGTCTTCGTCGGACCACAGATAAAGAAGATCCTGGAGTGAAATGAATTCCCCAAGAAGCTCACTAGTAATGAGGAAGCGGCTTGGAACAGCTTTGTCGCAGTGGTTCGGGGCTTTCTGGGCAATCAAAAGGCCAAAAATTATGTGGAGCTGTTTGAGACTCTGCTGAAGAACTACGGCACAATGGGCTTTAGGATGTCCCTCAGAGTCCATATCCTTGATGCTCATCTTGATAAATTCAAGGAGAACATGGGAGCGTACTCGGAGGAGCAAGGCGAGCGCTCCCACCAGGATATACTGGACTTTGAATGACGCTACCAAGGACAGTATAATGAGAACATGATGGGAGACTACATTTGGGGGCTGATTCATGAAAGTGATTTACAGTACAATCATAAATCTCGAAAAACTACTTACTTCTAAATCATTTGTAGTCATTTTTGTATTACTTTAGTATAAATACATGTTAATTTGGATTCATATGATGTTGTTTTTCTGACTTTATGTGAATGAAAAGACACAAATTTGCCCGTTTTCTCATTGGAAATAGGTACATTTCAAAATATCACTGTCCTGGTCACAAAAGCAAAGTTTGTGGGGAATAATATCTATTTTCTATACTTTTGAGGCATAAGCAATTAGGAAATAACACTTACTACCCAGGAATAAAATTTGTGTTACATAGTTTTATTTATGGTGAATGATAGAAAATGAACATAGGCCTAAGTAGGGCTGAGCAATATGACGATATATATTGTGGTGATGATATAAAATGTCAGTCTATAGAGATTTTGCTATATTGTGTATATCGCAATATGTAAATATCCATATGCGCTGCATGTGCATATCTATCAGTGGGCAGGGCTTCACGTGAGGCTGAGAGAATTGAAGAGACATGGACAGGGTTTTTCTAGCATTGAAAATTTCAGTGAAATTCAGCTAAATTCAGCAAATTCAATGACATTCATCTTGAGCTAGGCGCTTCATAAGCACTAAATATGGTTCTCATCTGACACGCACATTTGTGTTAACAAATACTCAAAGCACATACTCAAAATTGATGTTAGATAATAGAAAATAACTGTGCCATGTTTGCCTTCAGATATATTCTCTGTAGAGATAACTTAAATAATTAAGAGCCTATTAGTGTTTATTTTTGTTGTACAGCAACTTTACTAACAAATCTGAGGTACATGGTCCTTAAATAATCTTAGTAAAATTTAAATGAATATTCTACTTGAACATTTCATATGCTGAATTTCCTTATGAACATGTTTAGTCATGAGAAGATCAAGAAACAGAGCTGCGCATGCAGACCTCAAAACTTGGTGCACAAAACACGATGACGGAAACAATCAACAGATAATTTTTTGAATGGTAATTTTGAGGCGAAAATGAACTTCAGACTTCACAAAACAATGTTACCAAACGTAACAACAAAATCAACAATAAAAACAGTGTAAATAAACTTGTAAACAGTGAAACCATGCAAGCCCATTAATTATTTAAGCCCAGTGCATGCTGGGAACACCAGTTATGAAATGTAAAGTAAAATGTACTTATTTTTATTTACCTGAAAAAAAAAAAAAAAGAAAAAAATATATATATATATATACAGGTGCATCTCAATAAATTAGAATGTCGTGGAAAAGTTCATTTATTTCAGTAATTCAACTCAAATTGTGAAACTCGTGTATTAAATAAATTCAATGCACACAGACTGAAGTAGTTTAAGTCTTTTGTTCTTTTAATTGTGATGATTTTGGTTCACATTTAACAAAAACCCACCAATTCACTATCTCAAAAAATTAGAATATGGTGACATGCCAATCAGCTAATCAACTCAAAACACCTGCAAAGGGTTCCTGAGCCTTCAAAATGGTCTCTCAGTTTGGTTCACTAGGCTACACAATCATGGGGAAGACTTCTGATCTGACAGTTGTCCAGAAGACAATCATTGACACCCTTCACAAGGAGGGTAAGCCACAAACATTCATTGCCAAAGAAGCTGGCTGTTCACAGAGTGCTGTATCCAAGCATGTCAACAGAAAGTTGAGTGGAAGGAAAAAGTGTGGAAGAAAAAGATGCACAACCAACCGAGAGAACCGCAGCCTTATGATTGTCAAGCAAAATCGATTCAAGAATTTGGGTGAACTTCACAAGGAATGGACTGAGGCTGGGGTCAAGGCATCAAGAGCCACCACACACAGACATGTCAAGGAATTTGGCTACAGTTGTCGTATTCCTCTTGTTAAGCCACTCCTGAACCACAGACAACGTCAAAGGCGTCTTACCTGGGCTAAGGAGAAGAAGAACTGGACTGTTGCCCAGTGTTCCAAAGTCCTCTTTTCAGATGAGAGCAAGTTTTGTATTTCATTTGGAAACCAAGGTCCTAGAGTCTGGAGGAAGGGTGGAGAAGCTCATAGCCCAAGTTGCTTAGTCCAGTGTTAAGTTTCCACAGTCTGTGATGATTTGGGGTGCAATGTCATCTGCTGGTGTTGGTCCATTGTGTTTTTTGAAAACCAAAGTCACTGCACCCGTTTACCAAGGAATTTTGGAGCACTTCATGCTTCCTTCTGCTGACCAGCTTTTTAAAGATGCTGATTTCATTTTCCAGCAGGATTTGGCATCTGCCCACACTGCCAAAAGCACCAAAAGTCGGTTAAATGACCATGGTGTTGGTGTGCTTGACTGGCCAGCAAACTCACCAGACCTGAACCCCATAGAGAATCTATGAGGTATTGTCAAGAGGAAAATGAGAAACAAGAGACTAAAAAATGCAGATGAGCTGAAGGCCACTGTCAAAGAAACCTGGGCTTCCACACCACCACAGCAGTGCCACAAACTGATCACCTCCATGCCACGCCGAATTGAGGCAGTAATTAAAGCAAAAGGAGCCCCTACCAAGTACTGAGTACATGTACAGTAAATGAACATACTTTCCATAAGGCCAACAATTCACTAAAAATGTTTTTTTTATTGGTCTTATGATGTATTCTAATTTTTTGAGATAGTGAATTGGTGGGTTTTTCTTAAATGTGAGCCAAAATCATCACAATTAAAAGAACCAAAGACTTAAACTACTTCAGTCTGTGTGCATTGAATTTATTTAATACACGAGTTTCACAATTTGAGTTGAATTAATGAAATAAATGAACTTTTCCACAACATTCTAATTTATTGAGATGCACCTGTATGTATGTGTGTGTATATATATATTTATATACATACCATGATATACAGTTTTGGCCATATTTGGCCTAAGCACAACCTAAAGTTTTAACATTCCCTATTTGATGGAATATAAATGGAGAGAATTTGATTGATTTTAGTTTTTGACATATTGACATTCACAAATATCTCCATGAAACCATGTAAAAACTTCAGTCTATACTGAATTCCTAAAGTAAATCTCACACCTTGTTTCAAAGTCCTTGGTGATGTGGTGCCATCTTGTGGTGAAACTTTAAAATTGGATTAGATGAATTTCTGTCCCTGAATTCCATGTAATGGTATCAACATGACATCAACATTAACCCTATGTACCTTATACACATTCCTGATCTTATAGAAATATATAGACTAGAGACAACTTTCATGATCCATGATGGATAAAATTAAGTTCTGCACTCATTCAGTTAACTTCAGTGAACTTAATCAAATTGAGGAATACTTTTCCATGTATTTACATTTTATTTTTTCAACAAAAGTTGATAAAGTTTTGTTGAATAAACTTTGTCATTTTTTCATATTAACTAGATAAAATGTCAAAGTAATTTTTTAATTATGTTGAGGAAATGTAATTTGTACCATTTTTGGCCTTTTCTACACAATTGTTATTGCAAGTGTAACAAGCTCATAGTCTCAGAAATAAGAGATGACATCTTGCAGGTTTGAAACGAGAATTTCAATCAGGCATGCAGGATCCTTAACATCCAACGCACAAACCTCAATGATGTTGACACTTGATAGCTGCATTTTTATGAAGATAGATGCACTCTAAGCTAGCCCCACATAACACATAAAAGGGACAACAAACCACCAGGGCAAATACCACAATAAACATTAAATATTAAACGTGAATTTGCATTTTTATGCTGTGAACCGGACTCACATGCACATCTGGTTATGGCACATTATTGTCCCAATGCAAATGGATTAAGTGACTTTCCCTTTTACAAATTTAAATTTGATTGCACACAATTAAATTAAGTTTAACAAAATTGTTACAAGTGATTATTTTAATTACCTAATTTCAACAAGGGAAAAAAATAAAAATAAATTGAGTGCACCATACTTTTTGTTCTTCTTCTTGAATATACTGTTTTGTTGAAATATGTCACAATATGGAAATAAAATGGGTTGCAAATGGTTTCTTGTTTATTCAAAACATTCAGAGACATTATGTTATTGTTTTGTGATAATAAATATTCATCCGTTGTTTTCTCCACAGATAAAAAGCCATACACCTGTGACCACTGTGACTTTTGCACCTCAGAGCCCTCGGCCATCACTGCCCACATCCAAACCCATCGTTTGGTGATCAGCGATTGGGGCCAGAGGAGTGATGCCTTAACCAGCTCACTCAGCCAAAGCCAAACTCACCAAACCAACAACACAGGTTTCCCCAGGCTGAGAAATGCCCTGCTACAGCAGCCCTACTTGCCCTGCATCACCTCGACTCTCCTGGAGAGGGCAGCACTTAGCGATGCTGCTTCATCTGCTTCCAAGAGTGAGGATGGAAAGAGCAAGGGGCTGGAAGATAGTAGCTCCACTAATAAAGTGGATGCTAATCTGCTAAACCTCACCATGGACGTGGATAACGTGAAGGAAGGGGTTTCATCTGCAATTTTGAACAATTTGGTAAAGCACCAATGCCCTTATTGCTCCTATGCAACACTCTATCCAGAAGTTCTCTGGATCCACCAACGAATTGCACACAAAGTTGACAGCACTATGTTGGTGCCTAAGTGGGTCCCGAGAAATGGCCTCAAGAGGCCCAAATCACTTCTTGATTTCAAGAGACGCACTGGTCCACCTCCATTTTTAGAAGGTAAGGACTGCCCCTCTCTGCCGCAGACGAGAACCTCCCGAACAACCCCACCTGATTCCAGCCCTGGATGTACAAAGAAATCAAAATCTCTGACAAGTAGCGCAGAGTCCAGCTCCTCGCAAAACAAGGGCTGGCACACAGCCACAGCTCCAGGGACGTCGTCTAACTTGTCCAAACACAAGACCAGCAAATCCAGGACAGATGGGTTGGCGGGTAGCAAACACAAAGTAGACGTCCATCAAAACAGTTCCACTCGACCCATTTATGCAAGTCCGCAGAAGACCGGAAACCCAAATACAGGGAGCAGAGTGATGGAGAGTAGTCTACTACCTCAAGAGGGACTTCATTTTATGCTCTCTAGCAAACACAACCTCAGTGATCAGAGAAGCTTCAAACCCCACGCTCCTCAAACCCCTAGGAGATCTGATTCTCAAGCTCAGGATACACAGTCCTTGGCAGGGTATGACCCTTGGAGCAGACTTGGTTTGAGTGGACCATCATCTCACTCCCAGTCCAAGAGGCAGTTGTCATCTGACAGTCAGGAATCTGTGACGGACATCTTGAGGATCTTGAAGAACTGCAGCCCTCAGGATCTAGCTGCGTTTTACCACCACTGGGGCTTTAGCAACGCCATGGCAGAGCAAGCAGGTAACAGATGGTCATCTTCGTCAGTCATACCCAGAATAGGGTGCCTATTTTTACTGTTTATTTTATTCCAAGCAAGCAAATGTTTAACCCCTTAAACTGTGGTACATTTTTGGGCTGCCGCCTGCATTTTTTCACACTCAAAGTTAAAACCTCACCATTCACACAAACTGTGGACTAATTGCAAAAAACTGGTCAAATTTTTTCAGAACACTCAACAAATAAAAAAGGCTCCAGTTATCCATAAAAAATATTGTATATGTTTACAATCTTATGATGAACAGAAAAGTATTATTTTATTCCACTAGATGGCAGCAAGTACTAGAAAATATATTTTTTCCTCTATCACCTTCCATCACAAAATGCGGATCTGAAATGTAGGTTGCGCACTAATGCAATTTAGCCCTCACAGATGTGCTCGTCCATAGACATTGTCTAATTTTCAGTTCATGCACCACCCCCATTGTTTCATCAAATATCTCGGCCTCTGAGTGGACTACTCGCTCAATCTAGGTGTCATTAGAAATCTGAGATTCTCCCCTTTGCAATGATATAAAACATTTTATCACCAATAGTTGATAACATATTTTTCCGATGATTTGTTTAGCATGCTTTTCTGCTGCACTGCATAAGTAATATCTTAGATAACATTGGATTAGTCACCCACGCAAGCTCACAGACAAGTAAAAAATAGCTAATTTGGTAGAAAACTGCCTAAGGTAGAAGCAGATATAACATTTTTGGCTAATTGGGGCTTACAGCTGCATTGATCGGCGCATAAAATATATGTTTGTATTTGATGTCTTACAGAAATCATATTTTACTTTTCTTTTGAAAATGTTAGAACTGCGGTATTAGGGCTCAAAATAAATTGTGTAGTTACAGACCTTTCTTTTCTTGTTCGGGCTATGTGAAAGACTTTTATATTCACATTAATATTTGTAGCACATTACCTCTAGGTGGTGCTTATTTGCAACGCAGATGTTTTTAGGCATTTTATGTGTGTATATATATATATATATATATATATATATATATATATATATATATATATATATATATATATATAATTTTTTTATTTTTTTATTTTTTTTAATTATTATTTAAATTGGCCCCAACAGTATTTTGACACTAAAATCACTCTAAAAATGATTGAATGTGATGGCTTTATATACAAAATATCAAACCAAATGGCATCTGCAAACTATTTCTGCTTTTGCTTAGAACACATTTAACTTTTTACTTATATTTTTTAACCAAGAGATTTTGATCAGAAGAACACACTACACTTTTCACTTATTTTTTCTGACCAACTGTAATATGTAATGGATGTATGAAGTCAGTTTTCCTCAGGATCACACAGGTGTCTTAGCAGAGTAACCACAGGCGTATAGGATGCGTGACTCAAATATCGTCATCAGCAAAGTGCGTGAGCACTGAACGCGTGCAGTCTGATTTTTCTAACCGGGCGTCTTTGAACGCGGAGTATATGCATGCGCCTGGAGTTATTTGCACTAATTATTGGGTCCTCAAGGTAGCAACACTTGCATTTGAGCCATTGCTGTCACAGAGAAGCTCTAGAAGAAGATGTAATCGCCGTTAAACATCAGTAGATGAAGGTAAAAACAACATCAGTGGATGTGCAAGTCATGAGCGCGTGTGTGAGGAGGCCTAAAGATACGTGTATTTGAATAACTCGAGTCTGAAGGAATATAAAGACATCTTTATGGGTAAGGTGACCAGATTCCTGCTTCTGGAAAACGGGACAGTCCCCTCCCAGCAAAAATGAAATTGACTTATCCTTACCTAGGCGAAGATCAATGCAAAGTAGAGGGTGCATCCGCATCTGTAATGGTTGTCACCTTGTACTTTTCGTTGGCAGCAATTTTTCTCGCTTGACTTTCAAGAGTTTATCATAAAATGCAGAGCAGTCCAATCCAGAATTAAGACGTACGAAAAGCATTGCCTTCGTGACTGTTACACTAAGTAAAGATCTATCCGGCGTCCATGCTGCGTTCATTAATGAGAACACACGCTCCACAGATGCAGATGTCCCAGGCAGGTATAAAACAAACACCATGACTTTGGCTAAGACTCCAAAGTTGATGGTCTTGCTCTCCAGCTTATGAAAAACATCTGTCCATCTTTCAGACATGGCCATCTTGTTCATGTTCCACTCAGTGATGTGACGAGTGACAATGTTTTTCACGCAAGCCCACTCATCAAAGAGCATGGCTTCGTCAATCAAACTGAGAGTGGGGATTCTGGCGTAGAAGTGTTCGAGGCTGCTTTTAATGTCTTTCCACTCTGGGATGTCTCTCAGTAGGGCCCACTCAAGTTTTCTGTGTTCTCCAATGAGCGGCTCCAATTTTGGCGGTAATCCACCGATGCTGAATAAAAGTTTCTCACTGCACAAAAGAAATCATCCGCTCTTATGTCACCAGCTTCAACCAGGGCATCCAACTGCTTTTTAATGTCAGAGGGTATGAATGATTCCTCCAGCCTTGCCTGCAAGACTTTTCTCAGGTCATGGATGTCCAAAGCCTCTTCTGTGGCTGATATGTGGACTTGCTCTACTGTCTCCAGTGCACAGTTAAAAGTGGCTGTTTGCTTGAGTGTGAAGCCAATCCAAAGTTTAGTGCAAGGATTGCTGAAAATGTCTCTTAGGAACTTTGGTCATTTTTCTTGAGAAAGAAAGTATGCATGCAGACCATTGAAATTGTGTAGTATTCTTTCAAGATCTGGACCAAGAGAGAGGAAACATGTGTTGCCATACTGCAGTAATTTCTGATAGTTCATCTGCTCAAACGTGAGTACGTTGCATATGACAGCTTCAGATTTGGTGCGGGCAGAAGAAATTTAGGATCATACAATTTCTTAAAATTTTGCAGTGCAGTCAGCTGACCAAAAACTATGGCCGTGTACAGCAGAATGATAAGCAAAAAGTCCTTCACTTGCATGCACCATGTCAGATTCTGTACTTTGCTTCATAAAAAAATCGCTAACACTTGGTGCGGCACATTTACTTTTAGCAGCATCCATATGCTTTTTTGTATGAACATGCTGCACGATGTCGGTGCGGCCTCCATGGGCGATGGAAAAGCGAACTCCACAAATCTCACACCTCATTTCACTAGCTCTGTCTGTGACTCCTTTTTTATAAAATTTAAACTCTTTTTGAAGATCCTCATTAAATGTACATTCACGCTTCCTTGACATTTTTCCAGACGCATCATCTGTGTGCTCTTTCAAACTGACTCTTCAATCAGTTCACTAACTGGATGTCAATTGATAGGGGATTGTGATTGGATAGTTTAATCCAATCATGTACTTCAAATAACACATTGTGATTTTATTGGTTTTACAAGCCGTATCCTTGGCTACCTTTGATTAGAATACTCACATGACTGAGAAAGCCGCATAGGCGATAGAGACATTTTAGGAGAGGGAAATATGGGACAAAACATGATTTTTTCAGAATAAGTCAGGACACTAGAAAACGTGCTTTAATATGGGACTGTCCCGGGAAAAGCGTGACATCTGGCCACCCTGTTTATGGGTCTAAACTCCTGAAGAGAAAGCCTGGTGTCTCATAGCAGTTGTAGCGTGAATGCATCAACCGCCTGTGTATGCACGCACAGTAATGTGGAGTATACTTTGACAGGCTTGGGTCGACTGGATGCAGACGCTGAGCGTTCGTGTCAGAATTGAAGTATACCTAGGGCTTAATGCAATGACACTCGTATATTGAGGCTCCAGTGTCCAAATACGTTTTTAGGCCACTGTCACTGGGGTCTATTGCTCTTCTGTTGAAAACAATAATTTTCACTAGTATTGAGGGATCAAATAATTTGATTTGCAATGGTTTAGTGCATGCTGGACTGTCATATGTTCATGTTCTGTATGTAATTATTACTCTTGAATAGTTAAATAGGGCAAGATGCATTTTTTAAACACGCATTCATTAAGCCAAAGGGTTTTCATCTGTGGTTTTACGTCATACATTTTTAGAAATGTTTAGTCACTTTTATTATTAATAAAAAATGTCTCTTATGCAGATGAACTTAAATAATTATTACTGTGGTTTCTGTTTTATTTTCAAAAATATTATTATTAAACCAGTCAGTCCCTTAAGAATAAAAATCAATTTTTTAGAGAGACCTGTTTAAAATGGCAGTATAAGACATTACAACAATAAACACAACAATCTTAAAGGGATAGTTCACCCAAAAATTAAAATGCTTTGATCATTTAATCACCCGTATGTTGTTTCAAACTTGTATGACTTTATTTCTTCAGTGGAACACAAAAGAAAATCTTAGACAGAATGTTAAGTCTTAGTCACCATTCACTTTCATTGCATTTTTTTCTTCCATACAAAGAATGTTAATGGTGACTAATGCTATCATACCTCCTAACATCTCCTTTTTGTGAAGAAAGAAATGCATACAGGATGAGGGTAAGTGAAATTAGGGATCTAAATTGGACACATTTACTAAGTATACTTTAAAAAAACTGACAATGGTTAAAAATAATTTTTAAAAAGTCTTTGACTTGTGTTTTTGAGTGACTGTTTGTAATTTCAGAATTATGTTTTAAAAGTATTCCAAGAAGAAACACCTTCTATCCAAACTCAGTCCTTTTTTAGGCACTGATGCACACACAATATATCATGTTATCGTAAGCTTTATTTTATTATTAAATATGAATATATATTGTTAGAAATGAAGGCAACAAACCAGTAAATGCTTTAGAAATAAAGGTGTACTAGTTGAAACATTCACAAAAATAAGTTTCAAAGGCAGACTATTTTGAAGGCCTGGGTCTTGACTTTTAAAATTCCTGCATTGTTGTCGATTAAACTAAATAACTAATGCCACAGGACCATTGTAATCTCCCCAAACAGGTAAAGACTGACATGCTGAAAAATGGTTGTCAGGTCAGACTATCTGAAATGTTCAGGGATGGCAAATCAGGGATTTTGTTTTTACTTCTGAGCTAAAATGACAAATGAGACTGGTAAAGACTGAAGTGGCACACCACACACACACATACTGTAATGCCAGTGTGTGCATATGCAAAGGTTAATGGAACTATTGAGTAATCTCTTCATCATCATGTAACCTACGAAAGTGTGTAAAAACATTTCAGACAGCTATCGCTGAGAGGCATCGCAAGCTTTAAACATCATGCTCGTAACAGCATGCCAGCCGGTCTCCGAGGGGTTAGAGCGCCTCAACTCCACAAATATGCAAAGTAGTGAACTTAACGAATGAATGAACGAAAGAGCAAGAGGAGTCACATTAGAGGGATAGTTCATTCAAAAGGGAAAATTCTGTCATCAGTTACTCACGCTCATTTTGTTTTAAACCCGTATGACTTTCTCTTTCTTTTTTAGAACACAAATGGAGATGCAGTGTTGGGGAGTAACTTACTAAAAGTAGTGATGCTACTAACTTAACTAAATTTTTCATTAGCATGACAGTAGCTCTACTAATTTCACAACAGTGTAGCTTAAAAAGTAACAAGCTCCATTTTCAAACGAGAAGTGGTGTAGTGTCACAAAACGCAGTGATAAAGGGGTGGTCACACTACACTACGCGCTTCATTTTCTCCCATTCAAACGTATCCAAATGTGGTAGACTGGATCAAAAGATCAAAATTTCACACACTGACCACTTGGCTCAGTTGAAAGGATACATATTTCAAAGCTGGATATTTTTATTGTTGCTGGAAAGTGATTGGACTGTATATTCTAACATTTTGAATACAATGTTATTTATTACTTGTGATTTATTATATATTATTTATTAAAACGAGAAGCCCTCGCACATTACATCATATCCTGGTTCGTTGGAAAGTCCGAAATTATATTGCGTGCTCAAAGCCTAATGTGACCGGGGCTTAAGAGCCGAGGGAGTAATCAAACACACTTACCAAAACAGTCCTCTCTTGTAGCGTTGGGAAGTCCACATCATTTAAAGGGATAGTTAACCCAGAAATGAAAATTCTCTCATTATTTACTCACCCTCATGCCATCCCAGATATGTATTACTTTTTTCTTTTTTCTCAAAGATTTTTAGAAGAATATTTCAGCTCTGTAGGTCCATATAATGCAAGTAAATGGTGGCTAGATCTTTAAAGCACATAAAGGCAGCATAAAAGTAATCCATATGAATCCAGTGGTTAAATCCATATCTTCTGAAGTGATATGATAGGTGTGGGTGAGAAACAGATCAATATTTAAGTCGTTTTTTTTTTTTTTTTACTATAAATTCTCCCTGCCCAAAAGAAAAAGAATGTGGATGTGAAAGTGATAGTGGAGATTTATAGTTTAAAAGGACTTACATATTGATCTGTTTCTCACCCACACCTATCATATCGCTTCTGAAGATATTAATTTAACCACTGGAGTCTTATGGTTTACCTTTATGCTGCCTTTTTGTGCTTTTTGCAGCTTCAAAGTTCTGGTCACCTTTCACTTACATCGTATGGACCTACAGAGCTGAGATATTTTCTTAAAATCTTTGTTTGTGTTCAGCAGAAGAAAGAAAGTCATGCACATATTGGATGGCATGAGAGTGAGTAAATGATGAGAGAATTTAAATTTTTGGATGAACTATCCCTTGAAGTGAATGGGTTCATTTGGAAAATTCACGTAAATGAATCGGTTAAAAAATGATTCACTTAAATGTAGCTTTGGCAAGTCAGTTCACTTAAGTGAATCGATTTGTTCGGACAGTTCATGTAAATTAACTAGTTCAAATAAATTATTCCCCGAATCACTTGAGCCCCTGAGCTGAAGTCAGTTTGTTCCTTTTTTTATTCAAGCTAAATATTTAGTTAGTTGATGCTGTTTATCACTATGTTTTCGAACCAGTTATATAAAATAGTGCAGTTTCTTAGTTTAATTTGTTGTATTTAGTATAAATGTATATGTTCAATTTAATGTTGTCACCCTAAATGAGATATACTTGTTTTTGTGCAACACAATACAGTATTTATGTGGCACAAAAGCAATAATGATCTTTTAAATATAGAAAATACAATAACATTTAAGATGATAATATAATTTTAACTATATATACAGTTGCAATCAAACTTATTCAACCCCCCTGACCATTAATACATTATGATGATCTGAATAAATACATAAAACACATCAACTAAAACCTCAGTAAACAGTTAAAGTAAGTTTTTAATTCACATTTGAGTGATTTTGAGAACAAAGAGTTCAGTTTACCCAAATTTTAAAATAAAAAATATCATTCTCTCTATAAATGTCATGTCAAAAATATTCAACCCCCAAAGTCAATCATTTGTGGAGCATCCTTTACCCTTAATAACATCAAATAAATGTTTCAGGTAAGTGTTCTCAGGCTTCGGACACCTCTCTATTAGAATCTTTACACATTTCTCATGAGCAGAAGCTGAATGAATAATTTTGACTGCAATTGTATGTATATTATATATATATATATATATATATATATATATATATATATATATATATATATATATATATATATATATATATGTATATAAAGTTGAAGTCAGAAGTTTACATACACTTAGGTTGAAGTAATTAAAACTAATTTTTTAACCACTCCACAGATTTAATATTAGCAAACTATAGTTTTGGCAAGTTGTTTAGGACATCTATGTGCATGACACGAGTAATTTTTCCAACAATTTACAGACAGATTGTTTCACTTTTAATTGACTATATCACAATTCCAGTGGGTCAGAAGTTTACATACACTAAGGTAACTGTGCCTTTAAGCAGCTTGTAAAATTCCAGAAAATTATGTCAAGACTTTAGACAATTAGCCAATTAGCTTCTGATAGGAGGTGTACTGAACTGGAGGTGTACCTGTGGATGTATTTTAAGGCCTACTTTCAAACTCAGTGCCTCTTTACTTTACATCATGGGAAAAACAAAAGAAATCAGCCAAGACCTCAGAAAAAAATTGTGGACCTCCACAAGTCTGGTTCATCCTTGGGAGCAATTTCCAAACACCTGAAGGTACCATTTTCATCTGTATAAACAATAGTACACAAGTATAAACACCATGGGACCATGCAGCCATCCTACCGCTCAGAAAGGAGATGCATTCTGTCTCCTAGAGATGAATGTAGTTTGGTGCGAAAAGTGCAAATCAATCCCAGAACAACAGCAAAGGACCTTGTGAAGATGCTGGAGGAAACAGGTAGACAAGTATCTATATCCACAGTAAAACAAGTCCTATATTGACATAACCTGAAAGGCTGCTCAGCAAGGAAGAAGCCAATGCTCCAAAACCACCATAAAAAAGCCAGACTATAGTTTGCAAGTGCACATGGGGACAAAGATCTTACTTTTTGGAGAAATGTCCTCTGGTCTAATGAAACAAAAATGTAACTGTTTGGCCATAATGACCATTGTTATGTTTGGAGACAAAAGGGTGAGGCTTGCATGCCGAAGAACACCATCCCAACCGTGAAGCATGGGGGTGGGAGCATCATTTTGTGGGGGTGTTTTGCTGCAGGAGGGACTGGTGCACTTCACAAAATAGATGGCATCATGAGGAAGGAAAATTATGTGGATATATTGAAGCAACATCTCAAGACATCAGCCAGGAAGTTAAAGCTCAGTCACAAATGGGTCTTCCAAATGGACAATGACCCCAAGCATACCTAAAAAATTGTGGCAAAATGGCTTAAGGACAACAAAGTCAAGGTATTGGAGTGGCCATCACAAAGCCTTGACCTCAATCTGATTTGTGGGCAAAACTGAATAAGCATGTGCGAGCAAGGAGGCCTACAAACCTGACTTAGTTACACCAGTTCTGCCAGGAAGAATGGGCCAAAATTCCAGCAACTTATTGTGAGAAGCTTGTGGAAGGCTACCCAAAACGTTTGACCCAAGTTAATCAAATTAAAGGCAATGCTACCAAATACTAAAAAAGTGTATGTAAACTTCTGACCCACTGGGAATGTGATGAAAGAAATAAAATCTGAAATAAATCATTCTCTCTGCTATTATTGATGTTTCACATTCTTAAAGTAAAGTAGTGATCCTGACCTGAGACTCTTTTCTATGATTAAATGTCAGGAATTGTGAAAAACTGAATTTAAATGTATTTGGCCAAGGTGTATGTAAACTTCTGACTTCAGCTGTATATATATAGTTCATATAACTATATTTATATGGATTAAACTATATAACTTTATAGAATTTATTGATCATTTATTGATTGTTTATTTTCATCCTTAAAGAACTTCAGGCTATTTTTTTTTTTTTTTTTGGTTAGTAGCTTTTAGTGTAGCTAACAACTTTTTCTAAAGAGTAGCTTGACTGTAGTATAGCTACTTTTAGCTATGAATAACTTGTAGCTTGGGAAGATACAGTTTCAAAGTAGCTTCCCCAACATTGTGGAGATAATAGGAAAAATGTCAGTCTCAGTCATCTTTCACTGTCATTGTATTTTTTTTTTTTCATTCAATGAAAGTGAATGGTAACTGAGGCTGTCCATTATGTCCTACACATCTTTTGTGTTCCATTGAAAAAGGAAAGAGTCATATGGTTTAGACTGGAACAACATGAGAGTGAGTAAATGATGACAGAATTTTCAGTTTGAGTGAACTATCCCTTTAAGCCACCAGCTGGTTTGCAAAACAGTGAGGAATTAGAATTTTTCATTTTTTTCCCCTGTTCCACTTCATTTGAGGACATTTTGCCAGGCGGTGGCCCACTTGGCTGGCTTCAGTGTAATTCTATGAAAAAGACAGTAGAATTCTCTGTCAGCTGTCTGGCCTGATATCATCAGTGCTCTCTCTAGCCCTTTGAGTCACAAACAATAATGTGACCTTTCCAATATTAGGCTCTCCTCTTGTTTGTGCTGTCCACCGTTGCATCTCTCTTGCATGGTAATAACTCACCGACTCATGTTTACTAAACGTAGCCTTGCATACTGCTGCCACCAACATTCTCAGTCACACTCATTGCAACAACAAAGCACATCCTGAGGGGTTGGAGCAGGTGCCAGGTGATGGACAGGAGCCAAAGGGACAGTGTTTCAACTCACACTTGGTGCGTTCGCTCTTAAAGTGCCCTGGAGGGAAACGAGAAGCTGGTTGCTTCAGGTTCCACTTCCGTTCCTGTTCCTTCAGCGAGTCCTTCCCCGACACACACGTGTCTGAGCGATTCCCCTCACACAGATGAGGGCTGGCATAGCCAGAGCGACGGGCAGGAAAAGAGCAACTAGAAGAGGAGAGAAAGAGGAGACAAGGAGAGAGGGAGGAAGGGAGAAAGCAGCACACCTGACATGTGACATGGTAGCGCTGATGAGGGCACATCAGAGGGCAAGGCTTTTAATTCACAGTAATATATGCGGTCACATGGGCCTATGTTCATGTCAGGCTGTCAGAGATGCTCGCGTGATGCGGCGTGACAGCTCCCCATCCAAGCCCTGAAGAAAGACTCCCATAATGACACATAAAACATGATAATGATGCTTGCCCCTCTTTTTGCTTCACTCTATCTCTCTTTATCTGGTACCTTCTTTTTCTCATACATGTGAATTGTGGTACATTATTTTCCTCTTAAAGGGTTATTTCACCTGAACAATGAAAATTCGGTTGTCATTTACTGACCCTCATGTCAGTCCAAACCCATATGACTATCTTTCTACATTTGTGTTCTACAGAAAAAAGTAAGTCATACGGGTTGGGAAGAACATCAGGGTGTGTAAATAATGACAGTATTTTCATTTTGGGGTGAATTATCCCTTTAAATTAGATTTTTGTTTTCTCTCCTTCTGTGTTTTTTTGTGTGACATGTAGGGATGGTGAGGTCAGGGTCTCAGCAAGGGGAGTATGTTTGTCCTGTCTGTAGGAAGACCTTCAGCCAGCCTAGCCATTACCGCACACACATGAGATCCCATACAGGTGAGATACACACACTTAAAAACATACATACATAAATTTGACCTCATTTATGAAACACAAGCAGAACAAATTTTTGTGTAAATCATTTGTGAATTCTCAAATGAAATTTTTCATATTTTAAAAATATTGGTTGGTACGATTACATTTTACACCAGCTCCCTACCATATGTAAATCATGTGTAAGACATCCAAATGTTGTCTGTTCTTTCAGGTAACCTGCCATGACTACATTTTGATAGAAGTGATATGAAATAGGTATTGAAAAATCTTACTATAACTGAATGAGTGAAAATAACCTTAATAAATAACATAAATTAGTTAAAAAGAGGTTTTTTGTTTTCCTTTGAAAACATGTGTCTATCTATCAATCTATATATAGGCCTATATATCTCAAATGTTTCCTTGAGGCTTGCATATACACCGATCAGCCACAACATTAAAATCACCTGCCTAATATTGTGTAGATCCCCCTCATGCTGCCAAAACAGTGCCAACCACAATTGAACAGTGCGGTTATCTGTGTTACCATAGACTTTGTCAGTTCGAACCAGTCTGGCCATTCTCTGTTGACCTCTCTCATCAACAAGGCATTTCCATCTGCAGAACTGCCCCTCACTGGATGTTTTTTGTTTTTGGCACCATTCGGAGTAAACTCTAGAGACGGTTGTGTGTGAAGATCAGCAGTTACAGAAATACTCAAACCAGCCTGTCTGGCACCAACAGTCATCCATGCAATTATCTAATCAGCCAATCGTGTGGCAGCAGTGCAGTGCATAAAATCATGCAGATATGGGTCAGGAGCTTCAGTTAATGTTCACATCAACCATCAGAATGGGAAAAAAATGTGATCTCAGTGATTTGGACTGTGGCATGATTGTTGGTGCCAGATGGGCTTGTTTGAGTATTTCTGTAACTGCTGATCTCCTGGGGTTTTCACACACAACAGTCTTTAGAGTTTACTCTGAATGGTGCCAAAACAAAAAACATCCAGTGGAGTGGCAGTTCTGTGGATGGAAATGCCTTGTCGAATGGAAATGTTGATGAGAGAGGTCAACAGAGAATGGCCAGACTGGTTCAAACTGACAAAGTCTATGGTAACTCAGATAACTGTTCTGTACAATCGTGGTGAAATGAATAGTAATGCGGGTTGGCGCTGTTTTGGCGGCACGAGGGGGATCTACACAATATTAGGCAGGTGGTTTTAATGTTGTGGCTGATCGGTGTATTTCTTCAAAGTATAGTTTATTCCCAACTCTGCTTTGTATGTTTTATATCGTTTGCCCAGCAGAAGTGATTGGTGCATGGTGTGAAAATGTTGTGGGAAAGTGCAGTTTATGTTTGATTTTCTCGAAAAAATGAATGCCCTCCATCGTGTATGGTTGGACAGGTTTTTGTATTTGTCGTAAGCTCTATAATTTAGGTTTCATTATTCAGTGTAGGCATAGATAAATCATGTTTAGTTGATAATATGATCAATGCTAATGCTATTAAACCCATATATAAACAATTTTCTTATGTATACCATTTTATGCATAAATTACTCCCAATTTACTCCTATATTTACGAAAGTTCCATGAATGAGGCCCCTTGATTCTGTGTGCAAAAGTGCACACAAATAAATGCATCAGAAATGCATAAAGATAACACATCAGCGTTTAATAATTTTGTTAATCACATTTTATGTTTAATCATCTAATTTTATGATTACATTGCTTGCAAGGTAGCACTGTAATAATATTCCTGCAAAATATTCCTCTTTAGTATAACACTTCTGCAATTACAAATACAGATCAACAGGGCAATTGATTTTGTGGCAAGACATACATACAGACAATGAAAATACAAAAATACAAGACAATGAAATACATAGGGTACTACACACAAGGAGGGGGAGGTGGGGAACACAGCAATGGTCCTAAGTTGACCTTCTCAGTTAGAAGACCTTCCTAATCTTAAACTAATATATATATATATAAATAAATAAAATTACATCTAAGTCAATAACATCTTTTAGGGAATAGGGACATTCTCTGTGGGTCATTTCATAAAAACAATAGCTTAAAGCACCTTTAATTTTTTTTTTACTGAATTGAGACTGGTCTTGTTTTATATTGAAATATATTTAGCCATTTATAGCTGTCTTCACAATGACAAGACAAAGTATTATGGGATGATTCTCATGTACAGCCAACAAACCTGTAGCCTACCTAAAACTTTAAAAGTTGTTTTTTGCTGCCTTGCAAACACTGGTATTTCCTTCTGGAAATGCAAATCTAGTTATAATTTATCATTTCTATTTTAATTGTCATTTTAAATAATAATAAAACATTTATATAGTCATGTTGTAAAAGAAGAAACAGCTTAATGATTTATATATACACATACATTTATCATATATATATTTTAATGTGCATGCGTGTTTATGTGTGAGTGTGTGTTTGTGTATGTATAACGAGTGATCTCTCTGTCCTTGGACGAGAGTCTTTCTTTTTTACCCCGCAAACATATTTGCGTGTGACTCTGACCTGTGAAAATTGTATACATTATTAATCAGATGTCACTTATGGAGCTGTAATTGTGCATGCTAATAAGCTGAGCAGTCACCAGTCCAGTGTGATGAGCGTCAAATGCTCGCTGAGAAAATGACAATTTGCCCTTGTCTTCTCATCAACACACACACACACACACACACACACACACACACACACACACACACACACACACACACACACACTTACCTCAATCAAAAACCTTTTTCATATCATCACAGATCCATCATTCACATTCAGCAACCAACTTCCATACGCTACAAAAAAGCTCTTAATTAAGTTGTGCAATATTTTTTGTTTGCATTATTTTTAATATTAACCCTCTGATGCATGACATCCACTACAGTGGACCAATCTTTAAATTACATTTTTAACCATTCAGGTTGTGTTATGTTACATGCAGGTCACCATTACCCTAATCCACAATTCTATACGACTGTCCTCTTTATATGTCTAAAAAAATAATTTCATCCCCTTTTCTCCCAATTTGGAATGCCCAATTCTCACTACTTAGTAGGTCCTTGTGGTGGCGCGGTTACCCACCTCAATCCGGGTGGCGGAGGACAAGTCTCAGTTGCCTCCATCAATCCGCGCATCTTATCATGTGGCTCGTTGTGCATGACACCGCAGAGACTCCGCATGTGGAGGCTCATGCTACTCTCCGCGATCCACACATAACTTACCACGTACCCTATTGAGAGCGAGAACCACTAATCGTGACCACAATGAGGTTACCCAATGTGACTCTACCCTCCCTAGCAACCGGGCCAATTTGGTTGCTTAGGAGACCTGGCTGGAGTCACTCAGCACACCCTGGATTTGAACTCGCGACTTCAGGGGTGGTAGTCAGTGTCAATGCTCGCTGAGCTACCCAGGCCCTCATTGTACATTTTTATACAGTATATGGCTAATTCAAAATGATAGACGAAAGTAGTGATGCAGTAGCTTAAATACCTCTGAAATATTTCAGAATTCTTTTGCAGTGGACAGATGTGTAGCTCTCTCAAAATACATCATTTTGAAAAAGAACAAGATTCTGAATAATTATCTTTTTGTTTTTAATTTTCTTTTGTGATTTAATAATTCATGCATCAAAGAAACTGGGGGCTTATAATGGTTCATTACCATTGTATTACTATACATATCACTTTACTTTTCTGCAAATTGATAATATTGATAATACAGTTATAAATCCTTTTTAATCCTTGCACACCTTTAGAATGCACTGTTGTAGGTTTTTTTACAGTATAAAGAGGTCATATCCTATTCTCAAAAGTCAAAATGAATAGGATTTTCTTCACTTATTTGCACTTAGCCACTGAGTTCATAAGAGGATTGAGGGTTTTTTTGACTAGTGTGTGATGGTTGTGTATGCTAGCCAGACTGATCGCCAGTGACAGAGGCCAAATGCTACATTTCACAGAGAGAGCTGTCTCTCTACTCATAGACTTACATTCAACGTCATCAGTGATTGCTCTCTTCAGCGTGAGCTTCCAAATGAAGCAGGGCAAGGGCCCCCGGCCTCCATTAGTATGCACACTAACTCTGTGTGTCACTTTAAATTGGTAGTTTCAGTTCACTGTCTGCCACGGCCATGCTAACTGGTGATGCTAATTCAAGGCCTTTACAAGTAATACTGCATGAGCGGATGGATCCTGAACTGCACCTTAGCACTTTTAAATTAATTTCTGCTTTGAGAAGGCTGAATATTTGCCCTGAACGCAACCTGGAAAAGCAGAAAAATCATTTAAGTCAACATGAAATGCCATTTGCTAGCCATTTTACTTCCATATTGTGACATATTTCTGAGTAAAACAGGATGAGACAAAAATTGAGAGCGGTAATTGGTTTTATCCGTTGGGAATAGGGTGCAACAGTTTTGTTCCGGAAGTAAAATTCCCATTAATTTTTTTCCCATTGGCGAATTAATTTAAATGATAACGTCATGGTTACTTGTGTAACCTCCATTCCCTGATGGAGGGAACGAGACGTTGTGTCGATGTAGTGACACTAGGGGTCACTCTTGGGAGCCCGAGACACCTCAGGTCTTTGATAAAAGGCCAATGAAAATTGGCGAGTGGTATTTGCATGCCACTCCCCTAGACATACGGGTATAAAAGGAGCTGGTATGCAACCACTCATTCAGGTTTTACGCTGAGGAGCTGATATAATGTCCAGCCATTTCAGCGGATAGTTCAGCGTTGTGGCAGGAGGGACACAACGTCTCGTTCCCTCCATCAGGGAACGGAGGTTACACAAGTAACTATGACGTTCCCTATCTGTCACTCACTCGACGTTGTGTCGATGTAGTGACACTAGGGGTCCCTATACGAAACGCCACAATTGGCTGAACTGTGTTACGTGAACTGGCGGTGTGTGGTGGGCAGACTACTGTGTGCCTCATAGCCAGCACACCAGGTCGACACGTAACCTCCCCCAACATAGTTATGAGTGTCGAACGGCCCTTTTTAGGGACAAGTCGACTACCCAAAAGATAGAGACAGGCTTA
The DNA here is from genome assembly GCF_019703515.2 of Myxocyprinus asiaticus. Taxonomy (NCBI): domain Eukaryota; kingdom Metazoa; phylum Chordata; class Actinopteri; order Cypriniformes; family Catostomidae; genus Myxocyprinus; species Myxocyprinus asiaticus. The sequence continues at coordinate 32,775,954 of NC_059377.1, read as the reverse complement.
ACCCAGTCGTGGCCTCTTTTCCCCTTCTTTTTTTTCCACTCCCTAAAAAAGAAGGGGGATTATCCAACTGGGCTGACAGGTCTAGTTGGGGGGTGTCCCTCCCAAGGGGAAGACACCGTGGAGACCACACCTCGCCCAAAGAGAGGGGGGGATATTTAAGTCGAAAAATACGTCACATGGTCTTTCCAACCATGTGGAGAGACTTCAAGGTGGATCCTGCCCAATGGGGGAGGAGTTACTACAAACATGGACTGGGGCAGAGGGGCTCTGCCCAAGGAAGACGCAGTTTGCCAACAGGGAAACGAATTAGCGGAAGATATATATTGCATGGGGTTAGCCTTAAAGGGAACCGCCACATGCGGAGCACCTACCCCAGAAAAGGACTCATAGTTCGCACGTGTACTGGGCCGGCAGCGAGTCTCTCCGAAAACTCAACTGCCACAGGGCTCGGAGGAAGTCAACCAGGGAACAAAGTTTGTGAACACTACTGGGAATTAATGGCACATGTCTTCAGCTGCAAGGGAGGTGGAAGGCGCTATGTGCAAGCGATACATCCGGCCAGCTATCCCGGGCTTATCTGCTTGTGTTGCGTGCCACTACCTGGGATGAAACCGGTTCCACCCGGAGGTTGTAGAACCTTGCACAGGTGTTGGGTGTTGCCCAGCCTGCTGCTCTGCAAATGTCTGTTAGAGAGGCACCCCTGGCCAGGGCCCAGGGAGCCGCTACACCCCTGGTAGAGTGGGCTTGTAGCCCTACCGGGGGCGGCATGTCCTGGGCGACATATGCCATAGTTATGGCATCAATGAGCCAGTGGGCGATCCTCTGCTTGGAGACAGCGTTTCCTTTCCGCTGTGCACCAAAGCAGACAAAGAGCTGCTCAGAGATTCTAAAGCTCTGCGTGCGATCCATATAGATGCGTAAAGCGCGCACTGGACACAGCAACGACAGGGCTGGGTCTGCCTCCTCCTGGGGCAGCGCTTGCAGGTTCACCACCTGGTCCCTAAAAGGGGTGGTGGGAACCTTGGGCACATAGCCCGGTCGGGGTCTCAGGAACACGTGAGAGTATCCCGGACTGTACTCCAGGCATGTTTCGCTGACAGAGAACGCTTGCAGGTCACCTACCCTCTTGATGGAAGTGAGCGCAGTCAGGAGGGCAGTCTTCAAGGAGAGTGCATTAATCTCGGCTGACTGCAAATACTCAAAGGGGGGACTCTGTAGACCCTGAAGAACAACAGAGAGGTCCCATGAGGGAACGAGGCGCAGTCTGGAGGGATTCAGCCCCCTGGCACCTCTTAGGAATGGCATCAGGTCGTGCTTCCCTAAGGACTTACTGTCGACTGCGTCATGGTGTGCTGCTATGGCGGCAACGTACACCTTCAAGGTGGAAGGGGACAACCTCCCTTCCAACCTCTCCTGCGGGAAGGAAAGCACTGATCCGAATGCGTGTCTCTGGGGGTCTTCCCGATGGGAAGAACACCACTTAGCGAACAGACACCACTTAAAGGCATACAGGTGCCTCGTAGAGGGGGCCCTAGCCTGAGTGATCGTGTCTACCACGAGGAGCGTGAGGTCCGAGAACCACGTCTGGGTGGGCCAGTAGGGTGCTACCAGGACGACCTGCTCCTCGTCCTCTCTGACCTTGCACAGGGTCTGCGCAAGTAGGCTCACTGGGGGAAAATGCATATTTGCGCATGCCAGGGGGCCAGCTGTGTGCCAGTGCGTTTATGCCGAGGGGGTCTCGGTCAGACAGGGCGTACCAGAGCGGGCAGTGGGGAGGACTCTTGGGAGGCGAACAGGTGCACCTGTGCCTGTCGAATCGACTCCAAGTCAGCTGGACCACCTGAGGGTGGAGTCTCCACTCTCCCCTGAGGGTAACCTGTTGTGACAGCATGTCCGCTGTAGTGTTGAGGTTGCCCAGGATGTGAGTGGCTTGCAGTGACTCAAAGTGCTGCTGACTCCAGAGGAGGAGACGGCGGGCGAGTTGTGACATACAACGAGATCGCAGACTGCCTTGGCGGTTGACATATGCTACCGTTGTCATGCTGTCTGAACTAACACATGCTTGCCCTGGATCAACGGCCGAAACCTCCGCAGGGCGAGCAGAAATGCCAACAACTCGAGGCAGTTAATGTGCCAATGCAGTTGCGGACCCGTCCAGAGGCCGGCGGCTGCGTGCCCATTGCAAACAGCGCCCCAGCCCGTTTTGGAGGCGTCTGTCATGACCACGACGTGCCTGGAGACCAGTTCTAAAGGAACATCTGCTCATAGAAACGAGAGGTCAGTCCAAGGGCTGAAAAGATGGTGACAGACCGGCGTGATGGCCACGCGATGTGTCCCGTGGCGCCATGCCCATCTCGGGACTCGAGTCTGGAGCCAGTGCTGAAGCGGCCTCATATGCATCAACCCGAGCGGGGTGGCCACCGCCGAGGACGCCATATGCCCCAGGAGCCTCTGAAAAAGTTTCAGTGGAACTGCTGTTCTCTGTTTGAACGCCTTCAAACAGGCCAGCACTGACTGGGCGCGCTCATTTGTAAGGCGCGCCGTCAAGGAGACTGAGTCCAACTCCAATCCGAGAAAAGAGATGCTCTGAACCGGGAGGAGCTTGCTCTTTTCCCAGTTGACCCGAAGCCCTAGTCGGCTGAGGTGTGAGAGCACCAGGTCCCTGTGTGCGCACAACATGTCTCGAGAGTGAGCTAGGATTAGCCAGTCATCGAGATAGTTGAGAATGCAAATGCCCACCTCCCTTAACGGGGCAAGGGCAGCCTCTGCGATCTTCGTAAAGATGCGAGGAGACAGGCTGAAAGGGAGGACTTTGTACTGATACACCTGACCCTCAAACGTGAACCGCAGGAAGGGTCTATGTCGAGGAAGGATCGAGACGTGGAAGTACGCATCCTTTGGGTCTACCGCCGTGAACCAATCTTGATGCCAGACGCTCGCCAGAATGCGTTTTTGCGTCAGCATCTTGAACGGGAGTCTGTGTAAAGCCTAGTTCAGTACTCACAGGTCCAAGATTGGCCGCAACCCACCACCTTTTTTCGGTACGATGAGGTAGGGGCTGAAAAACCCCTTCTTCATCTCGGCTGGAGGGACAGGTTCTATCGCGCCCTTCCATAGGAGGATAGCGATCTCCGCGCAAGGTAGCAGTGTTTTCGTCCTTTACCAAGGTGAAGTGGACACCGCTGAACCTGGGCGGATGCCCGGCGAAGTGAATCGCGTAGCCAAGTCGGACGGTCCGGACCAGCCCTCGCGACGGATTGGAAAGCGCAAGCCATGCGTCCAAGTTCCATGCAAGGGGGACCAAAGGGACAACGTCATCGGACGTACCGGCAGGTGGGGCCTCGCGGTGGAGCTCGAGGTGCCACACCATGTCGTGGCCGTGCTGAATCTAAGGACATCGAAGCACTTACCTGGCTCCTTGTGACCAACCCTGGAACAGCCTGGGACGGGGGAGGAAGAGGCCTGTCCTTGTGACCCGTGGAGACTGTCACATTGGGGGCGGATTTGTGCCACAGCTGGGCACTCAGGGGTGGGAGACCGCCGCTGGAGCGCCAAACCTGCCAAATAGAGTGGTGGACGGTAGTCGTGATGACGGCCGTGCACACCAGATACGTGACCCAGGGACAAGGAAACCACTCTTGCTGAGCTCTTGAGTACTGCAGCCACTTGGGCATGCAGAGCAATTAAATGCAAAAGGTAACAAAAAGATGGAGAGACCAGCTCCAGAGCAGCGGGTTTCATTGTCCCTGGGTCGCCCGTCTCAAGGGCGCTTTGAAGCCTTTCACGGGTTCTGGGCAGCCGCGAGATGGGTGGCGTCTGCTTCCTGCGGTGGGCTCCACGCCGGGGCCGGGCCAAAGGGGCGGGCTGCGGCGGAGCCGGTGCAGTCACCGCAGGGGGACGCCCTTGGCGATGAGTAGACGGGGTGCGGGATCTTGAGCCGCACCGGGGCAGGATATGCCGGCTAGCATCTGTCTACTGCTCCACCATCGAAAACTGCTGGGCAAAGTCCTCAACGGTGTTGCCGAATAGGCCCGCCTGGGAAATGGGGGCAGCAAGGAACCGTGTCTTGTCGGCCTCGCCCATCTCGACCAGGTTGAGCCAAAGGTGGCGCTCCTAGACCACTAGTGTGGCCATCGTCCGCCCGAGAGACCGCGCCGTGACCTCCGTCGCTCGGAGAGCAAGGTCGGATGCCGAGCGCAGTTCCTGCATCAATCCTGGGGCGGAACTACCCTCGTGCAGTTCCTTTAGCACCTTGGCGGACTTGCAGGAGAGCCATAGCGTGCAGGGTGGGAGCTGCTTGTCCAGCGGCACCGTAGGCCTTGGCTGTCAGAGACGACGTAAACCTACAGGCCTTGTACGGGGGCTTTGGGCACCCGCGCCAGGTGGCGGTGCTCTGCGGGCATAGGTGCACCGCGAGCAGCTTTATCCACCAGGGGATTGCCGAATAGCCCTTGGCTGCCCCACCGTCGAGGGTAGTGAGGGCGGGGAAGGTGAAAAGATCGGGACCGAGCAGTAAAAAGTGCCTCCCGCGACCTTGTCAGCTCTTCATGCACTTCCGGGAAGAAAGGAACGGGGGCGGGGCGTGGCTTTGAGCGGCACCGCGAGCCCAGGAACCAATCACCCAGCCACGAGGGTTCAGGGAGAGCAGAGGGTTCCACTCTAGCCGACGCTCGCGGCTGCCCGGGAAAGCATGTCGTCATCTCCGCATCAGCCTGTGACTGGGCAATCATCCCCGAAGGGAGGAGCCCAGCTGAGGCTTCCGACTGGACGAGCCCGCTCTCTGATGCTGCGCTCGAGAGCTCATCACTTTCGCGGGCTCTGAATAAGAGGTCGAACTCGCTGTGAGACGAGCCGGTGGACTCATCCGGAAGCCCGATCGGGGCAGACGAGCTTGCTGGGGAATGGGAGGTCTGCGGGGGGATACCCGTCGGAGGCGGTCCCATTGGGGTCCCTAAATCACCCCCAGTGCTAGCTGCACTGGCCTCATACCCGTGGATAAAAGGACCGAGGCGGGGAGCCTCTGGGGTGGCTTGCTTTCTTACAAAGGCGAGCCGCGACCGCAATGTTGCCATGGACATGTCCTTGCAATGAGAACATGACCATCCACGAACGCTGTCTCCGCGTGAGCAGTGCCCAGACACGAAAGACAGTGATCGTGAACGTCAGAAGGTGAGAGATAATGAGCGCAACCAGGAATAACACACAATCGGAAAAGCATCTTTTAGAAAGACTCGTCTTTAAAAAGAAGTTCCGTGTGTGCCGCTCTTTTAGAGAAATATACTCTTTTAGAGAATTATACTCTTTTATTTCTGCCGAAGCGCCTAGGGGCATTCTCTGCAGTGCACCAGTGCAGAGGGGGGAGAAGCCTCTGAAATGCGCCGTCAGATCCAGCAGAGGTGAATGAACAGTCGTGGGAATTCAGCTCAGTGAGCATGACCGTTCAGCTCCGAAGAGAAAATCTGAATGAGTGGTTGCATACCAGCTCCTTTTACACCCGTATGTCCGGGGGAGTGGCATGCAAATACCACTCGCCAATTTTCATTGGCATTTTATCAAAGACCAGAGGTGTCTCGGGCTCCCAAGAGTGACCCCTAGTGTCACTACATCGACACAACGTCGAGTGAGTGACAGATAGGGAACTAATAAACCTAAAATACAGATCTACCTTGAGCTTCAAAGTTGTTAATTCATGGTATATTCTTAAGTTAAAGCCATCAGTTCATGTTATTTCAACCTCATTTTTTAGAAATTGCATTTAATAGCAGAATTCCTTGTGAAGAACTACACTACCCATGATTTGCAAATATCTGAATATTTTACAATAAAATGAAAGTATATTGTTTCTATATTAAATTCAACAACTTTAAATCAATAGTTGTATTTTAGTTATGTTTTTTAGTGCTGTCAGTCGATTACATTTTTAATTGCAATTAATCGCTTAATTTTCCATAGTTAATCGCGATTTCACGAATCGAAATTTTACTCTGTATATACTTCTTTTCCTGTCAAAATGCATTTATTTCCTTCTTAGGAAAGAAAACAATACAATATGTAACAACAATGCTTTATTAACATTTTCCAATTAAAGCCTTCCAGAATAAACATACTTACATTAAATGTTTCGCAAAGTATAAGTGGGAGGTTGACTAATTGAAAGAACTTGTCTCCCCATAGGTTGCATATTCATTGCAATGCGCATTAAATCTCTTAAACTCTCATCCTTCACAATATTAATCAGCCTGCAGACTGTGGCTATTCACTTTGTTACAGCAGTTGTGCAGCCGCAATCATGATTCGCGTCAGGGTGTCAACGCCAGCGTCAAGTGCCGCTTTGATCTCCACATGAAAAGCGCTTGTAAACAACATCTCGTTCTGCATTTTCGTGATCGTTAAGACTTGACGTGCTTCTGTGGTTATTCAATTGCACCTTACAGAGGCTGCAAAGTCCCATCTGGGCTTATCTTTTACAACAAATAGTGTTAAGAGGTCCTTTCTCCATCACTTGATCATTGACAAGGAATTGCTGTTGTGTGTGTGTTTGTAGTGTGTGCGTCAGTATGTAATGACTCCGGGTGATCACAACGCAAAGGTTCTACCCTATGCTTTATTAACGATAAATGCGTTAATCACAATCAAGAAAAATTTACACGTTAAAATTTTTTAATGAATCACATGCGTTAACACATTAACTTTGTTTTCAATTACATCATTTGCAGTGCTTCATGGGATTGTAGTTCATTCCCTCATGAAAGACTGTCTTGTAATTTTGTCTTTTTGTCTGATTTTCCCTTTTGCTTCAAATCAACATTTGTAATTCCAGACTTGGTTGGTAGGGTTCATGGCTTACAATTAAGTACTCTTTTATGAAGCACTTGAAATCCCTATGTAAGAAATTAATGATAAAAATACTTCCGGAACCAAGGCAGCTGAAAAAGTAGGTGGGCAATGTTGCGCTCTATAGATTAGATTGTAAAAAGTGGTCTCTGTATAGCTGGTGGTTGGAGGGGAGGGGTTAAAAAAAAATAAGAGGCTTGGTGACATCAGCTGAAAAGACAAGTAATTTTATAGGCAAAGCAAGTTTTACATTTTTAAGAAAGCAAAAAAAAATTTTTTTTTCTCTTTAGAATAACATTCACCACTGAACAATTCCCAATAAAACCAGCAACGTATATTAAGAAAGTAAATGGGGGCCATTTTGATTTCATATGGACTTTTTGGTTTCATTAGGTTTTATTTTTTTATTTTATTGCAGGGTAACAATCAAGGGAACAAGTTTAAAATTTTTACAATTTTAAATTTGATTTCTTTTTAACTGACCACCTTGCTCCCACAGTGATGTTTGAGTCCAATGGACTCGTGGGAACTGGAGTCCAACCTCTGCAGAAGCCCCCAAACAAGTATGTTTTACTTTTCGTTTGGTTGCTTTTTTGTGTATATTGTGTTTTTCTCTCACTTTTTTGTTCTCCTGTCCATCATTTCTACCTTTCTTCAGTCTGTGATGTGCAGTTTCTACCTGCCATTGGCGTGACCACACAAGCACCACAGAAAGTTATAGAAATAAACCAACACCTCGCTCCATACACTAGGATCAATGGATTGAATCCTACCTTAACAATCAGATATGCGCTTTGCTCCAGTGGAGAGGCCCGAGCTTAATGAATTACCCCCTTTGCATGTGTTACACATTACAAATGGCAAAAGCAGGCAGAGTGGAAAGGTCAAATTAAATTTGTGCTGCAGTCTTTGTGATGCTCTGACAATAACCTTTAATGTAATTTGGCGGGTTCTGTTTTGGATTGGGGTTTCACTTTGTTCTCCTCTAGGGAACCAGGGTGCCATTGCATATGAGCTCTTACTGTGCCGCAGACCTTATCAGGCGGAAACTTGGCTTCAGATAGTCCTGATTAATTGTGTCTGTCTTCGTTTTTTTTACGAGGCATGATTTATGATAATACCCCTTTTTCAGCCTCTCGGAATGACAATTATTTCCTAGTGGATAATTCATTCATTTTTCAAAAATAATAATATGGAGAAATTGAATGGCAGACTCATTTGTTTCGCTCAGGTGACGGGGGATATTTTTATGCAATTGTGCGAGGACAACATTGTACATCAGTCTAATTAAACAGTGAAACTGGGACTCTGACAATTATTCCACTGTTGAGGCCCAAACAGACATGGGCAGGAGGAAACACAAGGTCTGTGTGTGGTTGTCAAGTTCACCACTCCCCACAAACTTGATATGCCCAGACTTTCTGCATCTACTGTCTGTGTGACGTCTTATTGCTCAAGGGAAGGCAGGCAGAGATCCCTGTGTCTGTGAGTTTGCGTGTTTGTATGAACAGCTGACAGAAACACGAAACAAAAGAGACGTCCCCTCGGGGGGAACAGTCAACCATCTCCATATGGCATGTCATCAGCCCATCAATCATGTCTCGGCCCCTCCCCTCCTTCCCAACCTGCCTCTGTTGTTTCCTATGAAAGGAAAGCAGCACTTTCAAAGTCAGCCCACCAACACCACCACCATGTCACCTTTCTCCTTTCTGGTTTGAACCTCAGCTCGCCCATCTCACCTTTGGGCCAAGGCACTGACCTGATCTTGTTTGTGTTTGTGTCGGTTTCAGGTGAGCGACCCTTTCAGTGCCGATATTGTCCTTACAGCGCCTCACAGAAAGGCAACCTGAAGACCCATGTCCAGACTGTGCACCGTCTAGCCTTTGACAACGCACAGTACCCTCATTGGAGACTCCGCCAAGCCTCTGCCAATGAACCCATGGACCCCACCAGTCAAGGACCATCTCATTGAGCAGTCATTCCCAAACAGCTAAACTAAAGGTTGAAAACTACTGTTTGGGTCATCAAAGGTTCCCTTAGATCCATCAAGAACTGCTTCTAATAGTATGATGCTGAATACATTCAGATTTGCTCCAAGAAACATGTGTGTTCAGTTTAGACCTTCAAAGAATGCCCTAAGGAATTAAAAGACTTTGGCTACAGATTTGTTAATTTGTGTTTTCAGTTTAGTTGGACATTTCTGTGTATCCTTTTTATTTTAATCCGACATGAACAAATGACGCTGAACAGACTATACTGCATCAACAAACATGTATGCAACATGTTTACACCTCCCTAATTAAGGACTTAGGAAATACTTGAGGGCTAAAGCCTCAGCAACACAAGGTCAGAGCTGATTTGATAGTGACCTGCTTTCTCAAACCCAAGGTCTTCTGCTGATCCCCTAAACTTAAAATGCTGCCTCCGAATACCCTGAATGAATATTGAAAATTCTGTCATCATTTACACATGTTGTTAGAAACCTTTCTGTCTTCTGCAGAACACAAAAGAAAGAATTTTAAAGGATGTCCCTGATTTCAATACAGTGTCAGTTGAAAGTGACTCACTTTAAAGCCTAAAAGTCTCATAAAATTTGAAAAACTCTGTAGTAAAAGCACTGTTTTTGCTTTCACTTTTAACTCATGAGCGTGCAAAGGTGAACTACAGCAGAAGTCAGGAATTTCAAGGTAAAATAACTTTGATTTCTGCTTGTTTCTCAGCTAAACCTATCATATGCCTTCAGAAAACTTGGAATATGAAGGCTGAAAATACACTCATGGTGAAGTTCTTCTTTGTTCAGAGCTAGAAAGAAGGTTAAAACAGCTGAGCAATGGTATACTGTTTGCCAACATTCAGACATCGGCCACGCCGCTGCTGCCGGTGTTTAAAAGAGTATTTAAATAAGAGACGCATGCTGTCCTGTCAACAGACTACATGTAAAACATTAACAAATGTGACCTTAAAATGTGACTTTAATGTGTTATCAATTACAACATGCCTCATTTAATGAACAGAATCCACATGAAATCAGTAAAAGAAGCTGATTTAACCACTCAACAATGATTTAAAGTTATATATGGGCAGTAGATAAAGTGTAATTTGTCATGTTTACATTCTGCATTCATGGCACTAATGCTAACATGCTACTGTGCACAAAATATGTAATGGTTACCATCTGTCATTGTATTTACACCCACTGATTAGGCAGACCAATGGCAGTAAGAAGGTGTTTAACGGCTTATACTAAGTTTTTCTGAAAGTTTGCACTGGCATGGTGTTTCAACCACCGCAACAAACTTCTAAACTTTTACGTCACAAAGGTTCTTTCTTGGCTTTCGCGATATGTATATTAGTGCCTTGACACACAAGTCGCATGGACTGTTGTGATACTTATTTTGAAGTGAGTTACTACTGCTGTCATTTGTATTAAAATCAGCAAATGGGACATCCTTTAAAAATTCCTCCTTTTGTGTGCCACAGAATGAAAGACATATGGGTTTGGAACAACATGAGGTGAGTAAATGATGACAGAATTTTCATTTTTGGGTGAGCTATTCCTTTAATGAAGTAGCCTTAGTGTGCAGTGTGTGTAGTTTGTGAGTGTGCGTGTATGATTGTGTGATTGTGTTTTCCACATTTTACTTCTCAGGACTTGAGTTAAACAATTCCAAAGCCTGCATTCATTCACAACCAGTGCATAACTGCACAATGAGACATGCAGTGAAATACAGTACTTAGATTTGAGTTTGATAAATATATATAGAGGAATGTGTTTTGTCACAGGTTGGACAAACACTTGGCACTATCAGAACATTTCTCAAGCATTTTCTATCTGTAATTTAAGTATTTATGTAAGCGCAGATGTAATGTTACATGTGGGTTTCCACTTGCATTGAGTGTCATGTTCTGTTACATAAGTGACAGTGTTTCAGTTTGAAGTAAAGACACATGCTATATTTTGCGTTAGAGTCATCTGTTTGGTCCGACAACTTCAGCAATATTATGTGTCTCTGCATTTAATTTTTGATGTGGCTTAAGTTTTCATGTTTTTTTTTCTTGTTTTTTCGGTTTAACATGTTTGCCTCAATTAGTAGATTCTGAATTATTGTATCCCAAAAGAGAAAGAAAAATAAGTTAATTTAATGGCGCTTAAGGTCTTAAAGCCATGTTACAATGCTCACGTTTTTGATGAAGGATCTGTTTGAATCTTAACGTGCAGAACTGCATGTTGTCTGTATAATCATTTAAATTATTACGTCATAGAGAGACTAGTAATTAGTGTAAAACTAGATTCAAGGATAGTGTGTTTTATAATGTTACTTATAAAGCTTTAGAATGCCATATTTTTAGAGCTTGATTACGTAAATCAAATAATTTCTTAGCCATATATTTCTATGGATGTTGTATATGGACATTAAGATTATTTACAGATATAGTTATGCACATCTGTGTACATTTAAATACATTCATATATGTACAAGTCAAAAATTAACATTAATCTAGAGCATTTTTATTGCCTAAATCAATGTGTTGGAAACAAAGCCAAGAAATCTGATCCTACATTATGAAATTGGTTCTCATATAAAAGAACCTCCAGTGTGAATCTGTGTTGATGTAAAGCAGTCAAACTGAACTGAACTGACCTGATACATGTTGCAGGTTCAAAGGGGGAACCAGGAACTGAGAAATATCAAGATTCACAGTTCTATCACCGTTGCCCTTGCGAAAGGCACTTAACCCTTGGTAGCTCTATATGAACTAAATGTTCCTGCAATGTGTCTTGCAAGTTATGCTGAATGGAATGTGACTGCTTAATAGCAATTTACTAACAGTGAATCTTTGAAACCTTTAAAAATGTGTCCTAGGACACAAGAAACATGAATAGTTTTTTTTCCCAATAGCTTTTTACTAAATTAAACCCCCTAAGTATACTAAAGCAGAAGACATAAGAAAACTATGTTATGAATTAATTTGAAATTGTATTGTTTTTCTTTTTCTTTATGTAACACTATTAATTTTGTGGTTTGAGTAGAACTAGTAAATGAATGTATGGAATGTATTTTGTGTGGTTAAAAGAGTTTTTTCCCTCCACATATATATTTTGTTTCAGAGCTCAATGAAGTACACGAAATTGTCGACATGTTCATCATCTCCATCTCACGTACATTGTCCATTGTTGAAGTTTTGAAGCGCCTGAAATTAAACTTTACCCCTGACTCTGGTCTGAATGGTGTTCATGTTGATATACATGTTTGTGTATTCTGTTGTTCATACACATCATTCAAGATACTGCAAATGAAGACAAAAAGGATACAGACTTCAGAATCAGAATCAGAATGAGCTTTATTGCCAAGTATGTTTACACATACAAGGAATTTGTCTTGGTGACAGGAGCTTCCAGTACACAACAATACAAAACAGCAACAAGACTTTTATAAAATAATTAAAAATTGAATACAAAATAAATAAATATTGAAAAGAAAAATAGACTAAATATATGTGTGTGTGTATATATATATATATATATATATATATATATATATATATATATATATATATATATATACATACATACATACACACACACACACACACACACACACACACACACACATTCATACACATACATATATATATACATATACATACACATACACACATGCACATATGTACATATATACATATATATATATATATATATATATATATATATATATATATATATATATATATATATATATATATATATATATATATATATACATATATACACACACACACACACATATATGCATACATACATACACACATACACATACGTAGTGCAAATCTAAATACAAATCGGTTGTATACAGTGCAAGGGAATGTAATGGCAGAAGAGGTTGGATGTGTTGGATAAAATAAAAAGACTAAGCTGTGTATTGCACATTAATTATTGCTCAATGGGGCAGTTTTAACTGTTCATGAGATGGATAGCCTGGGAGATAAAACTGTTCCTGTGCCTGATGGTTCTGGTGCTCAGAGCTCTGAAGCATTGGCCAGAAGGCAACAGTTCAAAAAGGTGGTGGGCAGGATGAGTGGGGTCCAGAGTGATTTTTCCAGCCTTTTTCCTCACTCTGGAAGTGTATAGTTCTTGAAGGGAGGGGGCAACCAATAATCCTCTCAGCAGTCCGAACTGTCCTTTGTAGTCTTTTGATATCTGATTTCGTAGCTGAACCAACCCAGACAGTTATAGAAGTGCAGAGGACAGACTCAGTGACTGCTGAGTAGAACTGTATCAGCAGTGCCTGTGGCAGGTTGATCTTCCTCAAATGGCGAAGGAAGTACAACCTCTGCTGGGCCTTTTTCGCAATGGAGTCAATGTGGGTATCCCACTTCAGGTCCTGTGAGATGGTAGTGCCCAGGAACCTGAAAGACTCCACTGCTGCCACAGTGCTGTTTAGAGTGGTGAGGGGGGACATTGTTGGGGTGTTCCTCCTAAAGTCCACAATCATCTCCACCGTTTTGAGTGTGTTCAGCTCAAGGTTGTTTTGACTGCACCAGACAGCCAGCTGTTTAACCTTCCTTCTGTATGCAGACTCATCGTCATCTCAGATGAGGCCGATGACAGTGGTGTCGTCTGCAAACTTCAGGAGCTTGACAGAGGGGTCCTTGGCGATGCAGTCGTTGGTGTAGAGGGAGAAGAGTAGTGGGGAGAGCACACATCCCTAGTGGGCACCAGTGCTGATTGTACAGGTGCTGGAAGTGAATTTCCCTTGTCTCACAAGCTGTTGCCTGTCTGTCAGAAAGCTGGTAATCCAGTGTCAGATAGACGTCGGAACAGAGAGTTGGTGTAATTTAGTCCGGAGTATAGCTGGGATGATGGTGTTGAAAGCTGAACTGAAGTCCACAAAAAGGATCCTTGCATATGTCCCTGGTCTGTCCAGATGTTGCAGGATATGATGTAATCCCATGTTGACTGCATCATCCACAGACCTGTTTGCTCAATAAGCAAATTGAAGGGGATCTAGAAGGGGTCCAGTGACGTCCTTCAGGTGGCCAACACCAGTCTCTCAAATGACTTTATGACCACAGACGTCAGGGCGACAGGCCTGTAGTCATTAAGTCCTGTGATTTTTGGTTTCTTTGGTACAGGCATGATGATTGAGCATTTGAAGCAGCAGGGAGCAACTCCACACTGCTCCAGTGATCTATTGAAAATCAGTGTGAAGATGGGGACAAGCTGGTTAGCACAGGATCTCAGACATGCAGGTGAAACACCATCTGGGCCTGAAGCTTTCCTTATCTTTTGTTTTTGAAAGACACGGCACACATCATCTTCACAGATATTAAGTGCAGGTTGAGTAGCAGGAGGGGGGTTGCAGGAGGTGTTGGTGTTTGTGTGAATTGAAGGTCAGAGCGGGTGTGGGGTGTGAGATTGGGCCTTTTAAATCTACAGTAGAACACATTCAGGTCATCAGCCAGTTGTTGCTCCACCACAGGGATGGGGGTAGGAGTCCTGTAATTCGTAAGCTGTTTCATGCCACTCCACACTGATGTAGGGTCATTAGCTGAAAACTTGTTTTTCAGCCTCTCAGAGTATCTTCTTTTAGCCACTCTGATTCCCTTATTCAGTGTGTTCCTGGCCTGATTGTACAAGACTTTATCCCCACCCCTGTAAGCATCCTCTTTTGCCTGACGAAGCTGCCTGAGTTCTGCTGTAAACCATGGTTTGTCGTTGTTAAACGTTAAATAAGTCCTAGTAGGGATGCACATATCTTCACAGAAACTGTTATATGATGTAACAGTATCTGTGAGCTCGTCCAGATTGGTGTCTGCAGCCTTAAAAACACTCCAATCAGTGCAGTCAAAGCAGGCTTGTAGTTCCAGCTCAGCTTCATTGGTCCATCTCTTTACAGTCTTTACTACAGGCTTAGCAGATTTTAATTTATGTCTGTAGTTTGGAAGAAGATGAACCAGACAGTGATCAGAGAGTCCTAAAGCTGCTCTAGGGACAAAGCGATATGCATCCTTTATTGTTGTGTAGCAGTGATCCAGTATATTTCTGTCTCTGGTGGGGCATGTAATGTGCTGTCTGTATTTGGGCAGTTCACGTGTTAGATTTGCTTTGTTAAAATCCCCAAGAATAATAATAACAGAGTCTGGGTATTGTTGTGATTTGATCAGCCAGCTGTTGCAGTGCGGCATTCAAACACGTGTTTGGCGCGATGTAAACACTCACCAGAATAAATGAGGAAAACTCCCGCGGCGAGTAAAGAGCGCTTCCAAATTAGGACAGCACATCTTCTTTAATGTTGTTACATCTGTACACCAACTTTCATTGATGTAAAAGCATGTTCCACTGCCTCTCGTTTTCCCCGTTGTCTCCGCGATGCGATCCGCTCTGAACAGCTGGAAGCCCGGCAGATGTAACGCGCTGTCCAGAATGGCTTCACTCAGCCAGGTTTCTGTGAAGCACAAGGCAGCAGAGGTTGAAAAGTTTTTTTTGTGCGGGTGAGGAGATGTAGTTTGTCCGTTTTGTTAGGAAGAGTGGAGATTCGCAAGATGAATACTCGGCAGCGCTGTTCGAAAGCCGCGCCGACGGAGCTTGACCAGCACGCCGGCTCGTCTCCCTCGCCTGCGTCTCTTGAACAACACAGCCGCGCCTCCGACTAAAATGTCCAGAAAAACGTCTGAATATTCAAAAACCGGGAAAAGATGGTCTGGTATATGCTGTCAAAATGTTCAGCAGTCCGTCTCTGGTAAAACTGACTGGAAAAAGATTACTAAGAACAGGACAAACAAACAAAAACAACAAAACAATAGGAGCGCTCCACACCAAGGTGGCCTTCCTTGGCGCCATCATGATGTATTATATTAGCAATGTGACCAGTAGACTGCTCTAAAGACCAGTAGACTTTAGACTTAAAGAAATGATGACCAGTTACCGCTACAATCTTAATGTTATATCTCAAATGCCCATATATTTAATGTACACTAAGCTTTAAACAGCCATTTTAACTATTTTTTTTAGATGTTAAATATCTAACACACATTATTCACACCAGCCAAAATTTGAATATGCTTTAAATTGCAATTACTTTAACAGACATATCTCGTTTTCTACCGCTTTCTTTCTGACCTCTCTTAGTCATGTGTGTTCATTTACATTAGTATTGAATTCCATTGCATTAAAATGGCTGCTAATTGCATTGATCTCCTCTTGTGCATGCATAGGTACTGCTGCTGCACTGTGCTGTGACAAATGACTTGGGATTACATTGCTAACCAACTGCAGAAGTCTGTCTGATCTACTAGCTGCACAATAGAACTTGTATCAAAAATGAACCTGTGAGGGTGTTATTCTGGTTTATACACAGTGAAGCTTAGGGAATTGTATGGAGGCATTTCATATCAGTAGTGACATAATACAAAGCTTATTGGAGGATGTGAAAAAAAAATAATAAAAAAATAAAATTAATTTACTTAGATCTATTGCCCTAAAAAAAATCCCAACCAGGTTTTCCTAACATGACCACCACCATGATATCTAGCTAACATATTTGTAAACTTACAGTGATGATTTTATCTCTGGTAAATATTTTGACGTTTTAAGATTAATTTTCCCTATGTCTTCCCATAAAGTGTGGACAAGTTATACTTGACCACAAATGACTAACATCACAAAATAGAGAAAAACTTAAAACAACTTAAAATAACTCCAACATTGTAAAATTCCTGGACACATGATTAATGACCGAAAAACATATTGCTGGCCATCATACAAGAAATAAAACATATTATTTATGATTGTTTAGGCAACTCCATGTTTGATATGGAAATTAACGCATACATAGCATATAATTCAATCAAACAATAACATCAATACACTCAAAAGAAATGTTTTAGCCTATTTTTAAGATACGCATTTCAATTTCATAACAAAGTTCCATTGAAATGAATTGTGCAATTTGTAACAAAGCCTATCCCAGCTGTCTCAGGCAGAAGGTTGGGAAACACCCTGGACAGGTGGCCAGTCCATCACAGGACTAACACACACAGATTTCTCTCTCACCCACGGGCAGTGTAGAATTTCCAGTTCACTTAATGGGCATGTTTTTTTTGGACTGTGGGAAGTACCTGGAGGAGACCCACACAAACACAGGGAGAACATGCAAACTCCACATAGAAAGGCCCTGGGTGAGCCAGGACTTGATCCAGGGACCTTCTTGCTTTGAGGCAGCAGTGCTATCCACTGAGCCACCCTTCAACAAACCAGTAAACTAAAATTAATCAGACTTTCTTACAATTCATATAAGAATGTGTTTAACTCTCTCCCTTGTATAGTGTTCATATGTGTGAATGCATCGGAAAAATATTGAAATTCCTGGAATTAAATTTTTCCTGGGCAGTTGGCAAAAAAAATAAAAATAAATAAAAAATAAAAAACGGGACGATCCAGGAAAATCCTAGACAGGTGGCAACCCTAGTGATGTCATTTCATGACATAGATCTTCAAATAAAGGTCATAGTATCATGTCTTAACAGGGAGGACAATAAATCAGAAGAAACACAAAAAACTCCACTAGCAGTGTTAAAACGAAATATTTACCACAAATGAATATGTAAGTGAGAGAATGTAACACTAAACACTTAGGCCTGTATGGGGAATTTAATTCTTTTTTAATTTCTGATAACTTAGCACTTATTTTTGTCAAACATGTTTGATGCACAGTGCTGGAACATGTAGAAATGACACTAGTGCAAAAAATTTAAATTATTTCAGTGATTTAAATTTGGAATTTTAGGCCCAGAGCAGTGTATAAAATAAAAAAAAGCCTTTATTCTTTTAAACAAGACTATTAAAATTGTAATCGGCTGAAATTAAACATTATACAGTAAATGCACCCAAATATCCCTGTAATACCACTTTTCTCTTACTAGCAAGAACAATTAGCAAAGCATGATTCAAAGCTGTGATATAACCTAAAGCCTACTGACTATTTTAAACAAGGGATATCCTGCCCAAACGTTCTGTTTCATCAACAATGCAGGAAAGGAAACTGCTTGTTAAACCATTTCATTGTGTCATAAAATCAATCACTTTTCCTGAGTTATAGGCTACTATCAAGATATTAAACTGCTGCTGCCGCCTGGTGAAACTGATTTGACTGGTACAGTTAAAGTCCTCTCTAAGTTTCAGAATGGAGACCAATCAGAGGTTAAGTCTGATTAATGCATTAAAAAAACCTCAGTGCTTTTAATAAGACTACATTTAAAGGGCGGGACACCACCCGTCTTTGGGGCATTCAGATGGGATTGTGATCCACTTCACTGGGCACTTCTCTGAGGGGTCAGAGCAGAACTGTAGAGTTGTCGCAGGAAAGCGAAGGACGCTGTCACTGTCGTCAGAGGTGAGTGGAAGAGAAAAATGTGTGTGCATGTTTGTGTATGTGGGCCCTGATCACCACGCAACAAAAAGGCCAGGGAAAATTACAACACTTCAAGTGTTTTCAACACCCCAACAGTGTCTGCGGCAGGAAATATGTAAATATGCTGCTAATCAAACGATCTGGAATTGCAAATGCCACAGCGAGGTCATGACCTGGAGCCTTGCTAATGGAGGGTTTAGGGCACCGGCGGAGCAGGTTGGAGTGACGGGTACCACGGGGTTGAGAGCGGAGAGCAGACCCCTGGCGGACGACCTCTGCCTGCAGGCCCCTCACTATGCTGACAGTAATGAATGGAGAGAGCTGTTTATGCATATCAACGATTATTTACAGCCAAACAGCTGAGAGAGCGAACGCCAATCATCAGGGACGCAGACATAGACTTCTGTTCACCTCGCATCGTCGTTGTCAAATGGGTGAGGCCGGATGCCAAGAAAATGAAGTTTTGTGTGGGAAGACTCTCGATAATACAGTTTGTGGATGGATTGACGTTTTCCACACATAAGAGAAGTGGGCTAAATTACCAATACTAAGACATTTTAACTTAAAGAAATCAAATTTACTGTGTTTAACTTTTAAAATTAATTTTATAACCCTCAGTTGTAAAATGTTCAAATCCAAAAGTAGCCTACCATGGTAGTATGATGTGTTTGGACATGATACCATAGAAATAACATAGTTGTTTTTGGACCTGTACCATGGCAGTACCATCTATTAGGACATGTATCATCTGATATATCCCACCATAGTACTTTTTTGTAAGGCTGCCCAAAATGTACTATTTCCTCAATATTGTATTTAATTTTTCCATCAAAAGAATACAAGTGAAAATTTTCCTCTGGGAATCTGGATAAACTAATTTAGTGGATATATAGTGGTTCATATATAACCACTTTATTTTGCCTTACAAACTTAAACTTGAGTCAGGCACATACAGTATACTTTACAGAACAACCCCAATCTTATATATGAACCTGTCTGGTATATTTTCAGACAGCCAGCAGCTTTTGTCTTTTAGCATCATGGTCAAAGCTTTATAGCTCCCAGTGATTCGTGACTCATATCAGCAGAGGAGAAAATTAAACCATATCTAAAGTATGCTAATCAGAAGCTATTCAGTAGGTCTCCACTCTCAAAAGTGCAAATGGTTCCCAGGACATCCAGTGACATTTAACATCGCCTTCACTAATTTGTGCTTAATAGGCAAAAAGTGATTAGCATTAACGTTAAAGACATTTCATACAACCCCCTTCCCCATTAATTTTCTTTTTTTTTTTTTTAACTGATACTTTAACAGTTGATGCATGTAGCTGGATTCTACAGCTTAAACTAATGCTCTGCTTTTGGCAGAAATCCTTCAGAAGTAGCGTACAGCAAGAGTACCAGTATAGTCTATTTTTTGACAAAATAAAAAATAAAAAGAGAAACAGAACATTTTAAGGAAGCATTTAAAGTAAATCCTATAATATAGGGCCCCGGATATCAGTCAGACTTGCTTAACAAACCGTACAGTGTTCAACTAAAGAGACTAACGAAGGATTAGTCAAAACAGCAAATTCTACAGCTTTTCTAGTCTGCCCAACAGACTCATGTATCATTTGTTCATCTTGACCAATCTAAGTTCACCCAAAAATGAAATTTCTGTTACCATTTACTCATATGACCTTCTTTCCTCTGTGAAACACACAAGGAGGTGTTAGGCAGAATAAGTCTCAGTCAACATTCACTTTCATTGCATCTTTTTTCCATACAATGAAAGTGAATGGTGACTGTGGCCATTCTGTGGATAATTGGAGAACTACATGAACATGTTTGGTAGTTAACTGGAAAAGCAAAGAAACGTCAAATTAAAGGCATTATGTATTATCCTAAAATAGTTTTATTTGGTAAACATAAACGTCTACAATACAGAGTCGGCCAGTCATTATCGCAAAATAAAGCCTGGCAGGGTGATCAGGACTTCATTTACCCTGAAGGGGGTTTATTTTGTTATAATAACTGGTATAAAAAGATACATTTAAATAAAATTTTGATTTGGGTTGAAATTATTTCATTATGAGATAAAAATTGGTAGGCAATTCGTTGATTGGGACAACGGTCAGTTAGACAGTTTAGCAGTCATAATACAAAATATCTGAGCGTAGCATGTTGCGACTGACCAGTGTGAACCAAATATTTCAGAGAGCTATGTAATAATCTGTAAATGCCATTAATGACAACTCTCTTTTCCTCTCATGTCAATGGTAGTCTTTATGCTGGTGGCACAGGTTTCACAATGGGCTTCTAACAATGCCCTAGAACTGATGTTCTCAAAGTCAGAGAGGTGTAAGGACAATGGTTCAATCACTTTGCCTTCAACACAAACAACTCCTCAACCCTCTGTACACTCATGGGAAATGGGCAGAGCCAATTATGACGGACAGTCCAATCTTCCAACCAGACACCTTTAAAAGGACATGACTCTGGCCCACTACTTTTGGCCCAGTCGGAGCTGAAGGTGATAAATATATATTGGCAAAGTGTCTGTGCCAATGCTATTAGCCTGAAGGTTTAAACTCTTGTGTAATTTTCTTTAGGGACTTCTTTATAGGCACAACCTGCAATATTGGCAACTGAGATAGGAAGAGTCGACTCTCCCTGACCAAGTGGAGTGAAATTTGTGATTAGGCCTCTTCCCATGCATTGAGTTTGTAATGAATGAGAAGAGAAGGAAGACTCCCTCAACAAACAAGTACTAGTACTGATGTATTGCGATTGGCTACTTGTTTGACAGGATACTTATTAGACAAATAATGAATAACCTGTTGAAACAATACCAAGAATGTTCTTAGTAATCATCTTAATTAAAGGTGAAGTGTTTAATTTCTGTGCTGATAGATTTGAAGAGTCATGGCTTGTTTGAACATTTTGCAATGTAAATCTATGTGATTTTGGGAATTTTCGATTGTTTGTTATGAGAACACCGTAACTCTGATCAGGTAGAAAAAACATTGCAACCCGAGTCAGAAAAGTCCGAAGGTCTCTGCCAAGTTTGGTGGATTTAGCTTGAAAATTCAAGGAGTTCCAACTGACAATTTTGGTCTTGGTTTAGGGATTTTGGAAAAACCCTAAACCTAGTCTCTAGAATAACAGTATGTTGACTTTGTCAAGCCAACATTATGACTGTTTTCAAACAGTTTCCCAGACACTCCCATCATCTGTCATTGGTTGGACAAAAGATAGTCCTGCCACAAATACACACCATCAGTGAAGCCACCATTGCTAGCTGTGTCGGGTTGGTCGGGATGCTCAAACAAACAGAGGAATGTTTTGAAAGTGTCACAGAGCTACAGTGGTAAAACTTTTAGAGGAAATCAACCTACAAATGGCTTACTTCAGTGTTCAGTTGACTATACATATTAAGCTGGGATACGACTAAATATTTTGACATGCATCCCCTTTAAGTTTAGCATTTTAAATCTCAAAATTACTAGTTATTTTCATTTGGAAACTACTTTCTCAAAAAGAAGATAAAATAAATGCTCATTCACAACAGAACATCCAAGGGGACAAGGATTTAGGCTGTGCAATAAACATCACACCTTCACAACGAGATATGCCGTAGCCTCTGCAATACACAAATGCACACCCAGTTTAAACTATTCTCTTAACACGGCTATGAGTCCTAGAGTTATTTCCACCCCCCTTCACTTCACATGGGAACAGGAGTAGACTTTGTCAGTCCTTAGATAAATACCCGCAAAAAAGAAGGGGAAAAAAAATGGAGTAATTTGTGTCTTTTGTAATACACTTGACAATCATGCTGGAATCTTTCACCCCAGAAATGCTAATTACTCACAGCAGGAAACAGTTATGGAGAAGGACGCAGGAGTTTAATGTATTCCAGTGTTGCCGTAAAGTTGACAAAGCGGAGCATTTGCCTACCTCTCCTCCGCCCGAAAGCCCAAATATCTTAAGCCAAATGCTGAAGGATTATTGTTAATGGGAGAACCTTTAATGAGCCAAGAGTGACTTTATGAAGGTGAATTGCACACAGGCCTTAAAGTACCGCTATAACGACCATCATTGCACTTGAGTTTTTACATGCTTGTCTTCTGCGGATTAAATGCTCCCTAAATGACGTACGTTAAATTGCAAAGCTGAAGTTTATGAAACAAACATGACCCTCTTAAAAACAAATTCTGTCCCAGTTGGTGCTAACTTAAGTAAAGGGATATGAAACATATAAATGGAAAAACTGTCACAGAAACTTTGGGTTAGAATTAATGCAAAACTTTTCCATTTAATAGTGCTCCTTTTGAAGTGCTTGTAAAGGGACTAGTGACAATACAGCTAACTGAAGTACAAATATTTTTCTAGACATAGAAACAGGATGAAATTAATCTACAAGTCAAGCTGTATTGAAATATTTCAGTGCACACAGTATTTTTTGTAAATACCACATAAAACGTGGCATTCCATCAAATTGAGCCAAAAGCCCCAAAGTCATCTTATTTAAAGTAAGCAAGGCAACCAGGAGATGGCGCACTATGGTAAGCAGAGAGCCCTGGAGCAGCTTGTTTCTATGAGGGCTGGGAGGTGAGGTCAAACAACAAGGCCTCCAGGAATTTATTCTCAGAGGTCAGGAAATCGCAGTGCATTTTGCTGGGAAGAGCACCAGCGAGTATTTATGGTTTTAACTGTTTCTTGCACTATAGTCCCACTTGGACAAATATTTGAGTTCGATATGAAATTGACTATTGATTATTGAGATGTTTCAAGGAAATGGTCTGAGAGTGTTCTTGTACATGTATTTCCGTTTTGGGCCACTCAGGATTCTTTCACATTCAGGGTTCCAAGGTTAATAAAAAACCTGGGAATATCAGGGAATTGTTAATTTGTGTTTTATGTAATTGCCATAGTTAATGTACATGTTTCTAATTATATTCTGCAAAAAAATTATTTAATCAGTATTGCTCTTGTGTACAGTAAAACTTGGCCAGATACCCCATTTTGAATCAAAATGATTTCTAATAATCCCTTACCTACAGGAACCACAAATGACTGGAAATGTCATGGAAAAGTAATATAAATTTATTTGGTAAAACTACATTTGGTAACACTTTACAATAAGGTTTCATTCATTAGTATATGCAATATGTATCATGAAGTAACAATGAACAATATATTTTTTTTCAGCATTTTAATCATTTGATTATATATTAAGCTTTTATTAATCTTTGTTAATGTTAGTTAATAAAAATACAATTGTTCATTGTTAGTTCATGTTAGTGCATTAACTAATGTTAACATATACAATGTTTGCTAAAAAAATATGACTACTTAATGTTGAAATTAACATTAAGATTAATAAATGCTGTAAAAGTATTGTTCATTGTAAGTTCATGTTAACTAATGTTGTTAACTAATATTTACAAATGAAACCTTATTGTAAAGTGTTACCATACTGTAATATTTCTAGTTACGTTCTGCTCAAAAATATTTAATCGGTTATGTATTACTCATGTGTACAGGAAAACTTGCCCGCAAGCCATAATGATGTTCAAATAGAGAGTGAATAATTTAAAAAAAAAATTGTTTTGAGTCGGTTCTTTTCAGTAAATAATCGGTCTGAATTAAGATGATTTTTAAAAAATCCTTATTTAATAATCACAAATGACTGGAAAGGTCATGGAACAGTCATAAAAATGTCTATGGTGAATATACATGTTTCAAGTTATGTTCTGCTCAGAAATATTGAATTGTATATACACACACTGAGCACTTTATTAGGAACCTTACACCTACATATTCACGCGATTATCTAATCAGCCAATCATATGGCAGAAGTGCAATGCATAAAATCAGGCAGATATGGGTCAGGAGCTTCAATTAATGTTCACATCAACTATCAGAATGAGGAAAAAAATGTGATCTCAGTGATTTCGACTGTGGCATGATTGTTGGTGCCAGACCAGCTGGTTAGAGTATTTCTGTAACTGTTGATCTCCTGGAATTTTCACTCACAACAGTCTCTAGAGTTTACTCAAAATGGTGCCAAAAACAAAAAACATCCAGTGAGTGGCAGTTCTGCAAGTGGAACAAGTGGAAACACCTTGTTGGTGAGAGAGGTCAACGGAGAATGGCCAGACTGGTTCGAGCTGACAGAAAGCCTACGGTAACTCAGATAACCACTCTGTACAATTGTAGTGAGCAGAATAGCATCTCAGAATGCACAACACGTCGAACCTTGAGGCAGATGGCTACAACAGCAGAAGACCACGTTGGCCACTTTATTAGGACCATAGTGTTCCTATTACAGTGCTAAGTGAGTGTATATTCCTCTTGTGTGCAATAAAACTTGTTCGCAAATCATAATGATGTCTGATTTTTGAGCAAATTGTTATGTAAGTCAGTTCTTTTAAATCAATTGGTTCACAAATCAGAAAGATTCATTAGCGAATCAGCCTGAATCAACTAGTTATCAAAAATGACAAAAGGTCATGTAAAAGTCATGAAAATGCATTGGTCAAAATGTGGGGAACACTGCAGGGTTTGTTTCTTCATTATAGTTTTCTAGTTTTGGTTGTCAAACATCCTTTTAGCTATCCATCCCTGTCTCATTCCTCTTTTTGCCTGCGATCTCTCTCTCTCTATTCGCTGCTCTGTAATTCCACCCCACTTTCCCTCTCTAACTGTGCTCCTGCACTGCGGTGGACAGAAAAATCCAGCGCGAGCACCAGCGTGTCAGATCGGCTGAGCATCAGATGTATCAGGACCCAGCTCACTGGCAGTGTCAGTCAGACATGGGTTTAACAGACACGGATCATAGACGGCCCTGCCAGTTACAGAGCACGAGTTCCACCACTCACCCCGCTACAGGGCTCGGGGAGTAAATACCGTTACAGGGGCATATGTTCTTTGGCAGCCCAGTCAAGTCAGTCACTCTCGTTTTCGCTTTCTTTCTTGTTGTCTCAGCCAGCTGGTGGTGGAAGAGATGGGCAGCCGGGTGATTAGAAAGACAGGCGTCTCCCTCTGTGAAAGGCAGACTAAGGGGCCAGAGCCTCACACACACACACACACACACACACACACACACACGCAGACACGTACTCATGTAACCCAGAGTGAGCAAAAGGGGGAGACAGAGAGGATGAGAGAAAGAAAGGGACAGAGGGGGCAGAGGCCCCACACATAGCAGAAGCTACACAAATACAGAGCCTAACAGCGGGTCAGCAGACCAGGCAAAGAAAAAGCGGAGAAACAGACGCAGACAGACAGAGAGAGGAGAGTCCTCACATGGTCCTTTCTATGCAGATTAGACATGACAGCTCTCAAAGACACCAACATTTCCTTATGTATTCCTCTATTTGGTATTAAAGGGACAATTCACCCAGAAATTTAAATTTGCCATCATTTAATCCCCCTCATGTTGTTCCAAACCAGTGTTGGGTGTAATCAGATTATAAAGTAATTAATTACTGTAATCGAATTACTTTTAAAGTCAACACATTAACACACTATAACACATTACATTTAAAATCCTTGTAATCAGATTAAGGTTACATACGGTCTATAAAATTAACTAATTTTAAGTATATTACTTACTTGGGTTACATATGTTTCTCAAATAATATTAAGTAAAATACATTATAAACATGAATTATTTTAATATGTACATCTGTTTGCATTTCTGTGACAGTTGTGGGCTGTGCACCCCATAGTGAGAAACATTCAAAACATTATTTATTGGGTGGAAAAACAAAAACTTTTGTGGAAAGTTTTCTAGAAAGTAACTTTAAAATAATGTAATGGGTAATTTGATACATTTTTGATGAATTAATTAGTAAAGTAATCTGATTACAATTTTGGAGGCGTAGATGGTACTTTGAAGTGGGATACTTTTTAAAGTAACTTACCCAACACTTGTTCCAAACCCATTTGTTTTCAGTGGAACACACAAAGGAGATTTTTTGCAATACCATCCTCAGTCACCATTCACTATTATTGTATGGGAAAAGATACAATGAAAGTGAATGGTGACTTAGTGTGTCAGCCTCTAACATTCTTCTTAACATCTTCTGTTGTGTTCCACTGAAGAAAGAAAGACATACGGGTTTGGAACAATCTGAAGGTGAGTGAATGATGACAGAATTTTAATTTTTTAGTGAACAGTCCATGTAACTTAAAGGAATATTCTGGGTTTGATACAAGTTAAGCTCAAGCAACAGCATTTGTGGCATAATGTTGATTACTACAACAATGAATTAGATTTATCCATCTTTTTTTTTTTTCACTGTGTTACAGTGAGGCTCTCACTTTTTGGAGTAACCCTCCAAAAATCAGCCCCATTCACTTCCATTGTAATTGCCTTACTTTAAGCTAGATTTGTACTTTTTTTTTGTACTGAAAAGGAGGGACGAGTTGACATTCATTTTTGTGGTAATCAACATTATGCATCAAATGATGTCGATTGCGCTTAACTTGTATTGAACCCAGAAAATTCCTATAAACAATATCACATATATTGTACTAAATAAAAGCATGGCTTATTCAGTACAACAGCATGAATGCAAGTGTGAAAATGCTTAATTTTAAACTTTCCCACAAGATGGTAAAACTTAGTTCAATCGACAACAAAGCCTACATTTCCAGCAAAGTATTGTCAGCAAATATCAAACCATGGATTTCTACCTCTAAGTAAGCCATTTGTGTCAACTAAAAGCTGGCCTGTTCTCCCGTCACTCTGATAATAGGCACTGTAATTGATCCCGCATCGGATTATTGATGTCTGGATCAATTAGCATTAAACTGTATGTGTTTGAGGTATTCATTTTAGGAAACAATCTGCCTTTATAATACTGCACATTAATCATTAGTAAATACCACTTAACACAAGGTTAATTACACTCTTAACGACTCTCATAACCATTTTGAAACTAAGAGCTCTTGTATGTGTAATTTGCTCGTCATAATCTCAAGCATAGTACATTTTAAGTGGCTGATTGATGGACAGGAAATAGAATCTGCCCATCATTTTAAAAGATAATAGAACACCTTACACAGGGAGGTCAGACTGCTGGAACAGACGGCAAGTAAAAAGAGGGAGTTCAAACTCGCACTAAAATTTATGTTTTATGTTTCAGTTTTAGAAATGTCATGGTTAAAATGGAAATTAAAGAATTTTTATGCCTGTCATTCCTAAACTGTCGAGCACAAACTTCTTAGTGCAAATTCGTCAAGATTGAATGTTCAAACTGCATGCAGTGCTCTAATATCGTATTTTGTGCTAATTAATCATTGTGTTTTCTTTTCAATCTGTTGAATTCTCAATAACTCAAAGCAGTGTTATTAGTCACTATGTGAAGTGATTTATCCATGGTGAAATCACTGCAACGCACAGTCTTGAGTGGCTGATTGTTTTATAAAATGACGGCAATAGCAATAAAAATATATGGTTATTTAATAGAAATAGTATAGGGTGAAAACAGGTAAAGTGGCCAACAAGTAAAGTGGACACTTAAGTTTTTGTATTTAATACAAAAACTTACCTCTACATTCATACTTTTTTCCTCTGTATAGTGTAATGGAGATCTTATGTTATTTATGGCATTGTATGAGGAAACCAGCAATTTGGCACGGTATTTTAAAACAACAACAATGACAAATGATCAGAAAGTGTCCTGATTTGCCTGCATTGGCCCTCATAGAAATATAGAAATCATTACATTTATTAATACAAATTTTCCAGCAAATATTATAGTTAATTATCCTGACATTAGGCTGTTTAAGGTCACTCAAAAAACATCATAACAAGGTGCATTAATAGAGAATGTGCAGTCACAGGTTATCTGCATTTTACAACAGTTTTAAAGGGATAGTTCACCCAAAAATTTAAATTTTCTCATCATTTACTCACCCTCATGCCATCTAAGATGTGTATGACTTTCTTTTGCTGAACACAAATGAAGATTTTTAGAAGAATATCTCAGTTATGTAGATCCATACAATGCAAGTGAATGGTGATCAGGCCTTTGAAGCTCCAAAATGGAGATAAAGTCAGCATAAAAAGTAATCTATACAACTCCAGTGGTTTAATCAATGTCTTCTGAAGCGATCCACTTGGTTAGAACAGACCAAAATATAACTCCTTTTTCACTGTACATCTTGTCATTGCAGTCTCTTGGCAAGATCATGATTTCAAGCTCGATTACCCTTCCTAATGCTTGACGCATGCACAGACTGCTGGGTGGCGCTATAGGAAGTGTAATCGAGCTTGAAATCATGATTGCCAAGGACACTGCTGTCAAGATGTATAGTGAAAAAGGAGTAACATTTTGGTTTGTTCTCACACAAAACCAACTAGATCGCTTTAAAAGATATTGATTAAACTACTGGAGTCTGATGGATTTTGTTTTTGCTGACTTTGTCTGCTTTTTGGAGCTTTGAAGGTCTGATCACCATTCACTTGCTTTGTATGGATCTACAGAGCTGAGATATTCTTCTAAAAATCTTCATTTTGTTCTGCAAAGGAAAGTCATACACATCTGGGATGGCATGAGGGTGAGTAAATGATGAGATAATTTTCATTTTTGAGTGAACTAACCCTTTAAATGCAACTCCGAATATAGAGTCTGATCTGTTTTATAATATGTAATAGACTTTGTAACAGACCTATTGTTTACCCCAGCTTGAGTAAGGTCACAACTCAACACAAGCTTTGCCCATGTCCGACTCGTAATCCGAAGATTAATTTGCCCTCATCATTGACTGGGGCGTTGTTTGAGCTCGCCTCAACTTCTGTGGCTTTCAAATGAAAACTATTGATTTAAAGTCAGCTTACTGTGGATTTCATTTGTTTAGAAGAGCGAGGGCCGCTAATGCATGGTAATATCTCCATAAACAGGAAATGCTACCTATCTGGGCATGTTGTAACCTTGTTTCACTACTGTTCCGGGGACATTAATGGCACCAGAGAGTTAATCTGAAAAATATGTCCATGATTCAAAAGCAGATTGATCGGCTCCTTCATTCGAGCAACATATTACAAGGGCACAGGAAGTCTGTATATGTTTTACTCCCAGATTAACTACCTTTTGAAAAGGTGGAACCACAGTCCATCTCTCCAGGGTAAACCCCAAGAATGGCTAAAAGACAAATTAACTGTGGAACCTTGATATTCTGCTGGATTTTTGGAGAGTACACAAATAAACCACACACAAAATTTCACACTCAACATCACTCTACATTACCACTGGCAATGAAGTCATTTTATTGGTTGATGCCTAGCCAATGAACGCCACCGGTGTGGATCGTGTTAACTGGGGAAGTGCACGTGCATGTGGATAATTTCACTTGCTTTTTCAGCAGATTAGATCAATGTGAATTGCCAAAGAGCAAAGAAAAGACATTTTGTACATTATAAAAACAATGCTGGTATCATTATCAACCCTCTTTGTTTCATTGATGTCTGTTCTAATGAATTTGACACAGTTTAAGAGTGATTTTAACAGTTTCACAGGGTAACTAGGTTACCTATGTTAACATGGGACATTGGTTTGAATGGGAACTGACGATTAAATTGCAAGTGGAATTGTTTTATTTGCAACATTAGCATCATAGGCTGATATGTGTCAATAATATACTTTTAATTGCCTTTTTTCTTTATAATGAATAATGACTTGATTAACCTGAAAATCAACAAAGTGACAAATCAAATAGAGCTGGGATGCTGGTCGAGTAGTTAATCCTATTGGCCGTACATTCAGTGACCCGGGTTCAAATTCAGGTAAGACAGGATGCATTTGTAGCTTTGCTGCTGATTTTGATTTATTTTTAACAGGTATAATGAAAAACTTTGTAAAACACACATACACAGACAAACAATTTATAAAACTGTTTTAAATAAATCAGTCAAAATTGTAACGAAACATTCGCTAGATGGATGTCTTTTGACAACTGCATCATGTTTCGCTGTGTTTTTAGGATCTCTCATGGGAGCGTTGCTTTTTTGCTGTGTCAAGCTTAAAAGAACTAATAAAAACACGTCTCGAGACACCTGCGTTCTGCTCTATTCGTTGTGGTGCATTTTGCTTTTTTAGCACAAAACATGTCTGTCTGAATGGTTACTGGAAGAAATGCTTTAGCCAATAGTTACATGAATGCTACTCATACTCGAGAAAATAAATAACTGCTTATCTCAAAGTCACCAGAATTGAACGCTTTGGTGTTGTTTTTTGCAAAAAAAAAACAAATAACAAAAAAAAATCTCACAGGGGAGCATGCCCCCGGACCCCCCTACATATAAGGTTTATTAGGCAGACTTAGAGGTCTGCAAACTGACCCCGGCCAGGTTTCAGGTTGGGTTCACGTTTGTAATTAATGAAAAAATAAACAGGCCTACCGATCTTGTGTTGCGCACGCTCTCTCACTCACAGACACGCGGGAATGGATGAGTTAGGGGCTGTTAACACCGAATGTGTTTTTGCGCACATCTGTTCTATTTTCCCATTGTTTAAACACTTGCTGGACGAATGATTTTCTGTGAAGCAGATTTCTGTGCATACTCTCAGATTAAATCCTGCAGGCGCCATGTGTGGTTGTACTGCGAAAATGAATTAAAGTACAAATGTTAATGTGCAATACAAGTTTGTGTCTGTAGTTGTATTTATGTAAATGTCGTTTTGCACATTTGTGAGTACTTGTCCGCAATTGTGAATTCAGAACACAAGCTTTGAATTATTGTCTGTGAATGAAGATTGCAACATTCAACTTACATTTTTTATTTTACAAGTTTTCACAATGGTGCTGTGAGTATAAATTTTAACTTATGATTACAAATATTTATTGTACAAGTTCTCAAATCCAAATATGCAAGCTCTCGAATTTTGCTACTGATTTACCTTCATATTCATCCAACACTACACTTATGCACAGTATATGATGATGTGGCAATAAGTGATTAGATTTTGAAAATACATTTACAGAGTAGCACATTCCTAACAATCTCTCTCTCTCTCTCTCTCTCTCTCTCTCTCTCTCTCTCTCACACACACACACACACACACTTCGGGCCTACATTCACACCTTGCACGTTTTCATTATGCGAGGCTAAGTGGGCGGCACGCTCGTCCTCCCCCTTGCGCTCCCTGCCATCTTTATATGATATTTCGGGTAATAATCACTGCTATCAGGCCGTCCTCTCTCTCTTTGTTTCATTTCCTGTTCATCGGCAGGCACGCAGCCTCTCCCCGCTCATCCCTCTTCTCAGCTTTGTGTAGCGCAGGCCTTTACAATAGAGAGGCGAGGCAGAGGAGGCGAGTGGCTGGCACAGCGTGTCATTAACTCTTTACTGCTGCCGGAGAGCCAGACAGCAATCTGACTTACTGCACACGATTATACCAGGCCTCTCTCCGCAGCCTAACAGTATTTATTAACATGTCCCTCCCTGTCACCTATCAACAGGTACTTAAGGGCCTTTCACCTCGTGGAGCACTTAGCTTTGAGAAGAACACCTGTGTTAATGTGTCACTCCCAAGCTATTTCTGTGAGTTAAAAGGCAGCTATTGTGCAGAATGATAGCACACGAACCATCTGTAGCAATGGAGAAGAGCAGGTGTATGAGGACTTGCTATGATAGACTAACAAAATTAGTTAAAGGTAGAAATAAAAGATAATTGCTTCATTTACTGTATTAAAACTGTGTTTTGAAATGCAAAGAGATCAACTTAGGATACAGATCGATGAATCGTTACACCCCTACTTAGGCAATTACATGGCTAGTTTCCAAATTAATAAAGAAATAGGCATGCAATATTGATTTTGAGTTGCAGTTATTTTAGAGAAATTGAGAGAAGAAAGAGACTGTGAAATGATATGAGAGACATGAAAATAGCACAGCTATGCAGGAAATTGTTTGCCTGGGACAATGGTAATTTATACAGTTTAGTGGTTCTTATATAAAAATGACTGACCAGTCAGAATCAAGCATTTCAGAGAGCCACATAATAAGTATTTATAAGGGTGAAGGTCAGTTATTGTACAATGCTAAATACCGTCAGTACTGATTTGTTTTAATGATACTTCATATTTAAATTATATTAGAATTATTATAATTATTTATAAATAAGATGAAGATTGTACTGCTGGGTCATTATATAATGATCTTTTAATTACTGAAGCCAGAAAGAATCAATAGGTTTCAAACAGCAGAACCATTTCAAATGTTCTTAAAGGAATATTCCGGGTTCAATACAAATTAAGCTCAATTGACAGCATTTGTGGCATAATATTGATTAACACAAAAAATTATTTTCACTTGCCCCTAATTTTCTTTTTTTTTTTTCGTTAAAACAAAAACAAAAAATCTGGGTTACAGTGAGGCACTTACAATGGAAGTGAATGGGGGCCAATTTTTGAATGTTAAAATACTCACTTTTTCAAAAGTATAGCCACAAGACATAAACAATATGTGCCTAAGCACGATTTCAGTTTGATAAAATCACTTACAAACCAAAGTTAAAGCCAATTTTACAACTTCATTGCCATGATGATGTAATGTCAACAAACCCTAAAATTTCTGTAAAAATGACAATTTAAACAACTTTACAACTCAAATAATATATACATTTTAGCAGAAGAATTAATGTTAGTGCTTTTATAAAATTGCAAGATTCACATTTCTGCCTTTAAATCCTAAAAACGTGGCGCCATTCACTTCCAATGTAAGTGCCTCACTGTAACCTTGCTTTTATAAAGAAAAGGAGGGATGAGTCGAAATGTATTTTTTGCCACAAGTTATTTAACATAATGCCACAAAAATTATTTAACATTATGCCACAAATATTATTGACTGAGCTGAACTTGTATTGAACCCAGAATATTCCTTTAAGGTAAATAAAATACATGAAATCATAAAGGTGTTTTTGAAATATTTCAGTTTGCCCTCACCACCGTTTGCCATTTTCACCTTCTTGAGCTTTTCAGGACTGCCAACATTAAAACAAATTACAAAATGTGTAAGTGAGAAATCTGACAGACAGACAGGAATTGATCTCCTCTGTGGCTCAGGGGAACACTTTAACTTAGACATTTTACAGGTATGTTTAACCACCCCCAAAATGTGCTTTTGAAATGACACATTCAAACTAATCAACAATGACATGTTTACCATCTACAATTGTAGCATTGCAGACTGATCACACAGTGGATTAAAAAAACAGTAGGTTGACTTTTCTTGAGCTAAATTCAAACTGTGCTTACCGAAATTCAAAGCACTGCTCCCAGTGGCCGAAGTGGGAAGTGTTTTTGAACGCATATGGGCACGTGTGAGCTCTAGTTTCTCAGTTTCCCTGTGAAATGCCCAAAAACGAGTTGTAAAGCAAGTTGTTTTTAGCTCTAAATGATGTAATGCAGTGAAGAATGCATATATTTTTTTAACTTTACCCCAAAACTCTACCCCTACCCCTAACCTTAACCCCAACCCTAAACCTAACAGTTAGTGGAGTAATAATGTAATTTTAGAGGGAAAATGGAACCTCAGAATCGCACTTGCCATGGCTTATTCAAACGTGATCACTTTCTGGTTTCAACGTGGGAGAATACTGTCTCCCATGCATCAGTAGCATAACAGGAGAAGGTAAACACACCGGAATGGATGCAAAAATGTCTAATGGGAGATGGCACTTGTAAGTACCTTGGCATAATGGGGCCGATGTCAGGCTACTGGAACATTTGGAAGCAACATGCCGACTTCTCTTGTGATCATGTTGAGCATTCAGATCAAAAGATCTGACTCACTCCCTTTTGGTTGTCCAAATCCTTTTATACAAAGGAGTTAACAGTTTTATCAACAATATCATTTAATGTCAATATGAAAAATCTATTTCTAATGAATTTTTTGTCTGAATATTTTTGCTTAAAAAATATTTTTATTTACAGCTTTAAATTAGATTCTGAATCCCAGATGGTCGCAGACATTTGGACCCCAGTGTAATTCTAAAGATCTGACTCACTGGTTGTTTCTTTTAATTTGTTAATTTGTTCAGTCATGATTTAAAGTAACAAAATAACATATAACAAATAACACTTAAATCTGAAAAGTGAGCAAGGCACATTGCAAACAATAAAACACCCTGTCTACAGACCATAGGTGAATATACGTGTCTTGAGAACAATAAAAAAGAAACATTTTGGGTGTGAACACCAACACTATATTTTGGAATTCTACATGTGTGAATTGTCTGTCCTATCTTGCAGTCTCAGGGGACAACAGGACAGGTGGCCATCATAACTGAAACAGATGCTGAAGAGAAACATTGCTGATGAGATTGTCTGGCTACTGAGAGGAAAGGAAAGTGGAGATGAAGTCAGCACTTTTGTTCTTCTTCATACACGGTCAAGGCCGCCATTTTGAGGCATGTGTAAAATCTCGGTCCCCTGTGACAAAATTAGAAAAATATCTCTCGGCAAAACGCACATTTCTTTTTTTCCTCTTGGACTAAGGGATTTGGTTTTTGTCTGTTTAACATATGAGGGTGTTTCTCCTGCATAAAAGGCTGTTTCTGCGAGGAGTTATGAGAGGAGGCAACGCTGAATAGATCATTCGCACCATAAAATGTGTCCTTTGTCTGAATAGAAGGCTAACAACAATGCAAAGCACAACAAACAAAGTGCGGTATTTTCAACGTCTGATGAGGAGGGGGATTGTACTGCGAGAAAAGATTTCTATAGCAACGCAGGATTCAGAACCTTAAAGTCTTTCAAGCGTACGGCAGAACTTGATTACACAATGAAAGGTGCTAATTTAAGAGATGAATTTACACACTAACAATCCTTCCATTCAACAACTGCAATTCAGACGATCTACATCTGATTCTAACGAGGCATGTGAATGAGACAGGGAAACAAAGAGCAATACAATAGTGTATGATGTTTCATGGACTAATGGGATTTATTTCAAAAGAACAAGGTCACTCATTTCAGTACACCGTAATTTATGCAAATGAGGAAAAGGGACCAACCAAAACTATGAAATCACCCATTCATGACATTCTATATTCTTAAACATCAAAATGTACATAAATTTACAGGAACATTTCACCTTTTATAGTGTTTTTTGTTATAAATTATTGTGACTGTACATGTGTATCTGCTTATTAAGTCTATGATATTGTTAGTTGGTTATATTATTGGTTAGGTTTAGGCATAGGGTTATACCTATTTAATATCTATTTTATAGGGTAATGTAAATGTAAATGAATTCATTGTGACTAAATTTTCCTGCCTGATTAATGTTTTATATTGTTTATAAGTGCTTAAGTGCAGGGGTGGGGGTAAGCTATGGGAACTAAAATCCCAACATGATAGCATAATATAACTAAACAAATATATTTATAAGTAAAATGAAAAACATTGTGGTTAAACATGTGGTTAAACAACAAATCGAAAGATTGCTAAGGCTATGATGGAATCACCCGAACCGAGAGGATAACAGCAAGACAAGGATGTTTTCATTATGCAGGCAAAACGTCACAACAGAGACGTGTTTGTCATGAGACTGCCCTGTTCAAGTTTCATGTAGGATGCAAAAGCACCATAAAAGTGTTATACAAGTAGTTTTATGACTTGTCCACTATGATTCGAGTATTCTGAAGTCATATGACAGCTATGTTTGAGGAACAGACAGAAAAGCCTTCAGAAGACCAATAGCGCACAAGTCATATGGACTACCAGAGTGGTTCCCAACCCTGGACTTGGAGTACCCCCAACTCTGCACATTTTGGATGTCTCCAATATTTGATACACATAATTCTGCTCATGGAGCCTCTACTAACAAGCAGATGAGTTGAATCAGGAGTGTTAGATGAGGGAGACACCAAAATGTGCCGTGTTGTGGGTACTCCAGGACCAGAGTTGGGAACCACTGGACAACCATACATTTATGATGCGTTGCCAGACCCACTCCCCAGACCCCCGACGCGAGTTAGATGTGTCGCCAGGGAGGACAGCACACACTGCGGCCATCAGGCTAGGAGGCCAGGCCTCCTTCCCCTCACACCTGCCACGGGCCTGGCATGATGTTGCTGCCCTTTGCACCCCGGGAAATAGGAGGGGAGTATGTGCGGGCTGTCAGGACACGACCTTCACAGAGCCACGTTTCACTGCGAGGATGCCAGATTCCCCTTTATTTTGGACACTTTTCCACCATGGACACTTTATTTTTCACCATTTTTAACATTTTATATTTATTTTTATTTTCAATAAACGCCTCTCCAAGGCTGTACACCACACCCGCTGTGTCTTGCTCACTTGCCACAGTGGTGGAGAATGCAGGCACTTTTGTGGGCAGAGACTGCGCAGTTGGGAACCACCAGTGACATCACTCGCCCTCTCATTCACCGGTTAGATGGAAAGCCTGGAATGGAGCAGAGAATCCACGGGGATGGCCTCCCAACTGCTAAACAGGTCAGTGGCACTTAATAAGCATTTAACCTGCGGTTGGTTGAAGCTGTCATGTTTGACCCATATTTTCTCTGTTTCCGCCCAGGTGCGAGCAAGTGGGTGAGCTGGCTGGATGCCCACTCCAACCATCGGGCCTGGTTGAGGAAGTAGCATTCCCAACAGCTCCAGACTCCATGATTGAATAAGAGCATGGAAAGAGGTGTCGACGGGGTGACACTTGGGGCAGGTGGCGGAACAGCACGCCCCTCCCTCTCATCATTGTTGCCCCGCCTCATAGAGCCGTCCTTCAGCCAGGCCAACGATGGGATTTAGGCAGGAGAAGAGGCGCATAATTAATAAGCCTCGTTTGGACAAACGGATGATGAGGTACAGATGAATTGGATGAAACCTCATCAACGCTGCCATAAAAATGCAGAGCACACCTCATCTCAGGAAGCCGGCTTCTATTCTCCATGTGTGCACACACTGGCATCCTCATAGGCCCAAGTGCTCCCTGGACACCCGGCCCAAGTTACATGTGTTGCTGGGGAGAACAGCACATGTTGCAGCCGACGGGCTAGGAGGCCAGGCCACCTTTCCCTCACACCTGCTGCGGGCCTGGGAAGACAGGCCGCCAATGACGACGTCATTTCTCACACCCCGGGTAATAGGAAGGGAGCACGTGTGGGCCGTCAGACCCCGCTTATGCCCTGGACCATCCTTGGACACATCCCGCGACCTTCACTGAGCCCCGTTTCACTGCGAGGATGCCAGATTCCCGTTTAGTTTGGACACTTTCCCCCCATGGACACTTTATTTTTGTCCCATTTTGAAAATTTTATGTTTATTATTATTTTCAATAAATACATCTCCAAGGCTTGACGCCACACCCACTGTGTCTGTTTCTTGCTCACCCTGCAACAGGTTTTAATAGTGCTTCTGAATCCTTTTAAAAACTTGAAAGCTACAGTTGCCATTCATTGTAAATACTTGGAAAATAGTGAGCAGTACATTCTTCAAAATTTTCCATTTTGTGTTCCAGGGAAGAAGAAAAGTCATACAAGATTAGTATGACATGAGCATGAGCAACTATGACAGAATTTTCATTTTGGGGGAACTGTTCCTTTAAAATACTCAAATGCACAAGATTGGAATTTTCCTCCATTGTTTTTAATCAGCATACATTGTTGTTTTCCAGCGTTGCTGGGGTGTAGTCTGTGCTGATGAATTAGGAGAGCTATAGGCTGGCGTTCTGGAGGAATGCAGCAGAGGTGATGAATATTTGTGTCTTGTCTGGTGTTAAGTTTAAATTAATCATCTCACGGCTGGCAAGCACAGCCACAGTTCAGCAGCTTTACTGCTTTAGTCCCACAAAGAGAATGTATTGCATCAGTCCAGCATGGTACACTGCACCCCTAAACGTTTGCTTTCCTCCTTTCCTTTTTGGTCAAAAAGAAAGAAACGTGGAAAATACATGGATTGAGAGAGACACAAAGGGCCATACCAGAGGAATGGCTTGGAGATGCTCTTCATAGTTTATCATCTTGCTTTCTTTCAGAGGATTGTTTGAGGGGAAACCGAGATCAGGAGCCTTCTAGCAATGAATGTCCAATTTGGAGGCCACTGCTTGTACCTACTGATGACTACAAAATACTAGCAGCTGTTCTCACACCATTTCCTTCCTATTGGCTTTTTTCCCTCTCTCTCATGCTTTCTCGCTCCCCTCCAGCGCTCTGTGGTGATAGATAGACACATGTCTGCGACACTAAAGTGCCTATCTGGCCCTGGTGTGTCAGCTCACCTTTATCAAAGCATGCACAGGTATATCCAGCTGCCATGGCTCATTACACCACCGCACCGTGCCTGAAATGTTTGAGCTGCTTCTCTCGCACCCCTCCCTTCACATCCCTCCCCCCCCAACCCATCGCCCCTGCGCTCGACTAACTTTGTAGTGTGTGAGCTAAAGGAGACAATTGAACGAAGGCCATTAGACAGCAGCAGCAGAAAAAATTGGCGCGGGTGAGTGATGGATGTTAGCACAACCGCTCTGGCTCAGGGCATGTGATCGGCACTAACAAGGGAGCCATCAGGCCCGGTTCTGACAGATGGGGATGGAGCAGCTAATATTGGCAGGCGATTGACAGCGAGCACGGTGATAAGCATTGCTTAAAGCCCCCCTTCACCTCTCTTACAGAGGTGCCCCTCCTTGCACGGAGACTGACCGCTGGATGACACCAGCTGATTGTATTGACTGAGGGACAAAAGGGCAGAATGGTAGAGTTTTCACTGGGAAAATGTGTGCTGGGTTCTTGCTACATAGTTTTTTAATCATGATTTTATATGTAAATAGAAATACGGTCTCTGAATATGCGCATGTGCAAAATGTTATGTACAAATCCACAAATACAAGGGAAGCTAAAACAAATAAATCCATGAACTTTTTTTTTTTTTTTTTACATCAGCAGTTTAGGTTAAAATGTATATAAATGTATGAGGGAAAGTGTCTCTTTTAGGTCCTGTTCCTAGTCACGATTTTGTTTCCCACTGTTATATTCACCTTTTGCCTTCAAGTTAATTTTAAATGGTCCTGTGGTGTGACAAATAAGATTTTTAAAAAAAGTACAAATATTTAATGTAGTCTCTCAATTAATGATGAAAAAAACCTGCATGCATAATAATTATAAATAGGGCTACATTTCATGACATGATGATTAATTAATCAAATTAATCATCTATCAATATTTACTGAGAAAGGCCAACAAATAAAGATAATTCAATAAAAATAATACAAAACAATTCAAATAATTAAAATATAATAATTCAGATGTTCAGATTGAAATATATTAAAACTTTGATTAGACATTACAAAAATAAGTCAGTTGTTTAATCCCCATGCCATTTTCATGTTATTAATTTCCTGACTATATTGTATATGACTGACACATTGTGATCAGTTGGATTCCACTTTGGTGAATATTTAAGTACCAATTTCTTTCCATAAGAGCTAAATCTATACATTATTCCAAACTTTTGGCCACCAGTGTATGTACATATATTCATATTTATGCATTTGGCTACGTAAGCCTACAGTCAACAAAAATTAATTTTGCAAGTGAGTTCATCAATCTGTCCTGTTCTCCGAGGATGCGTTCATGGTTTCCATATGTGCTATTTTGAATTGTTGGACTATGTACCTAGAGTGGTGGTGGTGTAGTGGACTAAAGCACTGAACTGGTAAGTGGAAGGTTGTTGGTTCAATCCCCACAGCAAAGCACTTCACTTCTGGTTGCTCCAGGGGGATTGTCCCTGTAATCAGGGCACTGTAAGTTGCTTTGGATGAAAGCATCAGCCAAATGCATAAATATGAATATATGTACATACACTGGTGGCCAAAAGTTTGGAATAATGTATAGATTTAGCTCTTATGGAAAGAAATTGGTACTTAAATATTCACCAAAGTGGAATCCAACTGATCACAATGTGTCAGTCATATACAATATAGTCAGGAAATTAATAACATGAAAAATTACTACTACAATAAAAAAAAAATAATAAAAAAATCCTCCACGTGCAGCGATGACAGCTTTGCAGATCCTTGGCATTCTAGCTGTCAGTTTGTCCAGATACTCAGGTGACATTTCACCCCACGCTTCCTGTAGCACTTGCCATAGATGTGTCTTCTCACGCATCTTACAGTCTAACTGATCCCACAAAATATGGGATTTTGATCCATAACACTCTTTTCCAATTATCTTCCAATGTCTGTGTTTCTTTGTCCACTCTAACATTTTCTTTTTGTTTTTCTGTTTCAAAAGTGTCTTTTTCTTTGCAATTCTTTCCATAAGGCCTGCACCCCTGAGTCTTCTCTTTACTGTTGTACATGAAACTGGTGTTGAGTGGGTAGAATTCAATGAAGCTGTCAGCTGAGGACGTGAGGCGTCTATTTCTCAAACTAGAGACTCTGATGTACTTATCCTATTGTTTAGTTGTACATCTGGTTCTTCCATATCTCTTTCTGTCCGTGTTAGAGCCAGTTGTCCTTTGTCTTTGAAGACTGTAGTGTACACCTTTGTATGAAATCTTATTCAATTTCAGGCACTGCAAAGCTTTCATTCCTCAAAACAATGATTGACTGATGAGTTTCTAGAGAAAGCTGTTTCTTTTTTTGCCATTTTTGACCTAATATTGACCTTATGACATGCCAGTCTATTGCATACTGTGGCAACTCAAAAACAAACACAAAGACAAAGTTAAGCTTCATTTAACAAACCAAATAGCTTTCAGTGGTGTTTGATATAATGGCAAGTGATTATCTAATACCAAATTAGCAATTTAGCATGATTACTCAAGGATAAGGATGTTGATGTGTTGGAGTGATGGCTGCTGGAAATAGGGCCTGTCTAGATTTTATCAAAAATTACTTTTTTAAAATAGTGATGGTGCTGTTTTTAACATCAGTAATGCCCTGACTATACTTTGTGATAAGTTGAATGCCACTTTGGTGAATTAAAGTACCAACTTCCTTCTGAAACAGCAAAATCTGTACATTATTTCAAACTTTTGGCCGCCAGTGTATGCATCAGATGGATGCGTTGTTTTTTAAATATAATTAATTGCACTAAATTAACATGTTAAAACGACAGCCCTAATTATTAATCAGCAAAATTATGTTTAAAATAGTAGTTTAGCATGTCTCAGTGCAGGACAAGTCAACTTCCCAAAAGCATTTAAACTAACCTACAACAAATTTGTTCAAAATGTTTTTTTTTTTTTTTTTTTAAAAAGTATCAAAATATATTTTTAAAACTAAAGTTCCTTTATGTTTTCCACGATTTGTGGAAAATCAACACATTTACAAGTCCATCCTCTACCCCTAAGCGGTAGGTCACTGAAACTCCTTTACTCATCCGATTATCCATCCATCCATCATTCGCTCTCCAAAATTGTATCAAAACAATGAGGCAATAATGATCTAAACCTTCTGCTAGTGTGGTGGACCCACTACAATGGCCTGCGGATACGCAGATCTATAATAAATCCTTCAGCGCTGGTGTGCTGTTCCGTAGGTGCTGGTTCACCTTGTTAGGAGCTAACAAACAGCCTTGGGCCTCCTGGTTAGCTGCACAACTCCATTAGTCATCTGATGAAGAGCCTATGTCTGATACCAGCACAACAGCAAGGCAAACACTCCATCTTTACCAGGGAGAGAAGGCTTCAGCTATGTTTGCCCTGCTTAAGTACTTTTCTGTGGTTAACATAACATTTCTAACATATGAATATACATTGTAGGCAATAACAATTAAAACTAATGCTAAAAATTAAGGCATTTAGCGTTTTATTGCCAATCACTATATCTGACAATAAAAAACTGCATTTTGAGGCCAGTATTTGCAACTTTTTGTAAAATATTTTTTTGCAGTAAAAAGTACCATGGTAATAATAATAATAAAATAATAATAATAATAATAATAATAATAATAATATATATATATATATATATATATATATATATATATATATATATATATATATATATATATATATATATATATTTTTTTTTTTTTTTTTTTTTTTTTTGGACATCTGCTAAGGTAGTATTCTTTGAAGCACCTTGGAGTATCATTTAAATACCTTGGGTGCATAAATATGGTAGTTATTAAGTACCATGCTATATATCAACATACCATGGAATTACCATCTGTACCATCACTTTACCATGTCACTAGTCAGTATTTTTTTGAAAGCGTAAACAGAGGGAATCAAGGATTATATACTGGTATCAGAATTTCACATGGTCAAGAGGTTCCAACTCCATGTTTTAGGCTACTTAAAGGCGTAGTTCACCCCAAAATGAAACTTCATTCATTATTTACTCACCCTCATGTTTTTCTAAACCAATATGACTTTCTTTTTTTGGTACACAAAGGGAGAAATTTAGAAAAGATATTCTGCTCAGTGATGTCATAAAATGTCAGTGGATGGTGACCACCTCTTCAAACTTCAAAATGAAGCAAAACTATAACTTAGCAGTCCAATAAATGATTCAATGTGAGTCATGCCTTGTTTTGAAGGCTTACAATAAGGTTTGGTAAGAAACAAATTTAAATTGAATTGATTATTGTAAAAGATGAGGCGAGAAGCAGTTTTCCTTCTTAAGGTGAGGCTTTATTTTTCCTCTTCACCACACCACTTTCCAGTTTTCCTTTTAAGCACTAAGCTAAATCCTATCACACACTGATTTCACAAATAAACTAACAATCCTTGCTCTGGCTCGGCTCTGTCGTGTCCAGTCTCTCTCTCCGGAGAGATGCTTGACCACGCCCCCGCTGCCACAATTATTTAGTAAAAATCTTGACCAACCATTGCCCTCATGTGCCATTGCATGCAAGTGCACAAGAGCAGCAGAATACACAGCCCCCACTCGCGAGATGGGGCGTTCAAGTGAAAACTCTTGTTTGGTACAATTGTACCACCACAGAGATATTAACAACAACATAAAAACATAGCTTCACACAAACCAGATAACTGAACTTTTAAAACATGTCTGAAGAGTTTGAAGTTGAAGAGTAGATGCATTTCTATGCCCAGCCTTATATGAACTGGAGTACTCAGAAATCAAAATGAGAGAGTACAGGAGGTTGAGGCAGCTACAATAACATTGTTTCCTAACCAGATGCGACACGACACACGATAAATGATATATTTTCTATGCCAATAAGAGTTTTTGTTCTAACCAGCCACGATGAGCGACTAGAGATTCTGTCGAACGCTTGGTTTCTATTTGCGGCATTGCGCCATGCAGCCCCATCTGCTGTGAACTAGCATTGGTCCAAAATCTTTGTCATAACAGTATATTAAAGCCAGCATCTTACTATCCAGCTAAAAACAACTTGAAGGCTGGGCATAGAAATGCATCTATTTTTTGAGTTCAAACTCTTCAGACATGTTTTTGTAAGATTGTTATCTGGTTTGTATGCAGCTGTATTTTAGAACGGTCAGCACGCGGACATCGCTTTGTATTGGTCCTAGTGGACTATGCAACGCGATATCCGGAAGCAGTGCCTCTTCGCAACATCTCAGCACGCAGTGTTGTGGAGGCACTCTTCAAAATAATCTCCCGGGTGGGGATTCCGAAAGAAATCCTCACCGATCAGGGCACAACGTTTATGTCACGGACACTACGCGAGCTGTACGAATTGTAGAGTATTAAAACAATTCGCACCAGCGTGTACCATCCTCAAAAGGATGGCCTGGTGGAACGATTTAATAAAACCCTCAAAAACATGATTCGTAAGTTCGTGCACGATGATGCTAGAAATTGGGATAAATGGTTCGACCCCCTGTTATTCGCAGTACGAGAGGCTCTCGTTGAGGGAAACTAAGTACAGCACCATAGAAAAGGAGTGTCTTGCCATCAAGTGGGCGGTCTTCACTCTCCGATACTACCTGTTGGAGCGGGCCTTCACCCTCTGTTCCGATCACGCCCCGCTCCAGTGGCTCCACCGCATGAAAGATACCAACGCGCGGATCACCCATTGGTATCTGGCTCTTCATCCGTTTAAGTTCAAGGTGGTCCACAGACCGGGGGCACAGACGGCTGTCGCCGAGTTCCTCTCCAGGAATGGGGGGAGTGGTAGGCAGGCCGGATGCCACCCCGGCCTGAGTCGGGCGGTGGGGATATGTGGCAGCGGGGGCGTGGTCAAGCATCTCTCCGGAGAGAGAGAAAGCGGTAAGGGCGCTTACACCTGAGCTAAATTATGTCTAACACCTGTCTCTAATTTCAGTGAGCACGGGAGAGTGGCTTAAAAGAGCCACACCGCCAGCAGTCGGGGAGAGAGACTGGCGCAAGAAAGGCCACGACGCTGCATTATATTGTATTATTAGTGTAATGAAC
Source organism: Myxocyprinus asiaticus (assembly GCF_019703515.2). Taxonomy (NCBI): domain Eukaryota; kingdom Metazoa; phylum Chordata; class Actinopteri; order Cypriniformes; family Catostomidae; genus Myxocyprinus; species Myxocyprinus asiaticus. The sequence continues at coordinate 32,731,377 of NC_059377.1, read as the reverse complement.
TGGAAGTGTTTGAGTAAAGGTTTGCCTGTGAAGCTGACGAGTGTGGAACCGGTGCATTATCAAAACTCCTACCTGAACCAGGAAATCTTGCTTCTCGCCTCCTCCTTTCTACTAAGAAGTGTTACAGCCTCCAGAACAAGGCATGTATCACACTGCATAATTTATTAGACTTCTGAGTTATACTTTTGCGTACTTTTGAAGCTTGAAGAGGTGGTCACCATCCACTGCCATTGTATGACATCGCTGAGCATAAGATTTTTCAAATGGTTTCCCTTTTGTGTACTGAAAAAGAAAGAAAGTCATCCTGGTTTATAACAACACAACAACACAATTTTCATTTTTGGGTGAACTATACTTTTAATATTTAGCACAATTTTGTAAGGCAACAGGCTGCTGTTTATTGAACGGAAGCCTTGAACGCCATTTTGTTGGTCACTGAATTAGTTTAAATCATTTAAGGTCTGAGCTGTGGTGCCTCATAATGAGGCAGATACCTTATTCCAGTCTTATTTGTCTCTTTTAGTTTGGGGCCGATAGAATGACTTTGACTTGGAAACAGCCTCTGAAAATGCCAGACATGGAGCCATTTTGGGTTCAGATCAATTGGATAATCTGGTGCCTTGGAGACTGTGAACTTCCTCTTGCCTTTATGGGTCAAAGGGGAAGATATAAAGGCAATGGTAAACATTAGCTTTTTGAACCTGCATTTGTTTACCCTCAGTACATTTTACATAAACTTACAATAGAGCACTTTCATTGTATGTAGACATAATAATTTTCAATTAAACTCAGTTCAAAGCAAATGTCATTATGGCATAGATATGGGAAATGTAATTTCTCTCCATTGGCTAGTGGAAAATGTTTGATGTGATATTTGGTGAGAACTGGTCACATGGTTTTGAAGATAGGTCTATAGAACCTGATATTGTATGTCCGTGTTGGTATTACACTCTTCATAGAATGTACTATTTATCCTCAGAGACCCAAACATTGACACTGATGTATTTTCTTTTTTTCCTTCTTTAAAGTGTTATTTAGGGAGCCAACAATTATAAAAATCTTAAAGTGTTACTTTAGCAAGCAGTGACATTCAGTGGGATTTTTCCCCACCAAAACTGTTGTTGTGATACCGTTCAGAGTGTCAGCTACTGTTATGTGTATTTTTATTTATTTAGTTTTTACCAATTTTCATACAAAATAGGTATAATTTAATTGTTTTAAACAAAAGTTGCAATTCTGCTTCGCTGGGCCTTTGAGAGTTATAGTTTTCTTATAAGTACTCTCCAACAAAGTAAAGATAAAAATCAAAGTGACGATTATCAGTGAATAACAACTTACAGTAAATTTTTATCTGTTCCTCACAAAACTTTATCAAATGTCTTTTGAAGCCTTGAAATATAAGGCAAATATATGTGTCACGAATCCCACCTCTGTAGTTCCTTCCACTCACCACCAGAGGGAGCCATCACCTGAGTATTGATTTTAACTCTCTGAACTCCATTTCCCATAATCCCCTTACCTGGCACTGCTTACCTGCTCACCTGTTTCCCATTTACTCAGCTATTTAAGACTCACTCTCACTCTCTGTCATTGCAAAGTCTTGTTTTGCCCTGGCTGACATTTCTGAGCATTATCTAAGTTTACTGCTTTACCTGTGTATGATCCTGGACTGTTTACCCTGTTTTGACCCATTGCTGTCTACCTACTGTTACTGCTTTGTTTACCTGGATATAACCTGTGATTGTCTGCTGCCTGCCCTGATCTCTTGCCTGTTTATTGACTACCTCTCTGGATTGCCTTGGATATTACTATTGCTGGTGATTGACCCCTGCCTGTCTGTATTACTTTTTTATTATTACTGTATTACTGTATTATTGTTATTAAAGCTGCACATGGATCTCAACTCCATTGACTCGTCATTACAGAAGACTTCACCACAAACCGATCCAGCGGCTTTTCTGCAACTAACCACTGAGGTCTCAGCGCAAGCGATTGTACTGGCCGTACACCACCAACAGCTTGACCGGCTGACATTGTTAACAGAGGAGCTTGTTAAGACTTTGCAAAGCCTCCGTTTACCAACACCAAACTCTTGTTTATTAATCAACAACCCACACTATGCCCCACTGATGAGAGTCACATTTCCTTTGTTCGCTGCTTACTGGTAAAGCGTTGGACTGGATTACAGCAGTGTGGAACGGCGCCAGAACAACATTCCCTTCATTCAGTTGCTTCCTCCAACAATTTTGTGCTGTGCTTGAACATCCAGTAGGAGGCAAAGATGCCAGAGATCAACTGCTTTCTCCATCAAAGTAATGCTCCTGCCGCAGAATACGCTCTCAAATTCCGTACTCTTGCTGCTCAAACCATATGGGTGGAGGATACTTTAAAGCTGCTTTTTCGGAGAGGACTGAACTTAGAGCTTCAATCAGAGCTGGCTTGTTGCGATGAGGGTAAGACTTTGGATCAGTTCATTGAGTTAACCATATGCATCGATAACCTCCTCCGAGCATGTAGACCCTCCAACACTCTTGTAAAGCATCCTACCACTGCATTTAACCCATGTGAATCTGAACCCATTGGACACACCCACCTTAACTCTGTGGAGAGAGATCGTCGCGTTAAGCAGCATCTGTGTCTGGATTTCTTGTCCAGTCCAACCTTCTCAGCATCACTCCACTATGGTGAGTTCCTGTAGTTCATTAATTCCCTCTACTTCATGTGTTGAATTACCGGTGACATTAACCTTTTCGGGGAGGTCTGTCTCTACTACAGCCATGCTGGACTCTGGGGCAGCGGGCAACTTCATCGATGAGGGTTTCGCCAAATTCAGAATATTCCTCTTAACCTCTGTGACTCTCTTTTGGCAGTGGCGGCGTTAGACGGACGCCTGCTTTGTGACGGTCATGTACATCACACTACCAAAGATATCATTCTACAAGTTGGAGCACTGCATACTGAGACTATTCACCTATATATCATCCCATCAACTCATTACTCAGTCATTTTAGGACTACCTTGGCTGCAAAAACACAACCCTCAAATCTCGGAGCGATCAGGAAGATATCCAGTGGTTCAGTACCTGCCTCTCCACCTGCCTAAAGCCCATTTCTCCCAGGACAATTAGAGCCGCTGCTGTGCAAGTTGAATCTACTACAGTTCCTAATCTACCCCCTGAGTATTCCGACTTAGTTGAAGCCTTCAGCAAAACCAAAGCCTCGCAACTACCTCCTCACCGCTCCAGTGACTGTGCCATAGAACTACTACCTGGTTCCTCACCTCCACAAGGCAGAATTTTCCAAACCTCCAAGGCCACGAAGTCATACATTGAAAAGGAACTTTCCAAGGGATTTATCAGACCCTCAAGCTCACCAGCATCAGCTGGATTCTTCTTTGTTAGTAAAAAGGAGGGAGGGCTTCGTCCATGCATTGATTATCGTGGTCTCAATGAAATCACTGTAAAATTTAGCTACCCCCTGCCTCTGGTTCCAGCTGCACTTGAACAACTCCACACTGCCAAATATTTCACCAAACTCTATCTTCGCAGTGCCTACAATCTCATCCGCATTTATGAGGGGGACGAGTGGAAGACAGCTTTCTCAACCATTACAGGGCACTTTGAATACCGGGTCATGCCTTTTGGATTGGCCAACAGTCCATCAGTGTTCCAAGCATTCATCAATGATGTCTTCTGAGACCTGCTGAATCAAGGGATAATCATTTACATTGACATCATCTACTCTAATACTTACGAGGAGCATGTCAAGCACGTCCGAGCTGTTATACAATGCCTCATCACCCATCAGCTGTACGCTAAGGCTAAGAAATGTGAGTTCCATCAGACATCATTAGCGTTTCTAGGCTATGTCATCAGCCCAGAGGGCATGGCTATGGATGATAACAAGGTGAGAGCAGTTTTAAAATGGCCACAACCTACTACGATAAAAGAATTGCAACATTTCCTGGGTTTTGCCAATTTCTACAGGCGCTTCATAAGAGGTTTCAGTACTGTGGCCGCGCCTTTGACATCTATGCTTAAGAAGACAAGTTCACGGCTCTTATGGTCTCCAGCTGTTCTCCAGTCCTTCAAGGATCTCAAAGCTCATTTCACCACTGCTCCCATTCTTCACCATCCAGACCCTGATCACCCGTTCATTGTCAAAGTAGATGCATCTAACCCTGGTATCAGAGCCATCCTCTTTCAGTGGTACGGTAAACATCCTAAACTCTTCGCATGTGCCTTTTACTCATGCAAACTCTGCTCCACTGAACAGAACTATGATGTCGGGAATCGAGAGTTACTGGCCATGAAAGCAGTGCTCAATGAATGGCATCATTAGTTGGAGGGAGCCAAGCACCTTTTCCTCTTCCTAACGGATCATCGGAACCTCGAGTACTTAAGTACAGCCAAGAGACTCAACCCAAGACAGGCAAGATGGGCGCTGTTCTTTACAAGCTTCAACTTCACAGTCACGTATCGTCCAGGCTCTAAGAACGTCAAGTCCGATGCCCTCTCTCGCCAATTTTAATACTCGCTTCAAACTCCTACCGAAGAACCCATCTTACCACCCACACTGATCATCGCTCCGGTACAATGGGACATTATGACTATGTAACTAACGCTCATTTCAATGATCCACCGCCTCCCGACTGTCCACCTGACAGAACCTATGTCCCACTCCCACTTCGTAAGCAGGTTATCCAGAGGGTCCACTCCTCGCTCAGCTCTAGTTATCTGGGTATAACTGCCACTCTTCAACTGGTATGCAACCGGTTCTGGTGATCCTCCTTGCAGGCAGATAACATTCATGAGGTCCATAACTGTTCCATCTGTAACATCAACAAGTATTCTGAACAGCTCCCAACGTCCTTGGTCCCATATCGCCATATATTTTGTCACGGATCTTCCTCTCTCAAGGCCACACCACCATTCTCACAGTAGTAGATTGCTTCTCTAAGGCTTGAAGCTTATTGCCGTTACCCAAGTTACCTACTGCCTTTGAAACTGCGGAGCATCTATGCAATTATGTATTCAGATTTTATGGTCTACCTGAGAACATAGTTTCTGACCAAGGGCCTCAGTTCACCTCCCGCTTATGGACAGCTTTCTTCCGTCAACTCAACATTAATGTCAGCCTAACCTCTGGGTACCATCCACAATCCAATGGCCAGATGGAACGCATGAATCAAGAGTTGACCCGCTTCCTCAGAACATACTGCAACCAGAATCAATCTGACTGGAGTATCTACTCTGGGATGAATATGCCCAGAATTCCCTCTGCAAGCTATCAACTGGCCTGACTCCCTTCCAGTGTGTTCTTGGTTTTCAGCCTCCCTTATTTCCTTGGTCAGGGGAGCCCACAGACCTTCCTGCTGTCAACGACTGGCTCCTCAGAAGCGAGGCCACCTGGGATCAAGCTCATGTCCATCTTCAACAGGCCGTCAGGAGGCAAGAGGAGCAAGCCAATCGTCATCGTCGCCCCAATCCTGAATACAACCCCGGTCAATGGGTCTGGCTCTCTACCTGTGATCTAAGACTTCATCTACCCTGCAAAAAGCTCAGTCCCAGGTACGTTGGTCCTTTCAAAATACTCAGACAAATAATAATAATACTCCGTCACGAATCCCACCTCTGTAGTTCCTTCCACTCACCACCATAGGGCGCCATCACCTGAGTATTGACTTTACCTCTCTGAACTCCATTTCCTATAATCCCCATACCTGGCACTGATTACCTGCTCGTCTGTTTCCCATTTACTCAGCTATTTAAGACTCACTCTCACTCTCTGTCATTGTGAAGTATTGTTTTGCCCTGGCTGACATTTCTGAGCATTATCTAAGTTTACTGCCTTACCTGTGTATGATCCTGGACTATTTACCCTGTTTTGACCCGTTGTTGCCTGCCTACTGTTACTGCTTTGTTTACCTGGATATAACCTGTGATTGTCTGTCGCCTGCCCTGACTTCTTGCCGTTTTATTGACTACCTCTCTGGATTGCCTTGGATATTGCTATTGCTAGTGATTGACCCCTGCCTGTCTGTATTACTACATTTATTGTTGTTAAAGCTGCACATGGATCTCAACTCTGTTGACTCATCATTACAATATGACGTGATGCAACAATTTTTGTCCGGATCTATTAAGTTGTTATAAAATATATTAAAAAATGCATAATATGCATACGTAAAAAAAAACATGTTTACAGTTACGGAGTTCAAACACATTTTTATAGTTTTCTGGGAATTAAAGTAAAATGTTATTAAAACATGTAATGGAAAAAATCTAAGATTCAATAAAAGCTGAAATTCTTGGAAAAAAATACATTTTGGCATAAGTAGTGCAGAATGATCTTATTATTACTTCTTAAGTAGTGAAATAATTTGGTTTTAAAATATTATTAATATTATTTTTTAAAACTTTTGTCTACTAAATCAAAGTCATTTTGGTAAATTGACCATTAAATTGGCATTTTGTTGTCATGTGACCCCCCCCATTTTGCCATTTTCATGAAAAAGCACATTTTAATCAGGCCATATGGAGTAACCCTGAGAAAACATCTTGATATTCTCAACTCAAAAATTATTAGTAAAAAATAATTTTTACCCTGAAAAATAACAAAACTTTTTTAAATTAAGTTTTTTCTCATGTGTTCAAGGATTTTAATAACTTAATGGTTACACTACATGGCATTTTTAAAAACATTAAATATATATATATATATATATATATATATATATATATATATATATATATATATATATAATTTATTTTATTTTTATTTTTTCATAGAAAATGGTTTTCAAAACTTTATGGAACTAAGTTGGACACAAAGATTACATTTCTACAAACTTGAAATGTGTGTTTTAAACTATATTTTTTTAAAGATTTCTCATTTTTATCACCTCAGACAACCTAAATAGTCAATGACCCATATAATATACCTGCCTTTTTGGAGCGTGACACATGTGGTCACTATGAACTGTCCTTGTATATAAAAGAGCTGTGTAAAGATTGTTCAGAATGTCTCCTTTTTTCCCATGTTCTACAATAAAGTAACAGCATACAGGTTTGGAATGGCATGAGGGTCAGCAAATAATGACAAAACTTTCCATTTTTGAGTCAACTATTCCCTTAAGTAACAATCAACTTAAAATATGTATTTTTTTTTATTTATTTATTTTTTTTTTTAGAAAGGAAACATCTGTTGATATTGGCTTTAATTAAAATACTGTGAATTTAATCATGTTAAATGAAATGTTGACGATCATCTATTGCTCAGCAGTGTTTATAGAAACATTATGTGGGTGGAGACTAAAAAGGGTTCTAGTTTTAGCTTCACCTCTCTCTCTCTCTCTCTCTCTCTCTCTCTCTCTCTCTCTCTCTTTCTCTCTCTCTGGGTTTTAATTGGGATGTGTGCAGGCTGACACTCAAATGTTGTGTGGGTGATGAAAGGAGAAGAGCATGATATTACCTTCCCACAAACACATTAAAAAGCAGAAAGGAAGAAAGAGAGTGTGTAGCAGGCTGCAGGCACTCCTATGGACAGCAAGTCTCATAAATCCGGCCGTGTGTGATTTGTGCTAAAGCATTGTTATGAAACTCAGTTCGTGGAAATAGAGGACACGGCAGGAAAAAAAGCGAGGGGAAAAAAACGACACAGAAATCAAAGATATCCATCAAATTAACACATCAATGGCTTGATTGTAATCTCCCCGGCACTGCACCACAAACACTTGCTCTGCCACCGATGGGCACAGAGCTGTGATTTATCAATGCAAAGCTAATAGCATCAATATGAATCTAACTAAAAATCAATATTTCATTACTAAATTGTTGGAGGGAATGAAGAGGGATGAGAGGGGTGGGATGGTTCTCCTGGGTGAGAGCATCTGGAGTTCACTGTGACACGATGAGTGATGCGTGACTCTGGGGCGCTGGGAGAAAGGACATGGAGAGGACAGCAGGCCTGAGTCGTACGACAGCCATGTTGCTAGCATTCTATCACTCTCTCATCATTTTTTGTCCTTTTTGCCTTTTATCTGTCACTTTTTTCTCTCATTTATTTTTAAAGATGCTTCTTTTACTTCATTTACACAAAGGTGTGTATATTGTGTGTATTTTTCATAGGTAGGGAGCAGTGTTGATTGTAATCTGATTATAAAGTAATTAGTTACTGTAAAGTACTTACTTTTAAAGTAAAGAAACAATGTAATACATTACAATTTAAATAATTGTAATCAGATCACAGTTACTGACTTTCAGTTAATTTAATTACTTTTCAGTTACACATATTTCTATAGTATAATTTATTTAGAATACATTTAAACCATTATTTATGTTCATATGTACGTCTATTTGTGTTTCTGCTGAAGGGACAACAAAAATTTTTGTTGGAGAAAACAAAGGAGAAACATAAACTTCTGTGAAAATTGCTTTAGAAAGTAACTTTAAAATACAGTAATTACTAATGTTATTACTTTTCGATGAAGTAATATATAATCTAACTTTTTTGTGAAAATTGTTTTAGAATGTACTTAAAACTTAAAAGTAAAGTAATTAAATTACTTATTCGATGAGGTAATTTGTAAAGTCGCTTTGTCTCTTTCTGTGGAACACAAAAGGAGATGTATGGCAGAATGTTAGTATAAAAAAAGAACAAATTGTTGACATTCAGTATGCTTATATACCCAAAAATGAAAATCCTCACATGATTTACTTACCTTTCAGCCATCCCAGATATGTATGACTTTCCTTCTTCAGCAGAACAGAAGTGAAGATTTTTATAAGCACATTTCATCTCCGTTTGTCCATACAATTCAAGTATACAGGTGCCATCAGGCTGCTGGCTGTCTGACAGTCCAAAAGGCATATTTAGGCAGCATAAAATTAATTCACATGACTCCAATCGGTCAATTAATGTCTCGTCTGTTCACACGAGAAGTCTTTGTATACAACAGAGGAAAGAACGTCATGCGAGCGTTAGGCAGAGTACAATTACTTTAAAAAAAATTATTACTCAAGTAGAGGTGAAAATAGTAATGTAAGAACTACTCGAGTAAGAGTACGAAAGTATCCAATTAAAAGAATACTCAAGTAGCGAGTATCTAGTTACTTCCACATAAAACATAATGGACGATTACACCCCAATATTCCATAACATATTGCATATTTAACATGTATTATACTAATCATAATTATCATTATTATGAATGGAAATTGTCATACCTCATGTTGTTTCAAATCATATGACTTTCTTCAATGCAACACAATTAAAGAGATGTCAGACAGAATGTTAGCCACCATATTCACCATTTACTGTCACTGCATGTTTTTTTCCTCCATATTTTAAAAGGGAATGGTAGCTGAGACTGTCAGTCTCTAACATTATGTCTAATATCTTTTTTTTGGGTTCCACAAAATACACAAAGTCAAACAGGTTTGGAACAACATGAGGGCGGGAAATTATGACAGAACATTAATTTATGGTTGAACTATCACTTTAAGCACGCTTGTCAGATTTGGACGAATCTGTCAATAAGAAGAGGAGCTTGGAAACCAGTTTCTAGTAATTATTATGGTGAAAAACGTGAACAATGTCCCACAGGCCCAATTATATGTAATGCTGAATAAAACGAAACAAGATCATGCTTTATTAACGCCTACTGTCACTATTTCAAAGTCCTGTCGCTTTTTAAAGTCCTGTATGGATTCTTAGATCAGTGTAGTTACAGTATTTTCAGTGTCTAAATAATTTAGATCATTAGTTCTATACACTATGGGTAAACTGCAACTTATCTCTGTATCTGGAAGCGTGTTGGGCTTATTTAAGTTCAGAGCTTGTTTTCTGTTGTCCATGAGAAAAACTCACCGCATTTTTCAAATGCACAAATGCTGTGCAGGCGCAGACATACTGTCAGCTGGTGCTCCAGAAGTCAAGCATGTGTTCCGCAAAGCATAAGACATTTACACTTAACACAGATGTTTACATGGATTTAGGAACTGATATATTGCAGCACTGATTTAAAATGTATACTTATAAACTGAGGTCATAAGAGCAGATCGTTACAGAATCACCCTGAACACAGACAAGCCCATGTTATCATAATTATTAATAATCATAAACTTACCACGCTGCAATTTTAATCTTGAAATATCCACTGTCTTGTCTATGTCTTGGTGTAAAATGAAGGCACTGCATGACGAAACTACTCTTTTTCATGGTGTGGAGTGAAGAAAGTGTTTATTTGGTGCGCTTGCTTTTGCTGCGGTGGTGGATTCAACTCCAGTGACAGAGTGCAGATGTAAAGTTCCACTGTTGTAAAATTCTCTTTCAAAAATCTCTCAATAAATTACACATTTATTTACACATTAAATTACTACCTGTAATGTAACGACAGGAACGTCACCCACTGTAATGAAGTAAAAGTAAAAAAGTTTCATCTGAAATTTACTGAGTAACAGTGAAAAGTATTTACCTTTAAATATACTCATAAAAATATTTTTTTTTTCCACAAAATGTTACTCAAGTAAATGTAACGGAGTAAATGTAGCACTTTACTACCTACCTCTGGAGTTAGGTTATTTCAAACAGCCATCCAGTGCTGGCCGGAGGCAACGATTTAAAGTTAAAAACATGTTATATATTGATTTGTTTCTTACATCTTATTGGTTTGCTTCAGAAGACATTAATTGATCGACTGGAGGATTTGACGTGTGGATTACTTTTATGCTGCCTAAATATGCCTTTTGGACCATCAGATAGCCAGCAGCCTGATGGCACTGGTTTACTTGCATTGTATGGACAAAAAGAGCTGAAATGTACTTCTAAAAATCTTCACTTTGGTTTGACTGAAGAAGGAAAGTCAGAGTTCATTTTGAAAACCTTCAATTTTAACTGCAGCCTTTCGTATCTTGGCAAATCTGAACACAGTGCAAGTGTCATTATTGAGATGTTAATGGGATCTTTTTTCTCACGAGATAATCCAGCAAAAGTCTTTAATTTTTCAATCGCATTGCTATCTAGGAGAAATAATCAAGATATTTAAGATGTCTTATTTGTGCCTTTTCTGTGGGTCTTTCTAAACGTTTGCCACATCCTTTTCCTTTCGTGTTTTAAACTAAATAAGTTCAAAAGAATGTTCTTAATTCACTGACTGCACCTCAAGATTTTTGGTCTTGTTTTCAGATATTAAAGCTTTTTGCATATGAGTACAGTCACACTAGAGAATCTCCTCTTCACTGTAGACTAGACTGCCTTCTAATGTCTGTACTGCTTGAACGTGTCAATACCGAAAGATCTGAGACTGAAAAGCCGGCCTTAGAACTCTCCTTTTAATTCATCACTAATGATCAGACACTCCGATACATGCACGATTAGCCATAGTGTACGAAACAATAGTCAGAAGCATCTTCACCCCTCGTTTTCCTCCCTGTGAACCATACAGCGCCTGTTTCGGCATTCCTCCACTCTTCAAACGCCAAACATTTAGACTATTTACCATTTAAATGATCGCCATTTTTTTTATCTAGCAGCCAGCGAGAGTGCTTCTGACATGCACAGATTGACACGCCTATGTTTTTAATGCCTCGGGGCAAACCCTCTGGAGTTTAAAACCAACAGACTTTCTGCTGGTGCTGAAAAACACCATTTGATCTCTGAAGGAGCAGCAGCCACTCTAATAATGATATGAAAGCGCTAGCTAACTTTCAGCAGAGAGTAAGGTGAGCGATTTGGGTGGGGGGGGGGGGGGGGGGGGTAGGAAAAGCAAAGTGTGACAACTCCCAAAGGTGAGATCTGTGCCAATAGTTTGTTTGCTCTTCCTTCAGGGCTTCAAGAATTTTTCCTGTTATACTTCCATCCTAATAATTCATCTCTTTTTAAGGTCAAGCTTCCACTAATATCTCCAAAATAAATGACCTGTAGGAAGAAGCTTTGAGAAGCAGGGACATGATGTTGAGTTCTCCCAGTCGAAATGTTAGCTTAGTCGAGCTGTGATCAGTATTGTATCGCACAGGCTTCACCAGAGACGAGCCAAGCCCCATGCCGACTGCCGTAATTATTAGCTGCAAATGGCCTCAGCTTGAGCACTATTAGAGCGGATTAACAAACGTTCCAGCCATAATTATCAAAGGTGCAAAAGCAGGTGTTTAGGAACTGAATTAACGGAGGAGGAACCACAAGCTGCTGAGAGCAAATCAGGGGAGAATGAGAGACGCATCAGCATGAAAGAGGGGAAAAAAAACCCCCCACAAAGTTCATTAAAAATCTGTAAATTTGTTTTTGGACTTTTTGTCTGTTCGTCAGATTGCTGGGACTTGCTCTATTGTCACCAGTTTTAACACGTGATTAAACAGCACCGAGGAATAGGGAATCTGTTGGAAAAGAATTGTCAGGGGAACACTTCCGTGTTTCACAGCAGATGTTTGTTCATAGTCGGACTGGAGACGTGTGGCCATTTCCCCAAGGACAGGCAGGAAGTGGTGAGGTTTTGGGTGTTAAAAAAAAGAAAAAAAAAGAGAGAGAGAGAAAGATGCTCTTATGGTGTTTGGTAACAGATTCATAATTTGCATTTATTATTCTTGTTTTCTCTGTATCTTGCTATTCTCTCCCTGAGGAAATAACCAGAAAAACAGCTCAAATGACTACAATATGCAGGATATTACGCTTTATATAACAGTTACAGTCCTCTAATCTGATTGGACGAGAGGCGTTCCAAAAGTGCTGATATTTAGTAAAACAGCACTGAGTCTCTCCACTGTTTGTGAAGGCTTTTCTAAAAGGCTATCAGTCTATGCGTTGCTTTGAGACAGGGTTGGGAGTATTTAACTAAAAGTAGTGATGCTACTAACTTAGCATAATAGTAGCTTGACCATTTTCACAAAGGTGGAGCTTTTCCAGTAATAAGATACATTTTCCAACGAGTGGCGCTGTAGCATCACAAAACTCTACATTTGTCACATTGCATCACAAACACAATACAATGTGACAGCCGAAGCAGTAATCAAACACGCTAACCTAAACTATGAACTATCACTTGTGTAGCACTGGGGAAATTGCAGGAAACTAAATTATTATTATGTAATAAATTAATAACCACTTGCTTGATCTAAACAAAATAGGTGTCATTTTAAAATTTGTTTCACTCAGAGGCAAAACTGCAGTGAGTTTTAGTGTATGAAATTCCCATTGACACACATAAATGTAATAAGCAGGAGTGTCATTTTGTCACATTTTTCCTTATTACTTCCTGAAACTTACATATAACACAGACAATGACATACCGTAACTTACAGCAGACTATCCAGATTTAAACATGCCCAAACACAACATAATATAAGTAGATCTTGAAATATTCCTCAAAAAGTGTACATGAAAAGACGATGCACAAAAGGGCACTCAACACACGTTGTGTGTGTGTGTGTGCACATGTCCGAGGACTTTGTGTGTGCAAACACACATCCACGTATGTGCTCATCTAAAGGATTGGGGTGCTCCTGAACAACATATTTCAGTATTTTGTAGTCTAATCCATTCATTTATAATAGTCGGTCATTTTTTAACCACTTCCACACTTAGAAAATGTAAAAGAAAATGGTCCCATTTTTATTTTATTTTTTTCCAATTGGATTAAGTAAAAAGAAAATTCGTAAAAAAAATTAATAAAAAAAAAAGTTGTCCGTGTCAAAATGACCGGAACGCAACATAATGGTTAAAGGGATAGTTTACCCAAAAATAAAAAAAGAAATTGTTCCAAACCAGTATGACTTTCTTTCACCTATGGAAAGCATGAGGAAAAGTTTTGAAGAATGTTGACGTTGCTCTTTTTCCATACAATGAAAGTGAATGGTAACTGAGGCTGTCAATCCCTAAAATTCTGACTAACATCTTTTGTGTTTCAGGGATGAAAGTCATTTGGTATGGGAGGTTTGGAATGTCATGAGGATGAGTAAATAATGACAGAATTAAATTTTGGGTGAACTATCCCTTTTTTAATTTTATTGTAAGTTTACAACTAAATGCCTATCATTGATGTAATAATCTATAAAACAAGTGTACAAGTAAGAAAACATCCAAACGGTCCTTTTAGAGAGGCAAATGAGGGACATTGACCCTGGGAGCCATCAGGAACACCAGGGCCAGAGAGGCCGTCTGTGCCTATAGCCCCCTCTCTGCCCCACTTTGGCAGGTGAACAGACAAGGGCCTCACCCACAGACTGTAGGCTCTTTTACATTCACGCAAGGGGAACGGATGCCCTGATGGATGCCAGTTCATGCACCCCACAATCACGGCCCACCTGCCTAAGCGTAAACACCAAAACAAGGGTCAATGCTGTGAGTCTGATGAGGGTAGGACCCTTGCCTTTACAAAGGCCACCAATTCCAATCTGGCGTATCTTCTGTATGGACGCCTCTGTCAGCAATCGGATTCCCCATCTCCACACTAAAGGAGATGTGGGCTGCTGTCCTTGGTGACTTTAACTGGCATGTTAGAAGCTAAAGGGCATAAAACACCAGAACGGGGCGCACAGAAGACTGGTTCGGCAACTGCACGAGTGTGTCCAAATGGTGTAACATGCTGTTCCCAAACAGATCCTGACCTCTAGCTTCAGGGCAAACAGGCCGGGTTGAAGTTATTCATGTCGAGTCTGTGTCTCCTCCACCATCTTCACTTACACATAAGGAGTGGTGGCTTGTTTACCACTGCCCTGGTCTCGCCTGCCAGGGACCGTTCTAATCACATTACCAATTTTACATTAGCAATTTTACCTCGTACATCTCGCGTAATGGAGGACACGTATTGTAGATCTTGATTTCAATAGGAAGCATTTAGAGTACCTTATGAGCTAAGCTTAGTCTCTTGAGATTCAACCATTTGTACTTGACACTTTTATGGGTGACGTGATGTATTTTTGAATGTTAAAGAGTGCTCATACTTTTTGAAAGTCACACATTGACATTTGCCTTCACTGATCTCAATGGCCCCAGGGACCACTGTGAACAGGTGTTATAACTGCATTTGTGTAATTGACAAATGGATATGGACATCAACTATTTACATCAAGAGTATGTTTTACATGCTGTAACTGGTGACTTTTAGGTTTTCACCACTTTTACTGAACTTTTTGATTTCATTAGTTAATTTCAAAGTTTTTGCAGTGTGACTAATGTAGGGCACTATAAATCAATTTTATTTTGTTCACAAATTCCGTGTTTTCCGTATAATTTTTTCTTAATTCTGTGTTTTCAGTTTTACTAATTTTTGAATTCCGTGTTTTAAAGTGCAATAAAATTTTATCATACAAATCAATTGATTGATCTTTAATCAGAACAATTACTTTTCAACATACCACTGCTGATCTCCTGGGATTTTCACACACAACAGTCTCTAGAGTTTATTCAGAATGGTGCCAAAAACAAAACACCACCAGTGAGCAGCAGTTCTGTGGATGGAAACACCTTGTTGATGAGAGAGGTCAACAGAGAATGGCTAGACTGGTTGCAGCTGGCAGAATGGCTACGGTAACTCAGATAACCACTCTGTACATTTGTAGTGCGCAGAATAGCATTTTAGAATGCACATGTTGAACCTTGAGGTAGATGGGCTACAACATCAGAAGACCACGTCGGGCACTTTATTAGGACCATAGTGTTCCTAATAATGTGGTCAGTAAGTGTATTTAGACATGTCTCTTCATTGAGACAGTAGTATGATATGATTGCAGACATTGTTTTATTTGATTTGAACAGAGCAAATAATCATTATTAAAATTTTTAATAATTATTAATTTAATGAGATTCTTTTTTGCTATTCAGCACAGGGGACATACTACAGTAATAGGGAAGGCTATATTTCCATATTCCACTTAAAAATGAATTATGAAAATGAAACATTGAGAAAGTTCGTAATTATATATATATATATATATATATATATATATATATATATATATATATATATATATATATATATATATATAAAACACATTATCCTTTTTATCACATTAAACATTATCACATTATTCTTTTTATGAAGCGAAAGTGAAAATGTGATGTTACGTCAACTGAAGAAAAAAAAAAACTGGACAAACTTTTTAGACTTGGACAGCACCCAACAACAGGACAAACGTATCATTTTCCCTCTTCTGTGCCTTCCAACATCTCATTCTTATTTTGGCATCGCACATCCTCTGTGAGGAGTAGAGGAAAAGAGAGGAGAGGAGGTGAGAGAATGAACAGAGGAGAGAAAATGAGAGAGAGAGAGAGAGAGAGAGAGAGAGAGAGAGAGGGAGCGTCTCAAAGCACAATCGATCTTTGTTGAACAAACTCCTAGCAGATGGCGCTGTGTGTTGGTGACACATTGCCACCCACACTGCTGACTGACTCACTGTTTGCCACGTTTGTGATAAATCACTCGAATGATACTTTACCACAAACATCATGCAGCTCAACACAAACTAACTCAGATTTGATCCTTCATTCAGTCCGTTTGATCGTGGAAGTAAATACTATATATCAATCAAAATAGTTGACAAGACACTCAACAGTGTTGTCTTTCCACACCTGAAATTCTCGTAGTTACATTTGTCTGTCTCACTCAGTGGAAAATGTTATTGCTCAGAGGTTGCTCCTACAGCTCAGAAGAGTTAATGGAAATCTTAGCTAGAAATTAAAAGTGAAATAAAGCTCAACTGGCAATGCCAAGGAAATATACATTCTGAAAAATATATAACTTGAATGCACCGTAAGTTTGGATAAAAGCATATGCCAAGTGTAAATGAGTCACTTGTTTACATACAGAGTATAGAGCTATAAAATTAATGTGGACAGAAAAGCTCAGATGATTTAATCTTTGAAGAATTTGATGAGGAATGCTTGACTTCATATAGAAATCTTTTACCTTTTGGTTGCAGACTTTGGAGAGGAGACACATGTGAGATTACTATGTTTTTTCAGATTTTAGATATTAAAGTGATTTTTCTTTCCTATCCACATTCACAAATATACAAGTTCATATATGTGAATAAAAAAGACATATTTAACCTAGATCACAGTTTAGTTAGCATAGTTGACTTTAATTACCTGAAATAAGTTGACATGTCCTGCGGCATGACATGATAAGCTCCAACGTAACAATTTCAAACAACATTTGGCTAAAATACAGTATATATGGCAGCCAAAAGTTTGGAATACTGTACAGATTTTGCTGTTTCGGAAGGAAATTGGTACTTTAATTCACCAAAGTGGCATTCAGCTGATCACAAAGTAAAGTCAGGACATTACTGATGTAAAAAACAGCACCATCACTATTTGAAAAAAGTCATTTTTGATCCAGTCTATACAGACTCCATTTCCAGCAGCCATCACTCCATTATCCTTGTGTAATCATGCTAAATTGCTAATTTGTTACCAGAAAATCACTTGCCATTATATCAAACACAGCTGAAAGCTATTTGGTTCATTAAATGAAGTTTAACATTGTCTTTGTGTTTGTTTTTGAGTTGCCACAGTATGCAATAGACTGGCATGTCTTAAGGTCAATATTAGGTCAAAAATGGCAAAAAAGAAACAGCTTTCTCTAGAAACTCATCAGTCAATCATTGTTTTGAGGAATGAGGGCTATACAATGCTTGAAACTGCCAAAAAACTGAAGATTTCATACAAAGGTGTACATTACAGTCTTCAAAGACAAAGGACAACTAGCTCTAACGAGGACAGGAAGAGACGTGGAAGGCCAGATGTACAGCTAAACAAGAGGATAAGTACATCAGAGTCTCTAGTTTGAGAAATAGATGCCTCACATGTCCTCAGCTGACAGCTTCATTGAATTCTACCCACTCAACACCAGTTTCATGTACAACAGTAAAGAGAAGACTCAGGGGTGCAGGCCTTATGGGAAGAATTGCAAAGAAAAAGCCAAAAGGTTAGATTGGGCAAAGAAACACAGACATTGGACAACAGATAACTGGAAAAAGAGTGTTATGGATCTTAACCACATTGAGCTTTTGTGGGATCAGCTAGACTGTAAGGTGCGTGAGATGTGCCCGACAAGACAGCCACATCTATGGCAAGTGCTACAGGAAGTGTGGGGTGAAATGTCGGCAGCTCAACTTCGCAACTTACAGGACTTGAAGGATCTGCTGCTAATGTCTTGGTGCCAGATAACACAGGACACCTTCAGGGGTCTTGCAGAGTACAAAGCAGTTTCAGAAATACTCAAACCAGCCTGTCTGCCATCAAAAATCATGCCACGGTCGAAGTCACTGAGATCACATTTTTTCCCCATTCAGATGGTTGATGTGAATATTAACTAAAGCTCCTGACCCGTATCAGCATGATTTTATGCATTGCAATGCTGCCACATGATTGGCTAATTATCGTGTGAATAAGTAGGTGTACAGGTGTATCTAATAAAGTGGTCGGTCTATCTATCTATCTAATGTATATTATACTTATATACAGTATACAGTATATTGAATATTATTTATATTTAATATTTATGCATGCAGCTTTTATGACCTCTTATTGAGAGACTAAATGGAATATTTGTACTTTAAATTCATCTCATACCGCATGACCATGTAAAATGAACTAGTGAAGGCAAAAGTAAAAAATGGTGAAAAACAAAATAAATTGTCACAGCACCTAAAATATTCACTTTCCCTTAAATATTCATTTACATTTTAGCCTCTTGATATTTATAGAAAAGCCTTTTTAAGGGGGATTGTTTGCTTTAGCCTCAACTACCCTTGACTACAATGCACAAATCACAAGCTTGAACTATACTGAGCTGTGTATGCTCTTGCGGTAGCTGTTGTACATTAATTGTACTTTTATTTAAAACAAGATTAACAATGTCTTGTAACTATTGTATAAAATACATTTTTAGGGAGGAGAATTTGGGCTGAAGCTGAATGCACTATTCCACAGAGACAGGAAGTCTTCAGCGGCTGTATCTCTCTGATGAGTATCAGCTATTAGCTGCTCTCGGCTGGATATTCTCCTGGGCTCTGCTTCTGCTGAGAGCTGTGTTGCTCGGCTCTCTCCTTATCATGCCTGTCCACTTGTCACACTTGGCCCTCTGTCCACTCCCTGCTGTGTAAACCGTTAAACACACTCACACACACATTACTCACTCATTTGATCAATCATTCAAACGTACAACATGCAAGGATTTTACATGCATGTGCAAGAAAATGTGCACATGGCTGCAAATACACAGCTGCAAAAGAAATACCCACCAATAGTAGCGATATGTCCATGCTAGCTCAGATTTCTGAACCAAGTGGGTTTTGAATGCATCTTCCAAAAAAATATTTGGGAAAATTAAAAGCACAGTTCATCTGAAAATGAAAATTACATTGTCATTTACTCGCCCTCATTTTGTTCCAAACCTGTATGACATCCTTATCTCTGTTTAACACAAAAGGAGATGCAAGTAACCATTACTTTCTTTGTATGAAAAAAGGATGCAATGAAAGTAAATGGTGACTTTGGTGGTGGTTTGGAACAACATTAATTTGGGTGAAATAAGTTCCATAACTGTACCACAAGACTAATGGGTCTTACATTTATGCATTTTTAAGAGAGCCAGGAATGTCTTAAAAAATGGGTGCATGATGCCACTGCCCAACAAAAAGGTCTTTGTCAAGTAACCAAAAAATAACAGTCAAACCACTGTGCACATATGCTAATATGCATCACTCAAATTAATGTGTATAATGCTTAAAAACTGAATCAGATGGGCACCAGCCAAAGGTCATCTTGCACAGGGCAAGATAAAGGGCCGGTGGACACGCATCATGTGCCAAGCTGAAGCATTTATTCTTGCATTTCAAATGTGCTATCAAAAGGCTGAAAGATGTGGAAAACCTCGAGAATCTTGCCGTGACAGAGTTAAAACCACAGGTCACCCTCGTGCGATCACAGAGAGCACAACTTGCTGTGACAGGTTTTCTCCTCGCACTCTTCCTTGATGCTATTCTATAACAGCTCATATGGTTTGACGCTAATGTTTTTCCGAAGCCTCCCTAAACAACGCTGAAATAAAGTCCTTCCCCTGAGGAGACACTGGCATTAGAGTCAAGCCAAGTCGTGATGATGCCACCACCACAGCACCAGTTTATTCACGAGCACTCACTGGCGCTATTGACTTGGTGGATTAAGATTTGTGCGTATGAGCCAACCGACACATACAGCCCCCCCCCCATCCCCACCAGGATCCGCAAGAACAGAATGGGGTCAGAAGCGCGTTAGTACAGAACACACTGAGATGCACCAGATTAGATTATTTGAGGCCCTTTGCAGAGCTCCCGTTTTGACAACAAATATCCCCAGGCTAGTTGGAGATGGTCACTGGGCGACTGCTCGTGATGTGGCAAAAACAATGTGTTGATTTTGATCTAGTGTAGATCTGCTCTCTCTGTCCATAGCTGTTATGTAAATAAACGTGTCATTTGGGTGGTTAAAGCTACTTTCAGACCCTCCGTTTTTAGATTATGGTAAAGAAAGATCTGTAGAAAAACACGCTTGTGACCTTTCGGCTAAGGCTGTCTCTGTGGCTAATTTACAAGTGGTGTGTTAAAGTCTGGGGTCAGGCATTTTAAATTGCTGGGCATTCTTTCCATTGTCTGTTTCATTAAAAAGCATTGTGGGCTTCAGGAAGCAGAACTCTCTGGATCTGACCTCTACATCATGGAGGCATGCTCTGTTAAATTAGTCTGATGTGTTGCCATGAGCGCTTGTAGCATTTAGTCTATTGTCCACTTTCACCTCGCAGCTCTCACATTTAACCCTTTGCTGTTAATAACGCCAGCCTAATGGAAATCTACGTTTATGAATGACGCTCTGGGTCATTCCCCCGTCTTACAAGTCTTAACACATTGGAACAAATAATTAACTCATAATTTTGATGGAAGTCATATTAGTTTACTTTTATCATAAGATCACAATTAAATGAATGTGGAGTGGTTTGTCCCCTGGCGCTATACACTTCTAACATGAAAAACTTATTGAGAAATATTCCAGTTGTTTCTTTGTTTTTTACATTGTATATTTTCTTGGAAATACTGTTGTAATCATTGTATATGTATTTTCTTGTGTCCTCAATATCACTTCCATCCTGTTGGTCTTCTTAAAAACCACTTTGACTAACACAAGACCTTTAAGGAATATTCCAGGTTCAGTAAACTCAGTCGACAGGATTTGTGGCATTATAATTTTAATTACCACAAAAATTTTGACCTGCTCCTCCTTTTTTTTAAAGAAAGCAAAAAATCTGTGTTACAGTGAGGCACTTACAATGGAAGTGAATGGGACCAATCCGAAAATGTTAACATACTCACTATTTCAAAACTTTAGCAGCAAGACTTTAACAATATGCGTGTTAACATGATTTTAGTGTGATAAAATCACTTACTAGCCTTTTCTGTGTAAAGTTATATCCAAACTTTGTTGTCATAGCGACGTAACACATATAATACACAAAATGTAATAACTCAAATAATACACAATTTTTTTTAACGTAAGAATTAATGTAAGCAGGTGCCTGGGTAGCTCAGTGAGTATTGACGCTGACTACCACCCCTGGAGCTGCAAGTTCGAATTCAGAGTGTGCTGAGTGACTCCAGCCAAGTCTCCTAAGCAACCAAATTGGCCCGGTTGCTAGGGAGGGTAGAGTCACATGGGGTAACCTCCTTGTGGTCACGATTAATGGTTCACGCTCTCAATGGGGCACGTGGTAAGTTGTGCGTGGATTGCAGAGAGTAGCATGAGGCTCCACATGCGGAGTCTCTGCAGTGTCATGCACAACGAGCCACTTGATAAGATGCAACTGTCAGAAGTGGAGGCAACTGAGACTTGTCCTCCGCCAACAAGGACCTACTAAGTAGTGGGAATTGGGCATTCCAAATTGGGAGAAAAGGGGAGAAAAAAGAAAGAAAAAAAGAAAAAAGGAATTAATGTAAGTGCTTTTTGGGGCAGCTGTGGCTCAGGTGGTAGAGTGGATTGGCCACTAATTGCAGGGTTGGTGGTTCAATTCCTGGCCCACATGACTCCACATGCCGAAGTGTCCTTGGGCAAGACACTGAACTCCAAGTTGCTCCCAATGGCAGGCTAATGCCTTGCATGGCAGCTCTGCCATCATCGGTGTGTGTGTGTGTGTGTGTGTGTGTGTGTGTGTGTGAATGCATCACAGTGTAAAGTGCTTTGAAAACCACTAAGGTTAAAAAAGTGCTATATAATTGCAGACCATTTACCATTTTATAACATTATAAGCTTCATATTTCTACCTTCCAAAAATTGGTCCCATTCACTTCAATTGTGAGTGCCTCACTGTAACCCAGATTCTTTGCTTTCTTTAAAGAAAAGGAGGAACAGGTCGAAAGTTTTGTGGTAATTAAAATTATAATGCCACAAATGTCGATTGAGGTAATTGAACCTGGAATATTCCTTTAAAAGTCCTTGATTGCATCATCATCCAGGAAATGATGTATTTTTTTGGGTGGGAAAACTACAGCACAAATTAGCAATGGATTTCATTAATGGTGGTATTAGTTGATTTGTTTCACTTTAAAACATTCCATCATGTTATATAAAATTATAAATCAGTATGATGCTATAATAATTTAAAAAGATGGTTAAAAAATGTTCAAATTAACTTAAAGTTTATGTCCTTCTGCAAGCTAACTGTAAATCCCTCACTGAGTAATGGCTAACTTTAGCTCTTTATTTTCCTGTTAAGTTCCATCCTGTTAGGTATCCAGTTAATTTTCTTGCCATTATATGAATAATCAAATTATAATTAATAAAGTTTAAGTGACCAAGCTTAAATTAGGTATATCATTTTATAAAAACTCTTCCTTAAATTACACACATGCATAAACATCTTTAAAAGTTACAGAGTAAAAAGGTACAGCATAACAGGAAGACTGAGCTGAGAGAGAGAGAGAGAGAGAGAGAGAGAGAGAGAGAGAGAGAGAGAGAGAGAGAGCAGTATTTTGAATCCTGACCGAACATCGTGATATGGCTCCTGCTTTTTGCCAGCCAAATGTGGGTTTTGTCTTTCTCTTAATCTCCTCATCCATCCTTTCACTCCCTTTCCCCCCTCTTTGTTGTTCTCCTCAAAAAGCGAGATTTGAATTGCTCTTCGGTGTCATATCCTATCTCTTTTGTTCTCTCTCTCTCTCTTTCTCTCTCTCCTGATTTGACTGGATTGTGGAAGAGAGATGATTGTGTAGCCTTAGGTAAGATTTTGTAGCTTTACATATCAAAGTCGCTAAATATCTTTTTCTCTCACACATGAGCGTAAAGGGAGGGGGGTTGTGGAAGGGAGGGGGGGAGTTCCAAGCCAAGTTTTTAAGGGGGATTGTTTGCTTTAGCGTATGAGAAGAACAAATCCAGCGAAACAAAAGGGATTATGGAGCACTGTCGCTGTTGTGTTATTTATCTATTCCGCTTTTTTCCAGGGTGATGTGTCAATGTCAGGAGAATCAACGTGCAGAACGTTTGGTAAACACGGGAAACTAAACAAGGTGTTTGTAAATGGCAGAAAATGGGGTTGATCTCTCAACTCTACCGCTTTTGTGTGCTAACATCGCTGTCCTCTCTCTCTCCGTGTCTCTTTCTGCTGAGGAAATATACAGCCGCTGTGATTTATCATCTATCCATAATGTAATACCATGAGCTTCAACGGCCCAATCTGTTATGTTATTTCAAGATTAAACTATTAAATACTGAGTGCTCACATCTAATAAAATATCTATACGATTTTGGATTAACATTCTAGATTCATAATCAATCAACAAACAATGTCCATTAAAAAATTTTTTAAGTGTCTTTGTGTATGGGGCTCAAGAGTGGGAGAGAAAGTGTGAGCAACAGACAAATTTAAAAGACCAAATATAAAAGGGTTATAATATCCATGCAATTTTAGGAGTACAAAGCAAAATCAAGGAAAACTCAACAACATTTTTTCAAAAACAAAAACACATGTGACAAAGTGCCCTGAAATGACATTTATGAAAAATACCCTTGTCCTTAGAACACAGTTAAGCCTTTTGGTTAAGATCATTGTATAGCAAACCTAGGCCTGAATGTATCCTAGTGTGGTTTTATTGTGTTTGATTGTTAATGCAAGAGCTATAGCAGAATATGATGATCCTGTAATTTTAGTTAGGGCATTGAATTTACAACAAATATTCATTTGAAACAAACATACAAAACCACTGCTAAAGAGAAAACAAAATCTGACTTAAAACCTTATAGTTACTGAAATATAACACTTGTGACAACTTCCCTGGTCTTCTCTTTAACTTCTAAGTAACATTTAAGTGACGCACTGGCAGCCAAGAGTTTGGAATAATGTACAAATTTTGCTCTTATGGAAAGAAATTGGTATTTTACTTCACCAAAGTGGCATTCAACTGATCACAAAGTAAAGTCAGGACATTACTGATGTAAAAAAACAGCACCATCACTATTTGAAAAAAGTCATTTTTGATCCAATCTAGACAGGCCCCATTTCCAGCAGCCATCACTCAAGTAATTATGCTAAATTGCTAATTTGGTACTAGAAAATCACTTGCCATTATATCAAACACTGAAGAAAGCTATTTGGTTCATTAAATGAAGCTTAACTTTGTCTTTGTGTTTGTTTTTGAGCTGCCACAGTATGCAATAGACTGGCATGTCTTAAGGTCAATATTAGGTCAAAAATGGCAACAAAAAAAAAAGAAACAGCTTTCTCTAGAAACTCATCAGTCAATCATTGTTTTGAGGAATAAAGGCTATACAATGCTTGAAATTGCCAAAAAACTGAAGACTTCATATAAAGGTGTACACTAGTCTTCAAAAAAAAGGACAACTGGCTTTAACAAGGACAGAAAGAGATGTGGAAGGCCAGATGTACAACTAAACAAGAGGATAAGTACATCAGAGTCTCTAGTTTGAGAAATAGATGCCTCACATGTCCTAAGCTGACAGCTTCATTGAATTCTACCCGCTCAACACCAGTTTCATGTACAACAGTAAAGAGAAGACTCAGGGGTGCATGCCTTATGGGAAGAATTGCAAAGAAAAAGCCGTTAGAGTGGGCAAAGCACAGACATTGGACAACAGATAATTGGAAAAGAGTGTTATGGATCTTAACCCCATTGAGCTTTTGTGGGATCAGCTAGACTGTAAGGTGCGTGAGCATCTATGGCAAGTGCTACAGGAAGCATAGGGTGAAATGTCACCTGAGTATCTGGACAAACTGACAGCTAGAATGCCAAGGATCTGCAAAGCTGTCATTGCTGCACGTGGAGGATTTTTTGATGAGAACTCTTTGAAGTAGTTTAATTTGTAACTTTTTTCAAATTGTAATAGTAATTTTTCATGTTATTCATTCTGTAAGAGCAAAATCTGTACATTATTTCAAACTTTTGGCCACCAGTGCATTAAGTACACATAATACTTGGTCTTTATTCTAAAAACATTTGCTTTCAAAATTTTAGCCCGCTTTTTCTACAGAACAACTGTTGTTTATTTCCACACCTTGGGGACTTGTCTGTGATCAGGGCTGGATTGGTAATCTGGCATACCGGGCATTTTCCTGGTGGGGCGATGCACTTTGTGGCCGATCAGGGGCAGACTGGCCATCGGGAGAACCGGGCCAGCCGCGAAATGGGCCGAATGGGCCGCGATAAGCTGAAATGAGCCACCGCGTTATGCAGAATGGGCCACAAAACGGGGCCGCTATATGCCTAAGGGGGCAGCGATATGCAGAAAAGAGACCCCCCCCCCACCCCCCAACAACTTTTGGGCCAGTTTCTATGTAAAATCCCGGGCCGATTTCTCTTCCCAGTCCACCCCTGTCTGTGATGTAAATTGTGAGGGCTATGAGACATATTGCTATTGTTTTGCTTGTGAACTGTGTAGACAGAAACCATGCTGAAATCTGGAGCAATGTCTGAGCATGTGTGCGTACCACGTCAGAGCTCTGTAGAAAGAACATGACAATGTTTTGATATGGTCATCATGTCCTCATGCCTGATGCCCTGTAATGCCTACCTGACAGAGCTGAGATGTAATGGGATCCATATGGGGCTGCTGGAGCTCGCTAGATCAGTGCCACAGACTGACGGGACAAAGAAAAGTGATGTTTTGATGCATTAGCATGTGAACATCAAACAGAAGCAAGCTTGTTCATAAAGCTAGCATTGTTGTTCAAGGCAAAGGTGCAACCACAAATTGAATAGTTCCAGAATTATTCCAATATGACTATTTAGAGGAGCTTGCTAAGGTTTAGGGGTTTGGTAAAATCCCTAATCCAAGTATTAAACTTTAGCGTGTAACTTGTCCTGCACTCTATTAATGATAACTCAAATCATAAGGCCTGTTAGGGAGATATTCACATGGGGGACAATAAAACAGGCAAAAAAAAAAAAAAAAAAAATCCCATAAACTTACATTGATGGAAAGATGCAGCCCATATACTGTAAGGATCAGAATATGATAGAGACTTGGGAGTGGCCTTTTTTGACTTGGGCCATTAAGTAACCACCCAGCAACTCTCTAGCAACTGCATTCCAATACACAAAAAACACTCAAAATACATTAGCAAGCACAAAGCAACACCCTGGCCACCAACCACATCATTATCATCATCGCTATCAAAAAAAGAAGTGTGCAGCTTTTTTGTGTTCAAATATTTTCTGCTATCCCAGCTAACAGAAACGTTCTGGGCAGGGGCGGGTTACAATTTCTGAGGCTCCAAGCAACCGTTCAGCCGGTGGCTCCCTTTCATCGTACAACCGGGGGAAATTGGAAAGTGATTTTATATCATAATTTTAAAATAATTTTGAACAGCCATTGTAGCCAAGTACACTCAAAATGTTTAATGTAATAAAAATCTAGATAAAGATAATGAATGCCTATTTTCCAAAGTTTTTCCACTAAATGAACAACTAAATTAATGGTATTTAATTTAAAATATAATAATATAATAAATATAACTTATATGCACCAGAACAATAATAAACAAGCAATACTTAACTATATATATATACACTACCGGTCAAAAGTTTTGAAAAACTTTATTGAAATGTTTCTCATGATCTTAAAAATCTTTTGATCTGAAGGCGTATGCTTAAATGTTTGAAATTAGTTTTGTAGACAAAAATATAATTGTGCCACCATATTAATTTATTTCATTATAAAACTAAAATTGAATAAAATAAAAAAAAGTTTTTGAAATTGATGACTTGGACCAAATAATAAAGAAAAGCAGCCAATAAGTGCCCAACATAGATGGGAACTCCTTCAATACTGTTTAAAAAACATTACAGCGTGATACCTCAAGAAGCTGGTTGAGAAAATGTCAAGAGTACATGTCTGCAAATTCTAGACAAAGGGTGACTACTTTGAAGATGCTAAAATACAAAACAGTTTTGATTTATTTATGTTTTGTTTTGTCACAACATAATTCCCATAGTTCCATTTATGTTATTCCATAGTTTTAATGACTTTACTATTATTCTAAAATGTGAAAAAAAAAAAAAAATTATAATAAAGGATGAGTACGTGTTTCAAAACTTTTGACCGGTAGTATATATATATATATATATATATATATATATATATATATATATATATATATATATATATATATATATATATAATAAAATAAAAAAAAATCATAATGCATGTGAACCGCTCTGAGACATCTGAAAACAGCGTCACTGCGCGTGAACACTAGTTATGGCCATTTCGAGTAATTTTGCAGTTGAGTACTCTAACACATAAAAAAAAAAAAAAAAAAAAAAAAAAAAAAACGATTAATTGATTACTTGAAATTTAGAATTTAAGTTCAACCTTCAACCTGTCATTCTTTTGAAAAAACAAAAACAAAAAAAAAAAACAATATATATATATATATATATCATTATACACAAACAACAACATCTAGATTGAAAAATTATTTGCACTCACACATAGAAACATACATTGAAGTCTTCTGAAGTTATATAATCATAATTCAAATGTTCCTTTTGGGTAAACTATTCTTTTATCAAGGTCATGAATCCATAGCACCAACCGAATGACAGCATTTGTGGCATAATGTTAATTAACACAAAAAATAAGACTCGTCCCTTGTTTATTAAAAAAAAAAAAAAAAAAAGCTCAAATTGCTTACAATAGGAGTGAATGGGGCCAGTCCATAAACATTAAAATACACAATGTAAAATACGAACTGCGATTTGAGTCAAAATTAATTTCTGCTTTGCTGATTAGTGACAGATAGGGGGAGTGTTCAAGAAACCTGCTTGAAAACAGTTACTTTTTTTGCAATTCCATTTGGTGACACTAGTGGTGTGGAAATTACACACTTCAGCATAATTACTAGAGGGCCAAAAACTCAGCTGTGTGTCTAACAAATGCAACATCTGCGGACAACACAAGCCAACAAGGCCATGAAATCACATGGATGTGTCGTTGCCTATCAGGCCTCGCAAAATAGCCTGTATCCTATAAAAGAGAGAAAAGCATGGAGGGTAAAAAGAAGAAAGAGGCCACGTCTGGTCCCTGTCTCATTTATGTCATTGAGCGTGTCAGTGCTTGGCATTCTGGGATGTGTAGTCCCATGGGCCCGTACATAGCGCATGTAGTTTCTAATTGGACCTGTTAGGGTCAGCAATTAGTGTACAGCCATCAAGGACCGCACGAAAGATTCTCCTGCCAGGCACTCAGTGGAGAGAGATAGCGAAAGAGATACGTCTAGAAGGCATAAAGAGAGAGAGAGAGAGAGAGAGAGAGAGAGAGAGAGAGACAGAAAATATGATATGACATAGAGTCCTGGAGTGTAGGGCAGCTGCAATGTTTTTTGTTTGTGTGTATGATAGAGGGACAAAGCTTAATGGGACGTGTTCATTGCCCAAGGCTCAAAGAGTTTAATCAATCTGTTATTTTTTGGGATGCTTGAACCAACTGCGGCTCTCTAACAAAGGGCTTCTTTGTGGACCTGTCTTGCTCTTGAACTACAGTTGCTTCTGTAACACTACTGAAATGTGCTTCCTTTGTTAAATACAGAAGGATTTATTTACTAAATGAGTGTTAAGGTGTCTGGCCCGGCCATCAGGTGGCAGTCAGGAGCAGTCAGAGGTATTCCCTGGCCCTGGTTGCCATGACAACACGCAGACAGATGCTAGCACTGCTGAGGTAGCAATGGTAAATAAAATCAGCTATACACCAGCTGTGCCACTCTTGCTATTTTTGTCCAAAAAGCTCTGACAAAATATATATATATTTTTTAAATACAAATGTTTTATGCAATTATATAAACTGAGAGAAGCTGCCTTGAAGCACTGAATGCTAATAGATAGTTGACAAATAACATGGACATGAACTTATTTTCTCAAAATAAGGACTTTTATATTAATGTATAATGAAAAGTGTATATTTTTTGATGCTGAAACTGGTCACCATTTCTTTTAGTCAACATAAAAAAGGCATTTGCAACTCATTTTACTTCCATAATGTGAGTTAAACAGGGTATTCAACCAAAAATATAGGACAGGACTTAATTTAATTCACCAGGAATTGATTTCATCGTGAGAAGTGGGTGTTCGATACCACAACGGAGCCAGACCTGAATATAAGTTTGTAGTCAGTTGCGGAGGACATCTGGCACCCACTCATGAGGAGGCCTTTTGACTAGGATGTGGAGGCTGGAGGTCAAGTTCATCTTCAAGAGCAGCTCAACCTATTCCAGTGGTAATTCTTTTTCTATCGTTTTTTTACTATTCTTGTCATAACCTTTATTAACAGACATTAAATTACTACATTAACTATTGGCAAGACTTTGGGCTGCAGTACCTACAACAGCAGCCCAAAACAATGCCTAAATATAGTAGTTGCAGTCTAGATGAAGTCAGCTGAAAATGAAAGTTGTTTCAGAGGTAAAGCAATGGAGCATTTCGACGAAAAGTTACGAACATTTTATTTTTTTTATTTTTTTATGAATAAAATGCATTAATAAATTGAGCACAACAAGACCATTGACTGTCAATCAAAATTCACAATTTGAAGCACCCTTTTGCAATTTGAAATTCACTTAAATGGTCCTGCTGTGAAACTAATTATTTTTAAAAACACCAATTTGACATATTTTACAGTAGTTTCACAATTAATGTGAGGTCATAAAAATTGCCTGTATGATTCTAAAAGAATCACAACTATATTAAAATGCTGTTTAAAATAGTTGTAGATGGAGCATGTCACAATGCAGGGCCAGTTTTAATTTTTAAAAAGTTTTAAAAAGTCAGAATTTTGTCTTTGGACGAAAATGTCCTTTAAATTTAGTCAGTATTTCATCATGTCAGATTCATTAATTTGAGTTAATTTTACTCTGACTACAATGGCATATAATTTTAAGTCCACAAAAATAACATATTTTAGCTGCCATTCAAATGCAAAAACTTATCAAAATGTATAAAAGACTAAACTTAAGCCAAAATATTCGAACATTTTGAAAAATTTGTATCAAACATAAAGATCATTATCCTGACATTATCCATGATAAACTTCATTTAATTTTTCCCTCGATGATGGCAAGCGGTCCAGGCCCCAAAGCAGCAAAGCAGCCCCAAATCATGGTGCTCCCTCCACCGTACTTTACCGTTGGGATGATATTTTCATGTTGCTATGCGGTGCCCTTTTTACACCATACGTAGTGCTGCATGTTCTTCCCAAACAATTCAAACCTTTTTGGAAGTTGGCAAACTTCAGGCACGCAGCAATGTTTCTGTTGGAAAGTAGCAGCTTCCTTCGTGGTGTCCTGCCATGGACACCATGCATGTTTAATGTTTTCCTCAAAGTAGACTCATGAACAGAGATGTTAACCAGTTCCAATGATTCCTTCAAGTCTTTAGCTGTCACTTTAGGGTTCTTTTTTACCTCATTGAGCATTCTTTGTGTGCCGTTTTAGTCATCTTGCCTGGACGGCCACTTATAGAGAGAGTAGCCACAGTACTAAATCGTCTCCATTTATAGACAATTTGTCTTACTGTGGACAGATGAATATCTAAGCTCTTCGAGATAACTTTGTAACCCTCTCCAGCTTTATACAAAGCAACAGTTCTTGATCGTAGGTCTTCTGAGATCTCTTTTTTGCAAGGCATGGTCCACGTCAGCAAATGCTTCTTATATATAAAACTCAAAATTTTTAAGTGCTTTTTATAAGTCAAAGTAGCTCTAACCCACACCTCCAATCTAGTTTCATTAATTGGATGCCAGGTTGGGCAACTCCTGACTCTAATTAGCTTTTGTTGACATAATTAGCCAAGGGGTTCACATAATTTTTCCAACCTGCGCTGTGAATATTTGAATGATGTTTGATGCTAAATCAACCTGTTCCCCATGAGTTGTTCGAACCCCAATCCAAACCTGACTTGAGGAGCAAAGACATCTTCACAGAGGTGGGTAGAGTAGCCAAAAACTGTACTCAAGTAAAAGTACAATTACTTCAAAAAAATAATTACTCAAGTAGAAGTAAAAGTAAATAAATAATTACTTGAGTAAGAGTAAGAAAGTATCCAATTAAAAGATTACTCAAGTAGTGAAACTCGTTACTTTCACAAATGACATAATAGACATTTACTCCCATATATTCCATTACATAATACACATTTAACATGAATTACAGAATTATTATTATTATTCATGGAAATTCTGTCATCATTCACCATCATGTTGTTCCAAGCCCGTATGACTTTCTTTCTTCTATGCAACACAATAAGGAGATATTAGACAGAATGAGTCACTATTTACTTTTTCTTTATATATATATATATATATATATATATATATATATATATATATATATATATATATATATATATATATATATATACACTACTGGTCAAAAGTTTTGAAACACTTACTCGTTCTTTATTATATATATATATATATATATCTATATATATATATATATTTTTTTTTTTCACATTTTAGAACAATAGTAAAGTCATTAAAACTATGGAACAACATAAATGGAACTATGGGAATTATGTTGTGACTAAACAAAATCCAAAATAAATCAAAACTGTGTTATATTTTAGCATCTTCAAAGTAGTCACCCTTTGTCTAGAATTTGCAGACATGTACTCTTGACATTTTCTCAACCAACTTCTTGAGGTATCACCCTGGGATGCTTTTTAATCAGTATTGAAGGAGTTCCCATCTATATGCTGGGCACTTATTGGCTGCTTTTCTTTATTATTTGGTCCAAGTCATCAATTTCAAAAACTTTTTTTTGTAAATTAAATTTAAAATTTATAATGAAATAAATTAATATGGTGGCACAAATATATTTTTGTCTACAAAACTAATTTCAAACATTTAAGCATACACCTTCAGATCAAAAGATTTTTAAGATCATGAGAAACATTTCGGTCAAGTGTTTCAAAACTTTTGACCGGTAGTGTATATTTTGAAAGTGAATGGTGACTGAGACTGTCAGTCTCTAACATTCTGTCTAACTTATTTTGTGTTCCACATAATACAAAGCGTCACACTGGTTTGGAACAAAATGAGGGTAGAGAAATGATGACAGAATATTAAATTATGGCTGAGCTATCACTTTAAAGAGATAGTTTACCCAAAAATGAAAATTTTCTCATCATTTACTCACCCTCATGCCATCCCAGATGTGTATGATTTCCTTTCTTCTGCAGAACACAAATTCAGATTTTTAAAAGAATATTTTAGCTCTGTAGGCCAAAATTTTGATGCTCCAAAAAGCATAAAGGCAGCATAAAAGTAATCCATAAGACTCCAGTGGTTAAATCCATGTATTCAGAAGTGATATGAAAGGTGTTGGTGAGAAACAGATCAATATTTGTCATTTTTTGCTAGACAGCAGGGGGCGATATGCAGAGAAGAATGTGAATCACCAAAAACACAAGAAGAAGAATGTGAAAGTGATCTGTTTCTTTGTTTCTCATCCACACCTATCACATCACTTCTGAAGATACTGATTTATCCACTGGAGTCTTATGGATTACTTTTATGCTGACTTATGTGATTTTGTTTAGATTTAAAATGTTGCCACCCATTCACTTGCATTGTATGGATCTACAGAGCTGAGAAATTCTTCTTATTTCAGTGTAGTTACAGTTTTCAGTGTCATAAGTATTTCGATCATTAGTTCTGTACAGCAGTACCACCGCTCTCTAAATGCAGAGTACGCAGCCTACGTAGGGCACCAACTCCTGTTGCGGAACACTCGCTGTGTCTGAAATCGCCCCCTATCCACTATATAGTGCACTATTTCGAGTGTCCGCCATTTTGTAGGATTGTCTGAATTCTGAGTGAGCCACTCGTTCCCTACTTTTGTTCACTCATTCTTACCCACAGTGCACTCTAATTTCAAGTGTACATTTGATGTACACTCGACAATGGTTAATTTCCCACAATCCAGCATGGGAAAGACGTACGAGCTGGGAGTGTACTGCTTCCTTCACTCCTGCAATGTTTTATTTCATGCTGAATGCAGTAAATTACTTTTTGACAAATCATTACTTGATTAAAATAACATAATAACATTAACAAAGAGAGACAAAACATACAGATACATTTTAAAATGTACTTTTTATTTGATAAAATGTGCTTACTCTTTATATTAACACACAGTATATATTAAAAATGAGAAACAGAATGAAGATTTATTGTATTAATATATTATTTAATATTATAAAATTTCATTTGTGACGTTGTTTCTGCGACAGCCCCAGAGCTCTGACACTCACATCGGAATTCACTCATTTCGTTCACTTACTGCTGAAATATAGTGCACTAACTGCCATTCACTATATAGGAAATTGTGAATGAGTGAACGATTGCAGACACACATAAGATTGCCTTGCGCCCGCACATCTCACACGCGTGCACCCCATGCACCTCGCTGTGCACGTGCAGAAATGCTGTCTGTTCACACTCCAGTTGTCGATCATGCGAATGGCAGTGATTTACACTTAACTTGGATGTTTACGTGGATTTATACAGTTAATCCGCCTGAAGTAGCTGCGATAGTTTCCTGTACCCCCGGGAGGGCGTGGAGTAAATGCAAAAAAATACTGCTCATTACATGCAGGACGTGGGACAAAGCGCACTAATATATTGCTGCACTGATTTAAAAATGTACACTTAAAAAGTGATGTCACAAGAGCCCATATTTACAGAATCACCCTGAAAATGACCATCTCATTACACAGAAAAGTCCGCGTTAGGATTAGAGCCAAAATTTATCTCAGCGTGCTGCCTTAAGTTGAAGCTGTGATTTTAATCTTGAAATATCAGCTTCTCTTGGTGTTAAATGAAGGCACTGCATGACGAAACTATTTTTTTTTCCACTGTGCAGAGCAAAGAAAGTGTTTCACTTTGAAGAGTTTGATGCTGCAGCAGTGATTGAGTGACAGTCTGTGACAGCGGCTCAGCGCGCGCAGTTGTGTGAACTTCCGCTCTCATAAAAATCCCATTCAATAATTTCTCAATAAATTACACATTAATTAAAATTAAACCCAGTAATGTAATGACAGTAGAGAAGTAAAGAAGTAAAGAAGTAAAAGTAAAAAAAATTCATTAGAAATGTACTTGTGTGAGAGTAAAAAGTACCCACTTTTAAACCAACTCTAAAAGTAATTTTTTTCCCAAAAAGTTACTCAAGTAAATGTAATGGAGTAAATGTAGCGCGTTACTACCCACCTCTGCATCTTCATAGAATGCGGTTGCCATGATGATGGAAACAAATCTTTTTAATTTTTTTCCTTTTCTTTTTGGTCTCATTTTTTTAGCACCCACAATCAATGCTTTGAATGTGCTGGCTGATTTAGATGTGCTCCACAGACAAATCAATATTTAGGGAGTTGTGAACAGCGGGATCAGGAGAGGTTTCGATAATTAAAAGCAACACTGACGATGGGATATGAACCTTGTGTGACCAACAGCACTTATGTTTTGAATTAAATGGAAGTCATATATCAGCTTGACAGTCCTGTATGATGGATTATAACAAAGACATGAAGAGCTCAGTCCATCTGACAGCATACCTAACTGAAAGTACTCAGATAGAAATCGTTCTTTTATCTTGTCTTTTTTTTTCACTATGTCCACTGCAGGAGCAACAACAAAAATGGTGATGTAATATTTAATATGTTGAAATATTGTACATTCTCCTATCCCAGCTTAACTATAAGACATTTATAGGCTAGTTTCCCCAAAAAGTGTAAACAATGTGGCTCTGTGATACTTTCAAAACATTTCTGTTTGTTTGAGCATCCCCAACAGCCCAATGCAGCCATATTGGCTCAACCAATGTCATGAGTTTGGGGCGAAACTATCTGTTTGTCCAACCAACGTAAGACGAGAATTGTTAGGGAAATCTGTTTGAAAACAGTAATGTGCTACAGCATATACTATTTGTTTGAAATAGCATATTAACATCCTACTTTTTCTTTTTTTGCAGTATAGAGATGTGGTAGAAATAGAAAGAGTAGTATGGTAGTGTGCCATTCTAAACTTTTTGGCATTATTTTTACAATTCTTTTTGCTGACTCTAGTGGCGCTAAATTTCCCACTTTACCTTTAAGACACTCAACCCGATGATAGTCCACAGCAACTCCTAAACGACTACATTTTGGACATTTAGCAAAACTG
The DNA here is from genome assembly GCF_019703515.2 of Myxocyprinus asiaticus. Classification (NCBI taxonomy): domain Eukaryota; kingdom Metazoa; phylum Chordata; class Actinopteri; order Cypriniformes; family Catostomidae; genus Myxocyprinus; species Myxocyprinus asiaticus. Next base: position 32,695,687 of record NC_059377.1, on the reverse strand, counting down.
TTGCACAAACAAAAGCTGAAATAACTTGTCACACACCCCCACACTCCTACACTCCCAGCATGCATTGCAAAGGACTACCTGACCTCCTGCCGTTGCCTGGGAGCCGAGTCACCCACACAGCTGGTGTGTGTGTGTGTGTGTGTGTGTGTGTGTGTGTGTGTGTGTTGCGCGTGCGTGCAAAATACTGGCAGTGGCCCAGGATAAAGTTATCTGATACTGCACTGCCCCCACATCCATGAACAACAGTGAGGACAAGAAAGAAGAGAGATGTGGCAGCCCTCCTCCACAGGGAGAGAAAGAGGGAGAGGAGTGATATATGTCATGAGTTTGAATGTTGAGACAGTGGAGTTGTCTTAACACTCAAACTCTAATGTACACGTGTTAAGAGGATTCAAAAGTTTTTGATTTGAATATTTTATGTATTATGCTTGACTCATAATGAACTGGCTCTCAGATATGTAATACCAAACAAATAAGTACTGCACACTCTAAAACCACCCTAAATACTTCAGGAGTAAAAACTAACCAAAACAGCTTGTGTATACTATTTTGAAAGGACAAGTTCACCAATAAATGAACATTGCCATCGTTTAGGCCCTGTTTACACCTTTCAAACACTTTATTTTGTCCTCAAGCTAATATAATAAGCTGAACTGCATGGATCATGCTGAGAGATGACAGAGCTTTTTTTTCAGCAAACTCACAAGCCCTCACAGGTACCACTCTCTCTCTCTGTCTCTTTCTCTTTCCCTGTCTGTTGGGAGGTCAGTGTACTTGTGTTTTAAAGTAGAGTAAGCACACTCAGACTGAGTTGCACGCTGACATCCTCTGCTTCTGTACTGTAGACAGAACAGTAGAGCTGCAGTAGTCAGTACATATAATCACCTGGAGAAAGAAACGGAGACGAGAATAGAGAGGAAGAGGTACAATTGCATTCACAGCCAACTCTGTGCATGTGTGTGTGTGTTTGTGTGTGTAAGAGTGAGAGAGAGTTTAATTGTCCCTTGCTTGTCCTAATTTGATACGTGCTGGCATGTGTGGGTGAGTTGCACTTGCGAATGTGTGTGTGCATGCTACAAGTTACCATTCCCTTCACTTCCCCACAGTCTTTCCATAAGCCCGTGTGTACGCGAGCTGACTGACACACCTTACAGGCCTAATAGAGGGCTGGCAGGAGAAGATGGCAGCTCTCAGAGATTGCCAGGGGGATCTGCCGCAGGCAAACACCACTTCATACACCACCCTCTGAGGAAGCGAGGGAGATAGAAATAAATATATCAGCTCCACATAAACAGTCCAACAGGCAGTCAAACTCTTTTGCTGTCTCCACTTGCACACACAAGCAAACAGTTGTGCTGGTGAAGACTGTAGTATTAATGAACGCTATGTAGAAAGACAACTGTTATGTGTACTTAAGGCTTGTGAATTTGAAGTTTAATTACTGATTAGTTGCTTGAATGACAATGTGAAGCAAAACATATGGAACAGAGTTTTGTAGTAATAAGCTGTACTTTAAATAAAATGTTTTACCAAAACAAGACCACAAACACTATTGTTTTTGTTTTGTATTTTTGTTTAGTACATTACATATATAAGGGTAGTTCGCCCAAAAATCCAAGAATCAAAAATCCCTAATCTGGTACTATCTTGAACCATTTTTACAGTGTTTTGTAAAATCAACGTCAGATTCTTACATTGATTCAGAGACGTTAACATTTATTTTTTGTTCGAATTTCCATAGTGAAACTCAACAAATGTGTTGTAGTATCAACATCAGATAGTAACATTGATTCCATGATGTTAACATTGATTTTTTGTTGAAATTTCAATGTTGTTTCAACATCAGCTCAGGGTGCACAAGTGATGGAGAATCAACATGAGATTGCAATGTTGATTCAACGACTTTAACTGAAATTTTGTATAAATTTCAATGTTTATTCAACAAAAGTGATGTGGAATCAACATCAGATTCTACTGTTGATTCAATGACTTAATGTTGATTTTTTTGCTGATATTTCAGTGTTGTTTCAACATTAACTAAAGGCACAAACGTGATGTAGTACCAACATCAGATTGTAGCAGCCTGGTCTCATGAAATTTACATGAGCATTGCAATGTTTTTGCAAAACTGAAATTAAGTGCTTCATAAGACGTTTGGCTGCACAGCAGAGGGCACCAAAACTGAGCGAAAAAAAGGTTGTAATCAGCCAAGTTTTTTTTAAGGTGAATTTTAGAAGGAGCTTTTAATAAAACGTACCTCCCTAACCTAAAACTTTACCCTAAACTTAACCAATAGTGTACGAAAATAGAAATGAGAGTTTAACAAAACAGACATCCTTACCCTTAACCAACACCTTACCTTAACCAATAGTGTTTTAAAGTGCAGAAGCAAAATGAAAAGCACATTTTCTGAAGCAACCACGTCATTTCGTATCACTTCTATGTCTCTGACTTGTCACGTGTTAGCTTGAGTCCAAAATCCAACGCTCAATGAGGTACGCTACTGTGCAAGCTAATCATATTGGAATAAGTATATAAATTAGTTAAAGTGTGTCGATATCATAACATAGCAGGGTCTGAGTAATAGAGAGAAAAATAAATGTTTATAAAGTAATAATCAGCCACTGAAGTCATGATTTGAGTGAATTAAATAAAACACACATTTGTTATAGCGCCTCTAGTGTTTATTTCACCGGGAAACTGCAGGGAATTGTACCTAGAGACACGTACAGTTGTGCTCAAAGGTTTGCATACCCTGGCAGAAATTGTGAAATTTTGGCATTGATTTTGAAAATATGACTGATCATGCAAAAAAACTGTCCTTTATTTAAGGATAGTGATCATATGAAGCCATTTATCATCACATAGTTGCTTGGCTACTTTTTAAATCATAATGATAACAGAAATCACCCAAATGGCCCTGATCAAAAGTTTACATACCCTTGAATGTTTGGCCTTGTTACAGACACACAAGGTGACACACACACAGGTTTAAATGGCAATTAAAGGTTAATTTCCCACACCTGTGGCTTTTTAAATTGCAATTAGTGCCTGTGTATAAATAGTCCATGAGTTTGTTAGCTCTCACGTGGATGCACTGAGCAGGCTAGATACTGAGCCATGGGGAGCAGAAAAGAACTGTCAAAAAACCTGAGTTACAAGGTAATGGAACTTTGTAAAGATGGAAAAGGATATAAAAAGATATCCAAAGCCTTGAAAATGTCAGTCAGTACTGTTCAATCACTCATTAAGAAGTGGAAAATTCGGGGATCTTTTGATACCAAGCCAAGGTCAGGTAGACCAAGAAAGAATTCAGCCACAACTGCCAGAATAATTGTTCGGGATACAAAGAAAAACCCACAGATAACCTCAGGAGAAATACAGGCTGCTCTGGAAAAAGACGGTGTGGTTGTTTCAAGGAGCACAATATGACAATACTTGAACTAAAATGAGCTGCATGGTCGAGTTGCCAGAAAGAAGCCTTTACTGCACCAATGCCACAAAAAAGTCTGGTTACAATATGCCCGACAACATCTTGACATGCCTCACAGCTTCTGGCACACTGTGATTTGGAGTGACGAGACCAAAATAGAGCTTTATGGTCACAACCATAGGTGCTATGTTTGGAGAGGGGTCAACAAGGCCTATAGTGAAAAGAATGCCATCCCCACTGTGAAGCATGGTGGTGGCTCACTGATGTTTTGGGGTGTGTGAGCTCTAAAGGCACGGGGAATCTTGTGAAAACTGATGGCAAGATGAATGCAGCATGTTATCAGAAAATACTGGCAGACAATTTGCATTCTTCTGCACGAAAGCTGCGCATGGGACGCTCTTGGACTTTCCAGCACGACAATGACCCTAAGCACAAGGCAAGTTGACCCTCCAGTGGTTACAGAAGAAAAAGGTGAAGGTTCTGGAGTAGCCATCACAGTCTCCTGACCTTAATATCATCAAGCCACTCTGGGGAGATCTTTGCATGACCTGGAGGCATTTTGCCAAGACGAATGGGCAGCTATACCACCTGCAAGAATTTGGGGCCTCATAGACAACTATTACAAAAGACTGCACGCTGTCATTGATGCTAAAGGGGCCAATACACAGTATTAAGAACTAAGGGTATGCATACTTTTGAACAGGGGTCATTTCATTTTTTTTCTTTGTTGTCATGTTTTGTTTTATGATTGTGCCATTCTGTTATAACCTACAGTTGAATATGAATCCCATAAGAAATAAAAGAAATGTGTTTTGCCTGCTCACTCATGTTTTTTTTTAAAAATGGTACATATATTACCAATTCTCCAAGGGTATGCAAACTTTTGAGCACAACTGTATAACAAGTTTTGCAAAAATGTATTTAGAGTCTTGTTTTCACTATGAGACCAGGTTGGATTGTAGCATTGATTTAAAGCTCTCCTTCAGAACTTTGGGCTCTCTAGCTATATCTGTGGTTGAAATTTTAGTCAGAGGCGCAGCTGTGTTGTTCAAGCGTGCTATGAGACGCAAGCAAGGGAAGCGAGCCGGTGCACTGGTCTCCGGCTTTCGAACAGCGCTGCCGAGTATTCATCTAGCGAATCTCCACTCTCTTCCTAACAAAACAGATGAACTACATCTCCTCACCCATACAAACAAGGACTTTTCAAACTCTGCTGCCTTGTGCTTCACAGAAACCTGGCTGAGTGAAGCCATTCCTGACAGCATATTACATCTGCCGGGCTTTCAGCTATTCAGAGCGGATTGCATTGCGGAGTTAACGGGGAAAACGAGAGGCGGTGGAACATGCTTTCACATCAATGAAAGTTGGTGTTCAGATGTAATAACGTTAAAGAAGATGTACTGTCTTAATTTGGAAGCACTCTTTATCAACTGTAAGCCTTTCTACTCGCCGCAGGAGTTTTCCTTATGTATTCTGGTGTTTATATTCCTCCAAGTGTGCATGAATGCAGCACTGCAACAGCTGGCTGATCAGATCACAGACACAGAACAACAATATCTGGACTCACTTATTATTATTCTCCGCGATTTTAACAAAGCCAACCTCAGGGGCCTGGGTAGCTCAGCAAGTATTGATGCTGAGTACCACCCCTGGAGTCGTGAGTTCGAATCCAGGGTGTGCTGAGTGACTCCAGCCAGGTCTCCTAAGCAACCAATTTGGTCTGGTTTCTAGGGAGGGTAGAGTCACATGGGGTAACCTCCTCGTGGTCGCGATTAGTGATTCTCGCTGTCAATGGGGCATGTGTTAAATTGTGCGTGGATCGCGGAGAGTTGCATGAGCCTCCACATGCTGGGAGTCTCTGCGGTGTCAAGCACAATGAGCCACGTGATAAGATGCGCGGATTGACTGTCTCAGAAGCGGAGGCAACTGAGACTTGTCCTCTGCCACCTGGATTGAGGTAACCGCACCACCACGAGGACCTACTAAGTAGTGGGAATTGAGCATTCCAATTTGGGAGAAAAGGGGCTAAAAAAAAACAACAACAAAAAAAACACCTACATCACCCGTGAACTGCTAAAATACAGACAGCACATTACATGCCCCACCAGAGACAGAAATATACTGGATCACTGCTGCACAACATTAAAGGATGCATATCACTCTGTCCCTAGAGCAGCTTTGGGACTCTCTGATCCCTGTCTGTTTTATGTTCTTCCGACCTACAGGCAGATACTTAAATCAGCTAAACCTGTAGTAAAGACAGTAAAAAGATGGAACAATGAAGCAGAGCTGGAACTACAAGCCTGCTTTGACTGCACTGATTGGAGTGTTTTTGAAGCTGCAGACACCAATCTGGATGAGCTCACAGATACTGTGACATCATATATCAGTTTCTGTGAGGATATGTGCGTCCCTTCAAGGACTTATTTAACATAAAGCAAAGACAAACCATGGTTTTCAGCAAAACTCAGGCAGTCAGGCCAAAGAGGATGCTAACAGAAGTGGGGATAAAATCTTGTACAATCAGGCCAGAAACACACTGACAAAAGGGATTAGAGTGGCTAAAAGAAGCTACACTGAGAAGCTAAAAAACAAGTTTTCAGCCAACGACCCTGCATCAGTGTGGAGAGGCCTGAAAGACATTACAAACTATAAGACACCATCCCCCAACACTGTAGGGAATCAACAACTGGCTGACAACCTGAATGTGTTTTAATGTAGATTTGAAAAGCCCAGTCTCACACCCCACACCCAATCTGACTTTCACTTTACACACAAATATCAACACCTCCTGTGACCCCCCCCACCCCCCCACCCCCCCGCTATTCAACCTGCACTTAAGATCTGGAAAGAGGATGTGTGCCGTGTATTCCAGAAACAAAAGACAAGGAAAGCACAGGGTCCAAATGGTGTTTCACCCACTTGTCTAAAATCCTGTGCTGACCAGCTGGACCCCATTTTCACACAGACCTTCAACAGATCAGTGGAGCAGTGTGAAGTTCCATGCTGCTTCAAATGCTCCACCATCATCCCTGTCCCAAAGAAACCCAAAATCACAGGACTTAATGACTATAGACCTGTCGCTCTGACGTTTGTGATCATGAAGTCATTTGAGAGACTGGTGTTGGCCCACCTGAAGGACATCACTGGAGCCTTTCTGGATCCCCTTCAATTTGCTTATTGAGCAACAAGGTCTGTGGATGATGCAGTCAACATGGGATTGCATCATATCCTGCAACATCTGGACAGACCAGGGACATATGCAAGGTTCATTTTTGTGGACTTCAGTTCGGCTTTCAACACCATCATCCCAGCTATTCTCTGGACTAAACTCTCTGTTCCCACCTCTATCTGTCAGTGGATCACCAGCTTTTTGACAGATAGGCAGCAGCTAGTGAGACTCAGGAAATTCACTTCCAGCACCTGTACGATCAGCACTGGTGCCCCCCAGGGATGTGTGCTCTCCCCACTACTCATCTCCCTGTACACAAATGGCTGCACCACCAAGGACCCCTCTGTCAATCTCCTGAAGTTTGCAGATGACACCACTGTCATCGGCCTCATCTAGGATGACGAGTCTGCATACAGAAGGGAAGTTGAACAGCTGGCTGTCTGGTGCAAACAAAACAACCTGGAGCTGAACATGCTCAAAACAGTGGAGATGATAGTGGACTTTAGGAGGAACACCTCAACATTGACCCTGCTCACCATTCTGAAAAGCACTGTGGCAGCAGTGGAGTCATTCAGGTTTCTGGGCACTACCATCTCACAGGACCTGAAGTGGGAGACCCACATTGATTGTGAAAAAGGCCCAGCAGAGGTTGTACTTCCTTTGCCAGTTGAGGAAGTTCAACCTGTCACAGGCGCTGCTGATACAGTTCTAATAAGCAGCCATTAAGTCTTTCCTTTGCACTTAAATAACTGTCTGGTTTGGTTCAGCTATGAAATCAGACATCAGAAGACTACAAAGGACAGTTCGGACTGCTGAGTGGATTATTGGTCGCCCCCTTCCCTCCCTTCAAGAACTGTACACTTCCATAGTGAGGAAAAGGGGCTGGAAAAATCACACTGGACCCTCACTCACCCAGCCCACTACCTTTTTGAACTGTTGCCCTCTGGCCAACGCTACAGAGCATTGAGCACCAGAACTGTCAGGCAAAATAACAGTTTTTTCCCCTCAGGCTATCCATCTCATGAACAGTTAAAACTGCCCCATTGAGCAATAATTATGTGCAATTCACAGCTTAGTCTATTTATATTTATCCAACCTCTTCTGCCATTACATTCCCTTGCACTATCTGTATATTTTTTACATTTTTTTTATTTATCACACATTTGCACATATACAGTGAAATTCTTTTTTTTTTTTTTTACATATCCCAGCTAAGCTGGGGTCAGAGTGCAGGGTCAGCCATGATACAGCACCCCTGGAGCAGATAGGGTCAAGGGCCTTGCTCAAGGGCCCAACAGTGGCATCTTGATGGTGCTGGGGCTTGAACCCCCAGTTTGATCAGTAACCCAGAGCCTTAACCGCTGAGCCACCACTGCCCCTACCCAGATAACAGATTTGTATTTGTACAGACGTATATATATATATATATGTATATATATGTATGTATATATGTATATATATGTATGTATATGTATGTATATATGTATATATATATATATATATATATATATATATATATATATATATATATATATATATATATATATATATATATATATATATTTATTTCTATTTTCTATTTGCTTTTTATTTGTATTAAAAAAATTTATTATCTCTATCTTGTTGTTGTATTGTTTGTGTACTGGAAGCTTCTGTCGCCAAGAGAAATATCTTGTATGTGTAATCATACTTGGCAATAAAGCTCATTCTGATTCTATCTGCTAAAAGGGCATTGGAAAGTGACAACAACTTGTGCATTTCTGCAATTGGGGTAAAAGAAATAAGAAAACAGCTGCATGCACACACTAAGGGAATCTCGAAATTGCAGCAATGTTATAAAAATACTCAAAAGAGGGGGCCTGGGTAGCTCAGCAAGTAAAGGCACAGACCACCACACCTGGAGTCGCAAGTTCATATCCAGGGCGTGTTGAGAGACTCCTTTCAGGCTTCATAAGCAACCAGTTGGCCTGGTTGCTAGGGTGGGTAGAGTCATGTTGGGTTAACCTCCTTGTGGTCACTATAATGTGGTTCTCGCTCTCGGTGAGGCACGTGGTGAGTTGTGCCAGGAGAATAGCATGAAGCCTCCACATACGCTAGGTCTCCGCGGTAACGCGCTCAACAAGCCACATGATAAGATGCACGGACTGACAGTCTCAGATGCGGAGGCAACTGAGATTTCTCCTCTGCCACCCGGATTGAGGCGAGCCACTTAGAGTGCATTGGGAATTTAGCATTCCAAATTGGGGAGAAAACGGGAGAAAAATCAGATGTAATGAATATTAGTAAACATGATACATTAACTTCATTGGAAAATGGAGTTGCGTGAGGCCATACGAGGTTCGGACGTGTGAATGGCGAGCTCTGCTTACTTTGCTAGTTTTAACACTATTAATGTCATAAACCGGTAAGATTCGATACACTCTGTTCCATAACTGTTCTAGGAGGACAATATGTCAATGAATGCAAAATTATCAGGCTCTGGAGACATTAAAAGACACTTATGTGCTCAAGCTGACACCCCTGTGGAGGCCTCGAGCCTGTGAGTCGATTTGGTCAGAGAAATGAGGGAAATTCGGTGAGAAATGTTGAACATGTCAGCAATGCTGACGAAGGTCATTGCTGACTTGGAGGATCTTGCTGTTATACGTCGATCACTCACTGCCATGGAGATGAAATTCACTGAGGTGGTTACAAGAGTGGGGGATGTCGAGAAACGGATAGATTATCTGGATCTCAGTGAGTACTGACACTGACTACCACCCCTGGAGTTGCAAGTTCGAATCCAGGGCATGCTGAGTGACTCCAGCCAGGTCTCCTAAGCAACCAAATTGGCCTGAATGCTAAGGAGGGTAGAGTTACATGGGGTAACCTCCTTGTGGTCGCTATAATGTGTGGTTTTCACTTTCAGTGGGATGCATGGTGAGTTGTGCATTCATGCCGCGGAGAACAGCGTGAAGCCTCCACACACGCTACGTCTCCGTGGTGACGCGCTCAACAAGCCACGTGATAAGATGTGCGGATTGACTTCTCAGGCGTGGAGGCAACTGAGATTCTTCCTCCGCCACCCGGATTAAGGCGAGTCACTATGCCACCACAAGAACTTAGAGCACATTGGTAATTAGGCATTTCAAATTGGGGAGAAAAAAAAGAAGAAAAAAAAAGAAAAGAAAAAAAAAAGAATGCAACTTCATTGGAAAATGTAGCCATCTAAACATGACAACCAATATAAGCTACAACAACCCTTCCAGAAAACATATCCAATCATTATAGCAAGTAAACTACTTCACTAAACAGTTAACAGATAAACATCCATCCAGAGACAGCTGTCCTCCCGGTGCTGTCATGAACTGCGACTGACTGAACAGCCATAGCTTCCCCAGCTGACACTCACGCGTCATGACACAGTAACTGGTCCTTTTTTCTGAGCTTACGGACATGACATGAACACACAGGGATGGATGACGTAAGCCTGCGATATCACTGCAAATCCAAACCAACAGCTCAAAATAAAAATCATTATTGTAGGCTCACCGTAGAGAATTGGGGTAAGACAAGGACAGGTTTTTGAACACAGATTAAATTTTGAACCAAAGAAATCTTATGTAGTGCAGCTTCAATGACATTAACTTAAATTCAGTGAAACTTCAATGTTGACTAAACTTGTTTGCTATCTGTGTAGGCCATGGTTCCAGCTCATCCCAGATTGTAACCACTAAGCCACACATTCCCCAATCACAGACCATCTGTTTTTACCAGGCGATATAAGGTATGTATGATTGCAAGCCACACTAAAAGAAACTAAAAACAAAAAAGGTTGGTCTTTGAGTGCAGTGAGCATGTTGGGGTTTACGGTCAGTGGGCATTATGCCCTCTGAGGGTTGGGTTTAATTGTAGCAGAGTCAGGTATAACAGGATGAGAGAGGGATCTGTGTGTTTAAGATTTGCAGACACCTCAGGACAGTCATGCACTAACTACACATCTCCTTTCTCTCTCATTCCCCCTCTAAGTATTGATCGGTCTGTCTATTCTTAATGGTCCTGTTAAACACAGTCACTGGCCACTTTAGTGTGCCGTGGCTCACTTGGCAATAAAGCTCTCCGAGCTCTCTTTAAAACGCCAACTGAGACAGGACAGACTCAGGGTCACTCAGACGGAGACACATGGAATTTATCCCACACTTTGTACGCATGGAAACATGGTCAGGTTTGGAAGATATTTTTTGGTTAATGGTCTTGCAAGATTTCTGTCTTCTGCAAAACCTCTGTCTGGTTTAGTGAATTAAGAGGGCATTTGAGGTTTTGAGATTTTCTGCCACGTTTTTGTTCTCTCATATGCATTTTAGCACAAGAAAATCAATCAAGGCTGCTTTTGACTGATATATTGATTGGTTTGCATCTAAACTTGCTCTCTTTCTCCCCCCTTGTCTCTTTCTCTGTCTATCTTATGGTGTCCTTAAGAAAATTCCCTTTTAATTTGAAGGGGAACAAGACCGTCACTTCAAGTAATTCAATGATTAACCACTGAAACAGAACCGATCCACATGCAATCCTAAAAACAATCACACTGTGAAGAAAATTAAGGAACCTGTAGGAAACCATAGGAAATAAAAAGCAGACCTCCTCTATATCCCAATTGTTTCTCCAAGAAAGCAATGAGATTCAATGGAAAATAAATCTTTTTTGAGTCTTTTGTTTTCCACATTTTTATTCTGATAAAAAGACCTTAAAGGAATATTCCGGGTTCAATACAAGTTAAGCTCAGTCGAAAGCATTTGTGTCATAATGTTGATTACCACAAAAATGAATTTTGACTCGTTCCTCCTTTTCTTTAAAAAAAGCAAAAATCGAGGTTACAGTGAGGCACTTACAATGGAAGTGAACGGGGGCCAAATTTATAACGTTAAAATACTCACTTTTTCAAAAGTATAACCACAAGACATAAAGAATATGTGTGCAAACATTATTTTAGTGTGATAAAATCACTTACAAACCTTTTCTGTGTGAAGTTATAGCCATTTTTACAACTTTGTTACATGACGATATAATGTCAACAAACCCTAAAACCTTAAAATGACTTTAAAAATTATGATTTAATCAACTTTACAGCTCAAATAATATACAAGTTTTAAGAAAACCCCTTTAAACCCTCCAAAAATTGGCCACGTTCACTTTCACTGTCTCCATTCACTTCCATTGTAAGTGCCTCACTGTAACCTTGATTTTTGCTTTTTTTTTTAAAGAAAAGGAGGAATGATTCGAATTTTTTTTTTTGTGGTAATCAACATTATGCCACAAATGCTGTCGATTGAGCTTAACTTGTATTGAACCTGGAACACTCTTTAAGCACAAAGTATACATCAGTTTTGACGTGAACGCTTAGCATCTGCATACAGTCAGATGCTCAGCCTTTCAAAGGATACTTCATCTGACTGTGCGCACATACACAGGCAGTTGCCGCATGCACGCTAAGACTGCTATGAGATACTGGACTATTTCTCTTTAAGAGTTCAGACCCATAAAGATTTCTTTATATTCCTTCAGAATCAAGTTTCAGGTGTCTCCTGATCTCCTCACACACGCGTTCTTGACGTGCACATCCACTGTTGTTGTTTCCATCTTCATCTCCTATTGTTTAGTGGCGATAACATCATCTAGTGCTTCTTCATGACAGTAACGGCTCAAATGTGAGTGTTGCCACCTTGTGGACCCACTAATTAGTGCAAATAATTCCAGGTGCATGCACACACTGCATATTCAGAAAAATCGGGCCGCACATGTTCAGTGCTTGAGCACTCAGCTAATTTGCACCACGCATCCTGTACGCAGACGCCAAGTGATCGCGTCTTACCAAAGAATACATTGAGCTTTAGTAAACTTACATACTGTATGTCTCCAAATGTATTTAGCAGAGATCTTAACAATGTTACAAACTGTGTTCAAATACACCAAGATACCAAAGTCTGCAGTCAAAAGTGAGAGATTTCAACATGAACTCAAGTATTTTTCTTTAAAGACCAAATCTGCGCTTTGCTATCCCAAGGATGTAACCAAAAATTCAAGAATGGGTTGGACCAAATGCAAACGTTTGAGAATCAACCATACTGATCGGCCACTAATCTAAATATTGGAGGACAATGTTAGTACTGAAAGGAAACATAACTGAAAACACCAATACATCTTCTTAGCTATGAAAGAGCAACATTTGAAGGCTAAACGTTTCCTCTAGCATGGGCAGAATATTGTTTAACGTATTTCTGAAAGGTTGCACTTTTTTGTTCCGCTTCACAAATAATCAGACCTGTCATACGATTGCTGTCTTTAGGGCAAACAGCATTGTAGCTGATTTCAGGAGGACTTATGTCCGGCCAATCATAAAGTTGCGCAAGACTTGCACAACAGTTGTACATACAAAAGGACAAGATAATTCCACTGCAAGAAAGAGCACATTTCAAAAGATCTCTTTCTCCAGAGCCAAATCTCCTCATCTGGCAGGATGGTAGCTCAGTACTCTTCAATTATACTTTATCTCAGTACTGCACTTTAAAGAGGGAGAGAGAGAGAATCAGAGAGCGAGACAGAGAAAGAGAGCGTGACTGCAGATTGCGCAAAGAAGGGGAAATCGGAGGAAAAAAGAACATGTTCTGAAGGCTGTGTTTGCAGTACATTTAGAACAATGCTCTTATGGGACTCTGAGTCTTTAGTAAACGGAGTTGCCTTTTATTAGTTGAATGATATAAAACATGACAAAACAGCTACTCAGAGAGGATCTGCGATTCATACACTCCCACTGGGATTTCTATATAGGCCATGAGTTCTCCTCTCTCCCATTTAGTGGAGAGAGAAAGAGAGGGATCCAAGAACAAACAGGGGCACGAGAAAAGAGGATAGCTAGAATGAGCAAAGCAGACAGAGAGAGTGCAAATGAACACGAGGACAGATGCAAAAGACAAGGGACAGAGAGAGAAGAGAGATTTATAGCAGACTTGAGTTGAGTAGAAAGAGAGAACAAAAAATTGAGAGGGCATCACTATCCTACAGACACTAGCTGAAATAGATAGAATGAGACATAAAGTAAATGAATGTTAGTAAAACTTTCCTGTGTGAATTAATAGTGAGAGGGGGGTTGGTGGGGGGGTGCATTTAAAGAATCATTAGCCACGTTTCCACTATCAGGCCAGTGCGAGCCATGGCTATCTACTGGTCAGTCAGGGCCAGCCTCGGACCTTGAGCTGCAAGACCAAAATCAATCTGCATTCCCACCAACGCCCCGTAGCGTTGCCCTAAAACCTGCCCTTAATACGCCGCCCTGGTGCCAATGTCACACACCCCTCCCATTTCACAAGCAAGAGGGAAGTGCAAGCTGAGATACAGTACCAGACTCTGGAGACTGGCTAGCCCTCAAAATGAACATGGTGGAGACTGAAGCTGCCGTTTGTTTGCTTATTTTGTTTTTTGCTCGGTGGAAAGCAAGACCAGACTCAAAGAAACTCAGTCTTTGACATTGACTCCGCCTCAATCCCCAGTTGGCCTTCTTTGGCCCAAGGGTAATCGGCGGGCAAAAGGCCATTGGCCCCGAGTAGGCACGATGAAGCCCGGAAGTGACACTGGGAATGCAACTGGCCTTGGCACGCACTAGCATGCCCTCATTTGGCCCAAAAGTGGAAACAAGGCTATTGAGCCACAGTGCTTAATAGCAGTTTTGGGGAGTAGTTCACTAAAAGTAGCGACACAACTAGCTTTTCAGTAGTGTGACAGTAGTGTAGGGCTTTGCTTGTTGTTTAGATCAGTGTTACTATCAGAAATAATTAATAATTATTTCTGTAGTTATTAATCAACATTTAAATTAATTAATTGGATCTAACTCATTAAAACCTCATATGGGGCTCCAGTAAATGTAGTGTGCTACATTTAGGAGCAAGTTTGGTTATTAGCAATAATTAATAATTATCAAAGATAATTATTAACTATTAAAATCAATAGAACATTGATGAGAATCAATGTTAGTCTTTTTTTTAAAATCCTTTAAATTAACAATTATCAAAGATAGTCGTTAATTGTTAACACTGATGAAACATTAATTAAAATTAACACTAGCTTATTGATCATTCAAATTCAGTCAAAGATAATTATCAAAAATCAATAGAATATTAATAAGGATTAACATTGACGGGGCACCACCCTAGAATTAGGGACTAATAACCAAATAGTAAAACAGTCTCAATATTAGATTGTTTTCTTAAGAAAATCGGCATCCGAAGAATATCGATTTTCGGGAAAAAAAACAATGAATGAAGGTTTGAATCCGAGCACTGACATCCCGTCAGCATGACACAGGCGTATGCAAAACAAACCAAAACACTTCTCTTTGTAATATAAACAAAAGTTTATTTATGCAGTAATATCAATAAATAATTAATACAATGCAGCCAATAAACTTCCGACTTACAACTACAAACTAAACAGTGATATGATTAGATATGGAAATAAAAATAATCCTATAACACATAAGGTGTGTGTGTGACAGTGTGTGTGTGTCAGTGTGGTTAGTGAGAGAGAGAGAGAGAGAGATTATTAAGTGACAGCCCGAAAGCTGATTTCGCGATAGCTGGAGATAAAGCAGCCGTGTTCATCACTCAGAGACGCGGTTTTACGAGCGGGGCTCGTAAAAGTCCCTTATTATTTGACTCTTTAATGGATGGCGAAAATGCACAACAGTCCAATTTGGTTGGACCACAATACAGTAAAACAAATTTGTGATAATTAATACCCTGAGTATTAATAATTAGCGGACATGGCAGTCCGTAAACTGTACAAGCAAAAACCTTGAAACACAAGAATAACACACTATAATATTCTATCTCTGCCCAGACGTAAACCTCTTACTTGAATCGCATGAAGAAACAGGTAGAATGTGTTTTCCTCCGTCCTTTATCTTTGACCCGGTTCCTTGAGGCTTGTGTGATGACGGGAGGCCATTTCCTCACTCTGTCGGCGGGCGGTACGGCTGTTGATTCTCGGCGGGCTGGCGGAGAACTCAGAAATGTCGACTTGATTGAAGATGGAAGAGAAATCTTTAATCTCTTCACTTCTGTAGGCCAACGGATGAAGATGCGAATTGCTCAGCGGTCTCCTTCGGATCTGTTAGAGTGTTCGGTTGAACACAGAGTAATCTCAACTCGTCCAGCGAGATGGAGATTGTATGGCTACAGTTTCAAGTCGGACATTACTCCCTTGTGCCACGAGGTTACACCGGAGAGCAGCAAAAGCTACGTCCGTATTCGGTGAACGAAGTCGCTGGAAGCAAATCTGGAAGCATTTCAGAATTATTTGAAGTCCTGATGATGTCATATTTGATGTCATATTTGAGGGACGTTCTGTGGTGTGCCTCATCCAATAGGAGTTGAGAACTCGATCCTTTAGAGGGCAAGGCTTCATGGATCTGTAGTCTGTTTTGGACTCCCTTTGTTTGATTTTGGCGTGATTTTTATCAGTAAAATTTACGACTTAGAAGGTGGGGGCTTGAGTTATGTTTTTATGACTGTTAGGCCTGCCTTTGTCTTCTATCTGAACACATGAGGCCCAACAGTAGCTTAGCTATTTTCATATTAGTGTACTGTAGCTTTTCCAGTAACAAGCTACATTTTCCAACAAGTAATGCTTTAGTGTCACAAAACGATTTGTCACGTTCTATTGTGAACACAGCAATGGAGCCGAGGCAGTAATCACACTCACCTAAACCACCCTCTCTCTTTCATGTAGCGCTGGAGAAACCATATCATTTAAGTGAATCGGTTCTTTTAGACAGTTCATGTATAGCTCATGTAACAATTTCCTTATATAGCATAAGAAATTCGATTAATTTTAGAGAGTTGGTTCTTTCAGACGACACGTTAATGAACTAGTTCACATAAATGATTAACTGATTCACTTGAGCCCCGTGCAGCTTTAAAGGGACTTTGCCTTCTTTTATGAAGCAAAATATTTAGTTAATTGCTGCTGTTTATATTTAATTTCAGTCATATAAAATAGGGTGCTTTCTAGTTTTATAATTGTATTTTAAGGATAAATTTGTTAAATTGAATGTTGTCAATTTAAATTAGTTTTTCCCGTATGAAAATTAATAATGGTTTTACTATACTGTAGTAATATTGTAGTAACCATTACTTAGTAACCATCGATATTTTTGTGGTTACTATGGTTTTACTGAAAAAACCATGGCTAGACTATGGTTAATGTACTAAAACCATGGTTAATCTTTGTAAAGAAATGCCACCCTAATTAAATATATAACTATCAGGTGATATTATTGTATTCCGCAATCAGAAGTTCTGAGTGCAGAATTAAATAGCATTCGATTGTTATATATTTAAAAATATTTTCTTCTTTAAATAGCTTCAATGTAGTTAGCTACTTTTTGTTAATAGCTTGAATTGTAGCTAACTACAGTACATTTTTAAAAGAGTAGCTTTTTTAGTTGCTTATAGCTTGGGATGCAACAACAGTGAAAAAGGCAATGTAAATTACAACACTATGGCTCGGTGGTGCTATCATTACATTGCTCTGTTTGTTTGAGCATCCTGACCAGCCCAACATGGGGGCGGGACTTTCTGTTTATCCATCCAATGGAAGACGGGGGAGTGTTTAGGAAAAAATGTTTAAAAACCTGTTTACTGTTGCAATTCTTACACAATGGTGGCACAGTAATTGCACTTCAACACAACAACACAAAAATCTTTCAAATTGATCCAACATGCTTCATCCAATTTACACTTCCTGGCAAATGTTTTCACCCCAGAGAAACCTGAACGTAGAGTCGCCATAAGCAAATGATGACCGTCGCACATTTATGGGTGACGCAGACGAATGGACTCTTGCTAATATTGACAGATTTCGCAATAACCATGAAAGTCATGCACAATATATGATATTGCGTCCTCTCACTTTGACTGTCTGTAATGATTTTGCTCAACGCTTATGATAATAAAATTATGAGCAACATGTTTACTGACAATTTCTGAAATGAACAGTGTTGCTTTAATTATTAATTAAAGCAAGGCAGTGACTTGGTGTGTGTATAATATGTGTGTGTGCTATTGTTCCCAGCAGTATGACAGGATCAATAAGCTCTGGATAATGATGTTGTCAGTAAATGATCAGACTGTCTCCAGAGCACTCACAGCAAAGACCATTAGTGGCAATGACTGCAAACTACATGTACATTGCACAGAAATGCACTGCTGAACATTTGCCTGCATGTATATAGTGTATAGTTGATAAAATAGAATAATTAAATAAGGTATATTATAAAATGGAAAGATCCGGTCCTGGATGCTAAATGGTCAATACAAAGTTCCAGCCATATTAGAATTCTAGCCGTATCAGAATCTGATTGGTCAAGATTCCAATTACAATTCCATTAGCCAAGACTACATTCATAATATAGCACCTTATTGTTGAATAATTAGCAGCAGTAAGCAGCTCTGGATAAGAAAATGTCTTCTAATGACAAATATCCAATAACCAGCTATTTGGAAATTCTATTCAGGAATGCTGTAATTCTTGTAGTACAACAGATATCCAAATAAATAAACAGTTGTAGTAAAATAAAACATGAGGCAAGTTCTGTGTTTCTCTCTTCATGTGCGGGCTGGCCTCCTCTCCTGGCCTGTGCAGTAATATAGATATACATGTATGTCCCCCACGCAATGATGTATGTGTGTCTGCTGACAGTAGATTTCTGTGGTAGTAATAAAGGTAGCCTGATATGCAGAATAATTACCGTATGCAAATACCTCTGATTTCAGTGCCAGTTTTTTTTTTTATAGATGGCTCAGTGGAGCTGTTCATCAGAGTGAGAGAGAGAGAGAGAGAGAGAGAGAGAGAGAGAGAGAGCGAGGAGGTGGCGTTATTTACTTTTGAAACAATTTAGGATGTCTGGACACCAAATGCTGTACGACATTATGAATTGAGAATATTAAGAGGAAGATTCAGATTCCCTGGTTCAGGTTCAAAATGTCAGATGTTTAAATAAAGTAAAAATGTATGCAGTTATGTAATTGGAAACAAACAGGATTTAATCCTAAGTCTAAAATGTGGTATTGTTTATTATTGTACTGTATATGATAAAGTACTGTATGTACAGTGGCTCCAATAAGTATTTAGACAATAAAGCCATTCTTATAAAAGTATGAATGTCATTGCATTATATAACAAAATGTAAAACCAAGTGGCATTAATTTCATTTTGGTTAAAAGTGATTGCAAAAATCACTCAAAAAAGCTAGTTTAGTTAAAAGGTGGTTTGATATTTCAAGGCCACTTGGTTTGATATTTCGTTATCTAATGCATTGCTATTCAGGCATTTTTAAGTCTGTCATCCTAATATTTTAGGGGGCCACTGTGTATTATTTAGTACATTTATTCTAAACAAACTAAACTGGACAAGGACAAGCACTCGCCTCTAATAACCATCAATACGTTTAAGTTCATAATGGTACATTCCCAACACTAAAATACTAGGCAAAACGATCTACCCCACTGTGTTGAATTTGGTCTGGTCCGGTCCCGTAGAGTGGAAAACGGCATGAGGGCTGTTTCAGTCCTCATCACTGAGCTGTTAATTAAAACTCCCTGCTATACTGACTAGCACTCCATGTCTCCTTCCTGACATCAGCACTCCCCCTTCACAGCCATGAATTAGGCCACAAATTTATTCTTCTGTCCTATCCAGGAATAAAGAGTGACAAACATTAAAACATAAGGTGGGAAAATGGGAAAACATGGGGATCAAGCTACTTGTATCACAATATATGCGGACTCATCTCTCACATTTTATTTTGTATTTATTTTTAAATTATGAGGCCTTTTGCCTTTTTTTTTTTTTTTTTTTTACTATAAATTATCCTCCCTGCCCAGTAGGTTGCGATATGCACAAAGAATGCAAATCGCCAAAAATAAAAGAAGAATTTGAAAGTGGAGATTTATAGTAAAAAGTTCTTAAATATTGATCGGTTTCACACCCACACCTATCATATCGCTTATGAAGTCATATGGATTACTTTTCTACTGCCTTTACTTGATTTTTGGACCTACAAATTTCTGGCCACCATTCACTTGTATTGTATGGACCTACAGAGCTGATATATTCTTTAAAAATCTTCGTTTGTGTTCAGCAGAATAAAGAAAGTCATACACATCTGGGATGGCATGAGGGTGAGTAAATGATGAGATTATTTTAATTTTTTGGGAGAACGAGGCAAAGCGGACCGATTAAAACACGCTGCGTGAATATAAGGAAGGCTTACATCAAGAGGCAGATTGGCAATTTGGCATGCAGGTGCGAGATATTTAATTTAAATAAAGTATATACTCCTCTCTCGCATTGTGCCAATGTTGACACGCCTGCCATAAGTTGGCAACCCCTGCTATACACCATCTAAAACAATTTCAAACAGCAATTTGCTAATTCTTTAATAATTAGTATGTATGCCGATTTCAAGCACTCACATTAAATGAAAGCCTATACAGAATATTTGAACTTAAAAGAAAATGCACTTGTCACACCACATGACTATTTAAAATGAACTAGTAAGGACAAAAAGATAATTGAAAATAGTGAGAAACTTAAAAGAAAATTTCCTTTACACATTGATATACATTTTAATCTAAAATCGATTAACCCTGTCTCATTTTCAAAGGGTCTTTTTGTCTCGTACTCTCTGGAACAGAGAGGGATATTGCAAGTGTTGCCAGAAGTTGCGTGGCAGATGCCAATGTCGCCCACCATGACAAACATGTCACACTCCGAATGCCTTTTCATGTCCCCCGATAGAGCAGCTCTCACCTCTCACAGACCCGGAATGTACAAACTCAATCACGCATCACATTCTTCCCCTTCCCTCATCACTCTCTCCTCCTTTCTGTCTATATCTCCTTCTATTTTTATTTCTGTTACCTCTTCTATTTCTCTTCTTTAACTGCCCTCTAGACATGTTCCTGCTCAGATGAGGAAGATTTCTCATGAGGGACCTTATTAAAAAAAGGCCTAGGTCTCTTCTGCTGAGAACTTCAAGCGCAGCTAGCCAAGCATGCAAAACCAATAGAGAAAAGCACAAATGCCAGACAACATTTTGCAAATGATAGTCTGCAGTAATATAACACAGAGCACAAACAAAGAAAAGCAGAAAACAGAGACATGTCAGGAAAGCGGAAATAAGTCTTTCTTCCATTCCACGTTCATGTTTCTTTGCTACAGAATCTAGAAAGGTAATAAACTGCATTTTATGTGAGTATACCACCTACTTAATTTAAATTTAAGGAATCTAATCAATTTCCTTAATCTTTTCAGAGAAAATAGTTCATTGTACTTTGAAAACATAATGTAAAGTCTGTCATACTTGTGCTGTTCCTCACTGTATGCAGTGTTTGGCATATTGCGATTTTACAATAATTAGTTCCTGTAATCTAATGAATTCTGTTATAACACATTACATTTTAAATTATTATAATCAGATTACAGTTACTGATTTTCGATTAATGTAATTACTTTGAATTACTTTACAGTTGCACATATTTCTAAAATACATTTAAAACATGAATTATGTTTATATATTTGTCTATTTGTGTTTCTGACATTTAAAGGGCGTGCACCCTCTAACAAGTTGTAAGGGAGAAATGTGTGGATGTGCAACAATGAACAATGAAGGAGGAAATATAGACATCATTTTGTATTTGTTCAGCAGAAGTGTTTTAGAAAGTAATGTACAAGTAAAATAATTAATAATGTAATTACTTTTTCAATTAAGCAATCAGTAAATCGATGGATTAAAATTTTAGAGAAGTAATTAGCAATTTGTAGTGGATTACTTTTTTAACTTACCCAACACTGACTGTGTGTAGCACCTGCAGCTCTACATAGCCTTCCGAAAGATCCCAACATTAGAAATGAGCAGTTTAAGTTATTTTTAACAAGGTCCCAGATCCTTTGAGCCTGACTTTAACAGCTTGATAAACACATTTCATTGCAGATTGTTTTGAAAGTCTGTCACAATGTAATGCAGGTTTGCAAAGAAACCCACAGCCCGTAAAGTAAACAGAGCAATGCACTTTTACTCATTTCAAATACAAAGAGGGAATTTTTTGTCTTAAAGGCACAGTAGCAAAAAAAAAAAAGAAAAGGTTAATTCAAAGTGTCAGCGCAAAAGTAGAAAATGGTAATGAAAAACCATATTATGACTGAAGCAAAACACTTTACTAACACTATAAGAGGACCTCAAAGAATTAAATAATACAAAAATATGATATAACAGTTACACAAAAATAATGGATACCTCTATTTTCCATAGGTCAGGACACACAAGTGTGCAATAGTTCACCATCCTAGAGCAGAAGTAAGAATGAGAAGAACAAAAAAGAACAGCAGAAAGAGACAGCATTATAGAGATTGATAAAGAGAGAGACACAGGCAGAGAAAGAAACAAAGATAGAGGGGTAGCGGAAGTTTGCTCTTGTGTTGCTCTTGAAGAGGATATGTCGCATTTGACAGCCTGCCGCAGAGAGTGTGAGCTCATCTCTCCTGACAGCCCGGCATTCCCGTCCTCTTCCTCAGGTGCTACAGATGGAAAGCCTGAAAGAACGGAGACGACTTACAAGACAGTTTGGAAGGGAGCATCAATATTTCATCACAACTGCGTTTACACACGCAAACAAACAAAAAAGGTTGCGTATGGAACTTTCCTGCGGCGCTCCCTCCTCTCCGTCTTTTGTGAGCTTCTCTTTCTTGTCTGAACACTTGCTTTCAGACAGGTAGGGGATTCTGAATAAAAACTGATAACAGGTCATGTTGTTTTTCTTTTTGTTTTGTATAAAGTTCGAGCAAGCAGTAGCAAAAGTATGTTGTGGAAAAAAAAATATACCTATAACAATTGTGATTCATGGTGTTACACACTCTACAATGCAAGAGGCTGTACCCCATAATAGAAAATGAAACATCATAAATCATAATGCTAGATTCATCATAAAGCTTAGATTATGTAATTGTAAATTCATTTCCTATTCACAAAAAAAAAAAAAAAATACCCAGACAAATCCTTACATTTGACCATGGTAACAATAGTTTCCACCAAAATAAGATAGTTGCAACACACTCTCATGGTGAAATCGTCAGGATTTGTAAGACTTTTCTAAATCTGGCTAATTCGTATGATATTGTGCGACTGCACTCGTTTGAATTCCTATGACTTTCACTACAGACAATTTCTTCCTTCTGTCACACACAACAGCTTCCTATCATGTTTACACACTGTTCTGATTGGTTAAGTTTTGATAAGGGATTTGGGTAAGTATATATGTGTATGTATGTATGTGTTTTGTTCCATGCCATGTTTGCTCCTGTCATGTGATCTTGTCATGTGATTCCTGTTTCCATGTCAAGTCATGTGATCCTCCTGTTTCCCTCCATGTTCATGTGTCTTGTTTTCATGCGTTTATTGTCTTGTTTACCCGTTATCAGTTCTAGTTTGTCATTAGTTTAGTTTAATAGTCTTGTTATCTTGTTTATAGTTCTGTCTGTTCATTGGTTGTCTTGTTACCCATGTCTGTGTATTTAAGCCCTCATGTTTGCCATTGTCTCTTGTCAGGTATTGTTATTGTAACATTGTCAAGTCAAGTCAAGTCAAGTATAGTCAAGTCAAGTTCATGTTCATGTTCATGTTTATGTTTTGTTTTTTAGTCAAGTTAAGTCAAGTTCATGTTTGTTTTGTTCACGTTTGGATTTATGGTTTTTGGATTTCACTTATGAAAATAAACTGCACTTGGGTTTTTCACATCATCATCGTCTTCGTCTGCCTGTCATTGCCAGCAATGTTACAGAATACCTGACCGACCAAAATGAACCCAGCAATCCAGCTTCTTCATTTACGCCAGGGGAATCGTCCCCTGGAGGATTATGTCACGGAGTTTTGTGGTCTTTGCTACCTTGTCGATTTTAATGAGATTGCCCTCAAGGACTGTTTTTGCTTTGGACTTAATGAGCCAATCTCTTCCCTGATGCCAGGCGGTCAGAGTACCCACAGCCTGGCTCAATATATTGACTTTGCCCTACTAATTTGTGGTTCATCGTTCACTGTGGGGGAGGTGGCCGCCAAGCCAGAGTCCCACGTCATGGCCGCCAAGCCAGAGTCCAATGTCATGGCCGCTGAGGTAGCACCATCTTTTGCCCCGGATCCTGATTCTGCTCCATGCCATGTCACAGCAACACCTCAGCCTGCTCCATGCCAAGTCACAGCCATGCCTGAGCCTGCTCCATGCCATGTCACAGCTAAGCTTCAGTGTGCTCCATGCAATGTCTCAGGCTCACCTCTGGTCAACGAGCCAATGGCCAAGCCTGCCACGGTCAACGAGCCAACGCTCACATCTGCCACGTCCAACGAACCAGCGTTGCAAGCCTCGTCCATCCCAGAGCCAGCGTTGCAAACCTCGTCCATTCCAGAGCCATCTCTCATGGGGCTATTTGAGTTGGAATTGGTTCCCGCCCTTGTGCCCACCCTGAGTTCTCCTGATCAGCCGGTTTCCCCCAAGCCACCAGCTCGATCATCACCCTCTGAGATATCCCAGACACGGAGAACTTTTGAACATCCAACTCCGCCTAGACCCTCCGAGCCCTGGACTCCGCCTTGGCCTGTCAATCCCTCGACATCACCTCGGCTCTATGTTCCATCGGCTCCACTGCGGTCCTTCAGCCTGTCGACTTTACCGGGGTTCCTCGTCCCTCCAGCTCCTCCTTGGTCTGTCGGTCACCTGGCTCCACCTTGGCTCTCCGATCCTCTGGCTACGTCTCGTCTCTCCGATCCTTCAGCTCCACCGGCGACCTCCATCCCTACGGCTCCACCTTGGTCCTCAGTCCCACCGGCTCTGCCTCAGTCTTCCGATCCCCCAGCTCCACCTTGCTCCTCCGAGCCTCCGGCGCCACCTTGGTCATCCCTGCCTCCAGCTCCACCCTGGCCCTTCGAGTCTTCGGCTACTCTCTGGGTATCCAGTTCTCCATGGTTTTGCCCCTCGAGCCTCTCACGGCTCAGCCTTCCATGGCTCCGCCCTGGTCTCATGCTCCACACCCTGTCTCACCAGGCCATGCACCACACCTTGTTTCACCATGTTTCCGTGTCCTGCCACTTAACCATGTCAAGTCCCCCCAGCTCCCTCATGAACTTTGTGTTTTTGTTTTGGGGTGTCGGGAGCTGCTCCAAGAGGGGGGGATATGTCAGGGTTGTATGTGTTTTGTTTCATGCCATGTTTGTTTCTGTCATGTGATTCCCTGTTTCCATGTCAAGTCATGTGATCATCCTGTTTCCCTCCATGTTTATGTGTCTTGTTTTCATTGGTTTATTGTCTTGTTTACCTGTTTTCTGTTCTAGTTTGTCATTGGTTTAGTTTAATAGTCTTGTTATCTGTTTATAGTTCTGTCTGTTCATTGGTTGTCTTGTTACCCATGTCTGTGTATTTAAGCCCTCATGTTTGCCATTGTCTCTTGTCAGGTATTGTTAATGTAACATTGTCAAGTCAAGTATAGTCAAGTCAAGTTCATGTTCATTTTCATGTTTATATTTTGTTTTTTAGTCAAGTTAAGTCAAGTTCATGTTTGTTTTGTTCACGTTTGGATTTACAGTTTTTGGATTTCACTTATGTAAATAAACTGCACTTGGGTTCTTCACATCATCATCATCTTCGTCTGCCTGTCATTGCCAGCAACGTTACAATAATATTAATAAGTATGTCCATAACACCACACGGAACACTCGCTTACTTCTGCATTAGACATCCGGGAATGTGACGTGATGAGATCTTATGAGATAATGCGAACAACATCATGCAAGACCATACGAAATAGCCAACTCGTAAATTATGTACGGATTTTCATGAGATACGGTTGGATAGTTGCCTCAATAAAACTCTAGTAACCTGTTGTGTTGAGTAGCACACTTGTCTGTGATATGAAGATGAGCTAATGGCTCATAGGGAGTATGGCCTGAATCATGACAATTCCTGTCGCTCTCAATGGTCCTATAAAAATTAAAAAGGATAAAGAGCCCAAAAATAAAAAAGGGGAAACTGTGTTAGCCACCATTCACATCTTCCAAAAAAGAATCTAAAATAAATGACAAATATTCCAAAATCTTGTTACTGTACCCAATTTAAAGGAGATCCCATATTAATATATTACAATTTTACAGTAGTAACCACAACAGCTGTAATAACTATGGAATTTTGGCAGAGGAGTCAATGACATGGCGCTCTTATTTTTTTTTTTTTTTTTTTTTTTGGTCTGGATCTATTAAATTATTCAAAAATATATTTAAAAATGAAATTCACACACAACTACTTGAATACACCTCTACTTTGATAAACATGTTTTTAATTTCTGCATCATTTTAATATTTATTTCTGTGGCTTTAAAGTAAAATGTGTAAATGGTCTAACAATTTTTATTTTATTCTTAAATAAAAGTCTTAAAAGTTTATTAAAATATTATTAAAATAAATGTTGGCATGCATAGTTTGGAATATTAATATTTGAAAAAATGTTTCTCCACCAAATCAAAGTCAGGTGGTGTAACCAACATGCAGGTAGCCATCTGCTGTTTTTGTGTCAAAACACAAAAACAAAACAAAACAGAGAAGACCCCTTTAGACCCTCATGAATGTGTGTGAAGTGTCAAAATGAAGTTTGAAGTTTTGTTCATGTCAAATGGACTAACCCTAATAAAACATCAATATCTATGACTCACAAATTCATATTTGTAAATATATTATTATTATTATTATTAATAATAATAATAATAAGTTGTGTACATTCACATGTATTCAAGGTGCAAGGAAAATTCCTTTAATTTTATGGTAAGATCACTTGACATTTTTAAAGCCATTAAAGGAATAGTTCACCCAAAATTTAAAATCCTCTCATCTTTTACTCACCCTCATGCCATCCCAGATTTTTGGAGCATCAAACTTTTGGCACACATTCACTTGAATTGTATGGACCATAAGAACTGAGAAATTCTTCTAAACATCTTAATTTGTGTTCTGCTGAAGAAAGAAAGTCATACACATCCGGCCTGGCATGATGAGAGAATTTTCATTTTTGGGTGAACTATCCCTTTCGATCATTTTTTGTATGAAATGCTATAAATGTGTTTGCTCAAATGTATTAATACTAGTATGGACATATATCAGAATGGATCAATGGACAGAGCAGTGCAGAGCAGGTGTATTTACTCGTGGACTGATCTCAACCACACAGTGGTTCAAGAACCGTTAAGAATTGTGGGAGCCGTTTGTATTCGATATGTCCAGATGATTAAACTATAGTTTAAAAAACATATTTAACAGCCCGCCATTCTAAACCGAACTGGCAAGGGAAACAGGAGAAACACTGTTCCATACACAGATATAATGCACATTAGAAGGCTTTTCAATCTACACACCACCACCTATATGTAATTTAGTAGCACTAAATGTATTGTACTATGGTATTAAAGCAGAAATGTGATACATTTATTCTAGATATTATTATATTACTCATATAGTTCTATTAAAAAATAACAATTAGGGGATAGATGGAATTTAATTATTTTTTGTTACAACTTCAGCAGTTTTAAAATGTTTATATTTTGTATTTATAGTTCCTAATGTATTTATTAACATAAATGGCAGTTTATTTGATAGGATTTACTAACCATGTTAGTGAACAGCATGCATGCATTGTTTAACCTATGGTTACCATGGCCTTATAAGTACAACTGTTAAAACTATGGATACTTCAGAAGAATATAGTAATTTTCATAATTATTATGGATCAAGCTATCAGTTTTCCTTCAGTCTAAAATGGAATGCTTAATCAGTTGGAGTCCCAACTCAGTCACACTGTCAACATTTTTAATTAGGTCTATATAAACTAGGTGTATATAAATGAACTTTTTACAGATGTTACTGTTCTTAATTTCAGTAAGTTTGCATCTACTTTCCAACTCAAAATCAATGTTTTAATGTTGAATGTGCATATAGATAGTTATGCCACTGCTTAATAAAATCAAGTTAGACCAACAAATGAAAACTAATTAAACCTTAGTAAATTAATTAAACTGGACCAAAATAAGAAAATTAATTAAGCCTTAGTAAATTAATAAATTGAATTATTTTGGACCAGCATAAAACAATTAATTAAATAAACCTTAGTAAATTAATACAATTAAGTTGGACCAACAAAAGAAAATTAATTAAACCTTATTAAATTAATAAAATAAATGAAGTTGTACCAACATAAGACAATTAATTAAATAAACCTTTGTAAATTAATAAAATAAAGTTGGACCAACAACAGTTTGTTTGATGATCCTAAGGAAGTTAAGATAAACCTACTATAGTACATTAATTTGACCTAATCCAACTAAATTTTGTTGGCTCAACTGACATCATTTGAATGAAATAAATTAAATTGTGTGTAAAAACTTTCTTAAATTAAGGGTAATGAATTTATTTTATTTTATTTTATTTTTTTGAGTGGAAAATATGCAGTATTGGTAATAGCACCTCTTTGTACAATACAATAATAATATCACTATTGTTAGACTCTTATCTTTATTTTATCATTATAGGTGCCAAGCCCCCCACCCCCATCACATATTTTCAATGACCCAGAAACTATGTTATCAATTTGTACATTTTTGTAAGGGAAATGTGTAATGTGGACATAAGCTTTACAGTTATGTTGTGTCATAGTCTAAGATACTTTCTGCTGCAATTAATATTCATTTAATTTAATACTTCATCAGCCTTTAATGGCACATGTTTTCCATCTATATTCGCCTTTCGTTCATTGAAATTCATTACAGAAAAGTGGGAAGTATGAAGTAAATACATCTGATCAGTCAGTGCTTTCGTTATTCACTTCTCATGGGATCACAACCTGCGCACACAGGCCCAGAGCCTTGAGGCTGTTATATTAGAGAAGACACGCCATCACGTCTCCAACTGCGAGTCTGATAAATATCCCTGCTGACTTCTGAAGACATCATCTTTCTTTTTTTTTTAATGATAATCAAGCAAATTCACTTCCCTGCTCAGGAAGAGCAGCCAGGGTCTATATGAGCGAGCTCCAACTGAACAAACTCCCCGGCGACATGTTGTCATGAACACGCACTTTGCTCAAGTTGCTGCGAAAATCTTTCTTTGAATCCATGTTTGCTTGGCTTTGAATTTGCTCCGGCGTATATCAGAGCGATAGCGGAGGAGCGGGGAGGGGAAGCAACGTAGTCTTAAAACCGTTATGTTGAAGCGGTGATCCCCAACAGTATGTTTCTGAAGAAAGACACTGAGGCCCGTCGGAAAGGAATTAGGAGAATGTGTAACGAGTTGTTTGTTGCCTGTGTTTTGGAGCGTTCTGCTCCGCTTTCGTCATAAGGCTTTGAAGGTGATGAACGTCTTTTTGAAGAGTGAAAACCAGTGTGTTTGTTTTACATTTGGTTGAGGTGTCTGTGTCACGTGGGCTTTAAATCCATTCTGGTGTGTGTGGATATGTATTAATTTGCATGAGCACACACATTATTTCCTTACAAACTATAAAAAGCATCTACACCTTTAGTACTTTCTTTCACAGTCTCTTATTCTCACAAAGGAAAAAGGTCTGTAAAATCTACATAAACCTTAAGAGAATAGTTCACCTAAAAAATTAATGTTTTGTCATTATTTACTCACCCTCGTGTCATTCTAAACTGTTATGCTGTTAATTTTTTTTCCATGGAAAACAAAAGGAGAATTCTTTTGAAGAATCTTCCCGCAGCTCTTTTCCATACAATGACAGTTCATTGTATAGGTCCAGTACACATGCATAGGTCTACTCTGTGTTAAAGCGGTAAAGTTCAGAGTCTTGCTGAGTTTGCAGATGCAAATGCGGAAACTATCAACCGCCGCAAAACTCACATGTACATAAACGTCATCTTTCAATCTTTAATTATCTCTCTTTCTCATACACAGTGCCTCCCATTATATGGTGTGTCAGGTAGACCAGTTCTTTATGAAAATGCCCAATGCTTTAAA
Source organism: Myxocyprinus asiaticus (assembly GCF_019703515.2). Lineage (NCBI taxonomy): Eukaryota > Metazoa > Chordata > Actinopteri > Cypriniformes > Catostomidae > Myxocyprinus > Myxocyprinus asiaticus. The sequence continues at coordinate 32,665,996 of NC_059377.1, read as the reverse complement.
GACCGTTGCATTTAAAGGGATAGTTCACCCAAAAATGAAACTTTTGTCATCATATCCTCACACCCTCATGTAGTTCCGGGATATGAGTTTCAGTAGAGGTGAATATGAGCAATGAATTATGACTTTGTCCACATATCATATGGACTACTTTTACAGTATAGTCTATTACTTTTTTTTTTTTTTTTTGGTGCTTGAAAGCCCCTGGTCATTATGATCTGTCATTGTATGGGATGAACTCTGTAAAGATTCTTCAAAAAGATAGACTTTTGTGTTTCACAGAAAAAAATAAAACAATATTTCATTTCTTGGGTGAGCTATTCCTTTAAATATGGTCCCCAGTTATTGGCCTCTTACAAAGTGTTACCTTCTTCTTGACACTATGCCTACTCCAAAAGCTATAGCTTTTCTCGTCCCAGCAACACCTGACTTTCTGCTTCCTCTTGAGTAAAACTATGACAGGAAGTCAAGTGGGAATTTCCAGCTCTAATTTCTCAACAGTCAACTGGCACTTTTCCAAAATTTGAAATGATCCTTTCCCATCACATCTTTAAATTCTCAAACGCACAGGATAAAGGACAACGGTCTAGAAGGAGCAGTCACCATTTTGCTTTCATTTATCCAGATCTTGTAAAGATCTGCACTAATGATGGAGCGAAGACAAGGAGAGGCAGATCATTTTAAGTGTTGGGACAGAGCCAAATAGCTACATTGAGCCATTTAACAGCCATTCAAACAACAGTAAAACCAAAGTCACATGCAGGTCTTAGAAACTCAATCAAGAACATTAATCTAAACAGTGAAGGAGAAACGAAGGACCAATGAGTGCTGGAAGGGGATGGGCTATATATTTGTCATATATCTGCTCCTTCCTTTCATCTCTTGGCCATTGAAAAAGCCATTTCTGATCCTCTATCTTTCCGTTAATCCTTTTCTCACTGCTCGTATGCCCGCTGCCCCTCGACTAACCCCCTGTCCATGAGCACTTTGATGGTTCTCCAACTCAGTCTCTCATCCAGAGAGTTCTCAAGCCTGGATCTGACTCATCATCTCTTTGTATAATCCGTTTGCTCTCTCCATCCCTCTTCCTGCCCACATTTCTTTAGGGGTCTGAGCATAAAATGGGAACACTATAGTTTGTCAGGATTTTTTATTATTATACATTTCTGTATTAGCCTCATTTACCATTTAATTTGATTGCATTGAAAAGATATGCAATAAAGTAAATGGTGACTGGGACTAACATTCTGACTAACATCTCCTTTTGAATTTGATAGAAGAAAGTCATACACGTTTGGAACAACATGAGTGTGAGTAAATGAAGACAGAATTTTCATTTTTGGGTGAACTATCCCTTTAACTAGATATCCAAAAGGATAACTGTATACTCCACTTTGTTTTCTGACTAATGTTTATGAAATTATTGTATTATTTATTATATACCTTATTTACTTATTATTATTTGTTTGTGAACTAACTCTTCCTTTTCACCCAATCTGTACCAAATCAGGGATGCATGTAGTCTAGAGTACCAATGTCAATATTTGTCAAAAGCATGTTGAATGTTCAAATTCAATATGGCCGTCTGACGCCAATAAATAATGTAGGGCATGGCCAATTTTACTAAAACGCCAATAATCTCTATACAGAATTAGTAATATGCATGATATTTATTACATGAAACCATGCCAAGTTCAATGAAGTTTGGAGAAAAGGTGCTATAACAGTGATAAACATGTCCATAGTGAATAAATGCAATGTGCATGATTTGTTCTCAGCAAATTCTGGTAAAAAGAGAACAGTTATTGTTTTAGAAATATATACTTATGTGCTTATGGGCTGAAGGGGTTATTTGTGCTTGGACCCTGATAATTGCTGCTTGCAGCTATACTTTTAGATGGCTTTTATCTGCTTTCTTTCAGTCACATTATTATCCCATTTAGAGTGGCTGCTTGCTGGCCATCATTGGGGACAGTGTGTGTATGTGTGTATATGAGTGTGCATTTGTGTGTGTTGGCCAGGCAGCTGCAAAAGGCCTCAGCTCAGAGAGCTGACAAGATGTGACAGCTCTGGATATCTCTCACTGGCACTGACAGCTGACAGATGGATACCACTCACACACTGTAAGGAAAAAAAGAGAGAGAGAGAGAGAGAGAGAGAAAGAAAGAAAGAAAGAGAGAGAGAAGCCCTGAGGTTCTCTAGCATTACTCTCTGTTCATAGGGCCAATGTTTGATTGAGTGCTGCAGAGAATAATAAACCTTCTCCAGCTAATACTGTGCCAAGCTTATCTTGTATTCCCTCTATTTCCTTTCTTCTTCTCCATCAGTCCGTCCCTGATAAACATCACCTGTATTGTTTCTGTCTCTGTCTTCTGTGCTTCTTAATGGGTAGGTCACCCAAAATAATAATTCTGTCATTATTTACTTATCATCATGTCGTTCCGTACCCTTGTGCTGTTATTTTTTCCCCATGGAACACAAAGGTATCTTTATACAGCTCTTTCCACCCACAAGTGTAAACACTGTGGCTCTGTGACAGTATCACAACATTGCTCTGTTTGTTTGAGTATCCCAACCAGCCCAACATCGTAAAGCTGGCATTGCAAAACTAAGTTTGGGGCAGGGTTACATATTTGATTGATCAATGACAGATGTTGGAGAGTTCGAGAAACCTGATTTGAAAAAGTCAGTATTTTTGCATTTCTGTTTGGTGACGCTAGTGGCTTGGAAATTACACACTTCAACTTCCATAATTTTTTCTGTTTACGGGTCTTTTTTCCCTCCTTCACTTTATTACCTCTTTTTCCTGAAGGTCTGTGTGCCTTGTGATAATTTAAAAGTATGGTCTGTGATTGGTTAATTCCCTTAAAACAGCATATTTAATTGGCACACAACAGATGTCCTTATGGCAACATGATTGTATTCTCACATTTGACATGAGTGACAAATTTTGGCTATGAGTGTGGTACGTTTGGCTCATCTACTTGCACACAGACTATTGCAAACAATCTCTCTCTCCTTCTCTCTGATTTAAATGAGGCAATGTTTCAATGTTAGCTTGGAGCCACTGAGCCAAAGACATATTGCCATCAAACGCTGCCATCACTGGCCTGTCACCCCCTGTCTGTCAGCTGTTACTTAGCAACAGCAGAACACAAGAGAGAGGCTAATTTGAGCCATCCAGAATCCATCTGCTTCTGATTTCAGCTGCAAAAAACATTACTTCCATCCCAGACAGTGGTCATGCTCATTGACGAGATGTGCTGAGCAGAGTTAACATGCCAGTGAACAGAGATGCAGTTTTTAAAGGAATAGTTCACCCAAAAATGAAAATTTGCTGATAATTTACTCACCCTCAGGCAATCCAAGATGTATATGACCTTCTTTCTTCATAAGAACAGGATTTAAGATTTTAGGTTTTTAGCTTCATCCAATGCAAATGAATGGACACCAATTTTTGATGGTCCAAAAAGCACACTTAGTCAGCATCAAAGTAATCCACATGACTCCCACCGATCAAGTAATGTCTTCTGAAGTGAATCAATATGTTTGTGTGAAAATGTAATTGCTAATTAAAACTTTATTAACTTCTGTAAACACTGAATGCCTCACGTGATGACATGTGACGTCATCCCGTTGGCGCGTCCACGCGAGAATTCAGAAGTTCCGCTCTGTTTACCACAGAGGAACGTACTTCACGTGAGAGTTGGGTCAATTCAAACAGATACAGAGAGCTGGCGGAAGCGCCGATTTAAAGTTAAAAATGTTTTAATTAGCGATTTGTTTTTCACACAAACGTATCGATTAACTTCAGAAGACATTACTTAATCGACTGGAGTCGTGTGGATTACTTTGATGCTGCCTAAATATGCTTTTTGGAACATCAAAAATTTGTGTCCATTCACTTGCATTGGATGAAGCTAAAAACCTGGGATACTTTCCTAAAAATCTTAAATCCTGTTCTGATGAAGAAAGAAGGTCATATACATCTTGGATGACCTGAGGGTGAGTAAATTATCAGCAAATTTTAATTTTTGGGTGAACTATTCCTTTAAGGCTGTGGTAAAGTCTAAGAGTTTAACAGATATTTAAAGGGACAATTCATACAAAAAATGAAAATTCTTTCATCGTTAACTCACTTTCATTTTGTGCAAACCCATATAACTTTCTTTCTTCCGTGGAACACAAAAGGAAATGTTAGGCAGAATGTTAGTCTCAGACACCATTCCTTTCCATTGCATCTTATTTCCACACAATTAAAGTGAATAGTGACTGAGGCTGTCCGTCCCCAAAATTCTGCCTAAAATATATATCCTTTTGTGTTCTACAGAAGAAAGTAAGTCATATGGTCTGGAACAACATGAAGAATTTCCGTTACTGGGTGAACTATCCCTTTAAGAGAGAAAGAGATGAATTGGAATCCAGGATGAAGCGATAAAGAGAATAAATGAAGAGTGGAGAGAGGATGTTAGGCAAGATAAAAAAAAGGAAAGAAATGGATGATAATTAGGGAAAATTGATTTTGGAAACTGTTCCAATGAGGCAGATCTATCGGTTCCATTACTATGCAAAAAGAAGAACAGGAAAATAATTGTACAAGCATTTGAGAAAAAAAGAGATAAGAACAAAACAACAAGAAAGAAAAAGGGGGGTTTATGTTTTACCAAAGAGCTCCATTTTCTCTCCTCCAGCAGGCACACAGTGTGGATGAATGCCAGAGAATCTGCCCCATGGGCCCGGCAGTCTGTCGCTCTGCTCCAGATAGTGGGAGAAGGGAGCTGTGCTAAGCTACACTGATCTACACCACCCTATGCTGCTCTAAAGCACTCTGCGCCTGCTTTACATCTTTCTGCACCACTGAACACCAATCAAAAGCCCTTCTATATCGCTCTGTATCACTATGCATTTCTCCACACATCTCTATATTCCTCTATGCAACTTTATACTGCAAATCTCACAGCTTTGTGTAACTATAGGCTGCTGTACATGAGGCTCTTTTGGCTGGACAGGGCTGGATTATTAAGATGCTCCATTTAGAGAAATTAAACTTTTTTTCCTGGCCTAATTCCCCTTTAGATGTTGGTCATGCTGTTTATTCAATCCTGAAAAAACATTTGAGGAACAAGACATATTAAAGGGATAATTCACCCCAAAATGATATCTCTTTCTTCATCTACTCACCCTCATGTTGTTCAAAACACAGCTTTTCCCCCCAATGGAATATAAAAGGATTTATCTAGCAGAACATCCAGGCTGCCCTTTTCCATACAATGAAAGCAGATGGAGACTACAGTTGTCAAGCTCCTAAAAGGACAAAGAAAGTACGATAAAAGTAGAATGCTCTATTCTAAGGTGGCCATTTAGACCAAACACGCTCTTGCACTAAAAAATCTTGACGCAGCGCATCGAATAAAACAGAACGCAGGTGTCTCAAGACACATTTTTAAAAGTTTAAGTTCTTTTTAACTTGACACAAAAAACGTGGCATTCCTAAAAAACAAAAAAACGGAAAAACAAAAACAAAAAAACAAACAGCACGATAAGGTGTAACGTTCAAAAACTTTCTGTTTAGCGCATGTTTAGATAGGAAAAACAATACAAAAACAGCTTAGATGGACTCAAAAACAAGTTCAGTGTGAACTGAGATGTAAGTCATTATTAACTGAAAATATTACTGTCCGCTCTAGCTCTCACATCTCATTCACGCTTTTGCACATTCAAATCTGGCACATTCACAATACACGTAATAACCAGCTATGATGTCAAGTGAACTGCGCTTCCAACTGTATACAAACTAAGAATTTGAGAATATCGTGAACAAACCTAGACCACAATTCTTTTTATTTTAATTTTTTTTTTAATTTTTTTTGGGAAACAAAAGATTGACATCTCTTGAGCTAAACTCGAATTGCAGTTTCAAGGTGAAATGCTCACAGAGGGGTGTCAAAAGCAAGTTGTTTATAGCTGTAAATGATATAATCCAGTGACGAGGAATGCATATTTTATAAACTCCATCCCCAAACCCCAACCCTTAACCTTACCATCAGTGGAGTAAAAATGAAATCTTAAACCCAAAGTATATTTCTGTCAGATGATGCAAATCTCATCATTAGCAGAGTGGGTGAGCACTGAACGTACGCAGCCAAATTTTTCTAATGCATGCGCCTGGAGTTATTTGCACTAATTAGTAGGTCCACAAGATGGCAACACTTACATTTTCGGCCGTTGCTGTCACGAAGAAGCACTAGCAGAAGATGTAATCACTGCTAAACATCAGGAGATGAAGGAAAAAACAACAACAGTTAATGTGCAAGTCAAGAGCACCTGTGTGAGGACGTCTGGAGATACCTGCATTTGTATCGCTCGAAATATAAAGACTAATTGAATAAGAATATATATCTTTATGGATCTAAACTCCTGAGGAGAAAGTCTGGTGTCTCATAGTAGTTGTAGCATGCATTTACCAACCGCCTGTGTATGTGCGCACAGTTATATGGAGTCTACTTTGACAGGCTTGCATTCGACTACATGCAGAAGATGAGCGTTCGCGTCAAAATGGAAGTATAGGGTTTTAGAGGGAAAATGGAACCTCAGAGTCACGCTTGCCACCAATTATGAAAACACGATTACTTCCTGGTTTCAGCACTGGACTAGAACCCGGGACTCCCACACTGTGCTATCAGTGGCACCACAAGAGAAGGTAAACACAACTGAACTGATGCAAAAATGTGTGATGGGAGATGGCACTTCTCAGTAACGCAGCAGAATGTGGCCGATGTCAGGGTACTGGAACATTCAGTAGCGACATACCAAAATCCTGTGTGATCATGTTAAATTATCAGAGCATTTCCATGATTGAAAATGCTATTAAGTCAGCTATCATTTGAAAATAACATGTCAGTACAGTGATAATGTGTTTGTGTGTGTATTTCAGTCACAGTGGATGAAGTAAAGGTAGGTTGTGTTGCTAAGCATTCAGAGAGATGTGACAGGTGGGGTCCTCTGGAGGTGGCAGTGCTTTTTTGATAACTTCAGTCAATCCACTAAGCCTCAGGGTGACAAACCGTCAGAGATACGAATCGCTGTGCGCAGGGACAATATAATGTCTGCATTAGATTATGAAGATGGCATAGAAAAAAAAAAAGAGGAGATTTGCCGCAAAATAAATTAAGAGATTGACACATGACAATGACCTTACAGACCCATGCGATGATATCATCACTTCTTCAGTGGTTGTGGTAGGGCATGGATTATGATTATGCTTGACAGAGTATTTGATATACTCTATCTACCTCTCTCAACCCATTGACCAAAGGAGTGGAGGACATTTAAATGGACAATATAGAACATAATCTTTTAGTATGTATGTTTATGTTGTCTATGCAGGTTTATATGTACATACTGTATATATTTATTGCCATCTGGGTTTGTGTATAGATGTATATACATGTCACGCTCTATATACCTGTCCCTCTTTTTACTTTTGTTTCTCTCACTCTCTCCTAATCACACAGGTGAAACTTTGATGAAATTCAGCTTCTGTAACAGTGCTGGAGGCAACACAGCAACACATGCTCTCTCATTTACACACGCTTGAAACTTTGTTTGTTCTCATGGTAGTTCACACTGTTGAATACATTTCTGTGTTACCTTATAAGTCAGCTCCCTTGTGACTTTTTTATAAAAGTAAAAGAGTAGACGGCTACAGTCAGGGGAGGCATGAAATACATGCTGTCAAGTCGGACAATTCTCACATCTCGTAGTGGATCATACACCTACGAGATCAAAGGCAGATATCGCGGGATTCACGTTCATGCGCTCTTGCTGATAAAGTGTATCTAATTTATTAAATTCTGTTGCTTTAAAATTAAAATAAATATGATGAAAAAGACATTCATTTAATTTCCATCCATTTTTAGTTTAATAAAGACACGTATTTTAGATATTTCAGAAAGAAAAAACAGTGTTGGGAATGTTGACATATAATATATACATATAAAACATGATATACGAGATAAAAAAAACAAACATTTTTTTAGAAGAGAACGAAACATCACGGTTGTTTAATGTAATGAGCATTAAGCTGTGTCTTCAGCAAGTCGTTTCCCATCATGCTTGCAGTTTGAGCAGCTGGAAAAATCTAACTGCGATACATGGCTCTTACAACTGCGCACACCTTGCTCTCACAAGACTTTTTTGGCACAGATCACCATGACATCACAGCAAGTCGGACAGATTTCTAACCGGCATGCACCTGCCGCTGATCACCAGTGATCGGTTCTGCGCAGAACTTGCTCATACAAACTACACATTGCATTCCTTCAAAGGCAACAGGAAGTATATTTGGAATTGCTGTCCGACAGGCGGAACACGGGGACAATTGCGTTTCAGACCGTACATGAAAAACACACGCTTCTTATATTTTAGTCCACATGAACAGTAAGGGAATTTAAGCTTTTTCGAATGTTTTAGTGTGGACAAGCAACTTTTGGAAAATTTTAAAAAATGGCAGTGTGGACAGAGAGCGTTTCGAAAACGCCGTTTTCAAATTTATCTGGATAAATGTGGACGTAGCCCGAGTTACTACTATTTATAATCTTAATCAATAACATGTTTATTTTATATAGTGCTTTCGGCCAATGCTCAAACATAAAAGTGCATGTAAACAAAACAAGCAAACCAAACAATACAGACAACGGAGCCCAAGTCAACAGTATAGAGTGATGGTAACCAATGGATCAGTTCAGTCCAAACAGAATGATTGCAAGTGGAAAGATGAAATGTCCAAACAAAAGTTTCCTGAAGGAGTGATAAAACAAATCACAATGATCCGCAGCTCTGACACTGCAGATCACGGATAAAACATGACATAAAGTGCCGAATTCAAGGCAGTCACAGTCGCCAGACAGCTCGCAACAGTCCGATCACAGAGCAATGCGCAACAACGTGCAAACATCCATTTGGATTGAATCCACTAAGGTCCAGTGCGCAACAGTCTGGTTCCAGAAGTAAAAATCCCATTCATTTTTTCCATAGATTAACTGATTTTCAACAATAACTTTTAAACATTTAAAGTCAGACCTATCGTGAGCTCAGAGGTTGTTCATCGGTGGTATATGTCTTTGTTGAAACCATCAGTCCATGTTATTTCCACTTTATTGTTTAAAAATCATGTTTAAAAGCATAATTCCTGGTGAACAACTACACTACCCCTTATCCAGCAGAGAAAGATCCACCAATCAGAGAACCACAGTCAACAAAGTCCGCCAAACAAGTCCTCAAACTACATATATATTTGTATATCTCTGAATATTTTGCAGAAAACTTAAAATAAATTGTTTCTATACTTATAATCAACAACCTAAAATCAATAGTTATATATATTTCCATTGTTTTTTATTCAATTACATCATTTGCAATGCTTCATGGGATTGTAGTTCGTGCCCTCGTGAAAGACAGTAAGTATACAGTCTTGCCCCATTGTCTTTTTGTCCGATTTTATAAATACATTTTTGCTTCAAATAAAAATTTTGTGATGTTGTGATTCACTTCGGAGCTGGTTGGTTTGGTTTTTGGCTTAAAACTCTTTTATGAAGGATTTTATGAAAAGCCTTTGGACAAAATTAATGGGAAAAATACTTCTAGAACCCAGACGGCTGAAAAAGTGGGCGGGCACTGTTGCGCTCTATTATGCGGTGTAGTAGTCCATGACGAGTGTAGTATGAGACAGAGATAAACAAACAGCTTCTGTGTAAACAAACTTGTGAGCATCCATATTGATAGGTGTCAGTATAGAGTCCAAAACCACTGGTACTATTGGGACGAATAAGAGGCAGCTAAAAACTTATTGAGTGCACCTTTAAGGCAATAGTTAAAGTTTGAAAACTCTATTTTCAGTTTCATAACGTCCTTGTTTTCCAAAGTATGCGTTTATGGAGAGTGTTTTCGAAATGCTCCATTTTCGGTGCCTTTCATTGCAGATTGTTGAAATGATTGGTCATTGCCAGTACATGATGCCTAATCTATTAAATAATGTTAATGTATAGCAAATAATTGAAAATTATTACCAGATTGGGCTATGCTCTCTTCACTTCACTCTTGAACAAGTAAACGAGAGGTAAAAAGACATGATTGTTCAATCAAAAGAGGGATGAGAGAATGACTAGCTGTCCAGTGGAGCATTTTTGGTTCTCCATTACTGTGTTGGTCTCAGATTGCTGCGTTTAATCATGTCTGCGGATCCATTTGATATCAAAGCTGCACCCTCAGGCATCCCTGCATGCCATGGAGTCCAAATGTTTTCCTTTTATCCCACCCTATTTCCTGTCACCTGAAATGGATTCTTTCATGTGTGAAAACAGAACGAGAGAGCAGGGTCTCCCAGGAGACCAACTATTGTGACATCACTGTTTCCAGGTATTGGATGTTGATGTGGCATGCATGTTTAGCTGTCAATCAATGAGAGTGAGTGCAGATGGGCCGCACTATTGCAGAAACTCCTTTCACGTGGAAAAGATAAGAGAGAGAGTGTATAAAAAATCTACAGTTAGTTACGGTCTAATTTGACCAGACAAATGGATTTCCAAAAGTGCTGGTATTTAGTACAGTTGGTGGAGTTCCAGACAGGCTGTCAATCTGTGTGTTGCTCGGCAACATGCAAAGTTTGATGTATTGGCTTTGATTTTTCTTCATTTGAAACCATTTTCATTGGCAAACTAAACAAAATAACTGGCCATATTGAGTCTAAAATATAAGTTACTCAATATTAACTTAATAATTTACTTACAATGGAAGTGAATGCAGTCCTTAAACATTAAAATACACACTGTTTCAAAAGTATAGCCACAAGACATAAACATTATATGTGTTAACATGGTTTTAGTGTGATAAATTAGCTTAATCAATCAAATATTACAACTTTGTTGTTATACCGCTGTGATGCCAGTAAATCCTGATATCTGAAAGGACGACTTGACACTGGCAAATCCCTGATTTTATCACACTTTTTCATTCACTTCCATTGTAATTGCCTTACTGTATCTGATTTGTGCTTTTCTTTTAATAAACAAAGGAAAGTCAAAACAATTTTGGTGGTAATCAACATTATGCCACAAATGCTGTCAAATGACTAACTTGTATTGAACCAGGAACATTCCTTTGAGAAATATTACACTTGCAATCGTGCCGCTGTACTGAATATTAGCACAGCTGTGATAATGCAGCCGAATCACAGCCGTGCTCATTTTCAGTACAACATCATTCTTCAATATTGCTTAATTAGCAACAAATGCAGCAAAGGAATGCAGATTTTCCAGCAATAATCTACAAAACTGCATTAGGCACAGTAGACATCTGAAACATTACTGAAAAATAAGTAGCCAAGGGATATTAAAGTGAAAAGGCGTGTTTATAGCAGACAGTGATGTTTCATAGACCCGATTAGCAAGGACGAATGTAATTTAATCAAGACAAAAATAATGCATCCAACGTTTTAATGGATCAGCAGCAGACATTGGCGATTTACCCTCTTATCAGAATAGGGCACATATACTCACACATTGTCAGCTTTGCGTCTCATTTACTCAGTACAAATGACTGGAAAACACATCCAGGCATTCCCAGAGGGATGGCAACACTAAGTGGCATCTCTGGATGACCACACCTCAGTGAAGAACTTCCGATATGCTGTCTGATTGGAGTTAAGGTGAAGCGTCACTGGGCCTGAGCACACCTGAGGGCACGGAGGCAGTCACTGACTGCGGAAAAGTGCAGCGCTCATTATGCGGTGGCAAACACGCTGTCACTCATCCCCTGCTCCCCACACACTCAGCTGTTGCGTGTTACTTCTCCTTCACTTCTTCTCCCTTGTTACTTGACCTTTTGAGTGCACATGAGAGAGAGAGAGAGAGAGAGAGAGGCTTGAGTTGTAGATGGCCATGCAGCTGTGGAAACCAGAGGAAATCTCAACTGGATCTGAAGGGAAAGAGAGAAAATTAAACACTCATGAAGGTTAAAGAGTAATTCCGTCACCTGTGTAAACCCAATGTTTATTTATACAACCAGTAATAACAATATATACACACTACAAACTGATACTAATGCTGTTGCTGCACAACTAAACAACAATAACAATACCTTAGTATTGTTATTATTAGTATTAGCACTAATATCATTATGCACCCTATTCGCATTTTTGGGTTCGGAACGTGCAGGGCTCAAGACAGTGACTAAAATGCAACAAAAATACATAATAGCGTCAATAATTTAAAATCTAGTCATCACTGGCGACAGTCAGGAACACTTTGTGTGAGTTCATATGCGGTTTCAACAGATATCAGGCCCTATTTTAAGAGCGCTAGTATTAAGCGCTGCACTGTGCTTTAAGTCAAATGCGCAAAGTCAATGGGCATGACCATAAAGTTTTGGTATTTACATGCAAGTCAAGATGCAAGTGGGTTTGGCAAAACTGTGCGCACAAAGCGCTAATGGGCTGGGTCAAGTGTAATTTAATTCTGAGGTTTTTCTCTGGTTATTGCCTCCTATTATATTGTCCATTCACTGTCAAGCAGCAGCAATATAAACAAGACAGCACATTCATAAGAAGATGGTAGTGTAAATGGATTGCAATGAATTAGAAGAATAGAAATATGGACTTGCATTCTTTTGTGTATTAATTGTGTCCTTGTTGAATTGTCCGACATATTTCTTTCTTCCTTTTATAAGCATGGAAAATGTTGTTCTTGTCAGGATTTGGATGTAGGCTCAGTTTAATTATAGAGAATTTAAGTATTATTAATCATTTGCATCTACTGACACACAAATCATGGCTAGTAATAACAGTGATTTTATCGGCCTACCAGGTCAGGCTGTGGATTGAGGAATTTTTGCATGCACTTCACTTGAAAAATGAAAAATGTTATTCTTTTTTGAAACCAAAAATACTACTAAATTTAAATTACATTTTAAATGAAACAAAAATGTAATTAAAACCAAGAAGTGTTAAAAAAATCATACCAAATCCAAACATCTTCCACTGGCCACTTTTGCAGTGACTTAAAAATCTCTCTGAAAAAACAGGTGGAAAAATACCAATACAAATGAAAATATAGCCTAAACATAATAATAATTGAAAAATAATGGCCTCTAGGAAGTTTAACATAAACCTCATACATTTTTGCTTCATAAAATGGCTAAGACAGTGATAGTCAGGGATATTATTTGATGTTCCACTACATTTTCAGAGTTTGGACATGTACTTTATTACCACCTGTTAGTGGAATCTCCTAACTGCAAATGAAGACTTTGCACTGAACAGATTTGCTTATCACAATTACATATTTCTCAGGAAAATAGCAAATTGTGCTTTGCACCACTTCATTAACATACAATACACACACAGTTTGCGTGCATACACAAACAGATTGTGCAAACACTCCTCCCAACAGAAACTTGCGCTTTGCACTGGCATGAAAATTGCACTGAGAATTAGCGCTCTCACGAAAATTGGATAAGACGTTGAGCATGGGCTGTGCTTAGCGCAGTCACTAAAACAGAGCCCATCATTTTGCAAGTTATTGAATTATATATTTAGAATGGGCATTGTGTATCTTTAACCGTTTTTCACCCTTTCTGCTGAGATGAGCTCGCTCATCAACAAACAAAAAACACAGCCATGATGTCCAATTCGTGGACAAATGTCTTTTTAATGAATCAACCGGGAAAAAAAAATCACAAAAGGGTTTGAACTCAGGAGCTCAGGTTAGCAGTTTGAATCAGAGTCACTTTCTCAGTGATCCATACAGTGAATTAGCTGTCAGTGATTTCACAACTGACTACCGGAATAAGATATATTTATAACGTTATCACGAATGATCTATTGTTAGTGATCTAAAATCACTGTCCAGTTTGTTCAGTGAAAATGTTTACTTTGTAGTGTTTATATTTTAATACATGGTAAATGATTTTAATGCTGTGTTCCATTCAAATCAAATGTGGGATATTCTTACTTGATATCTCTGATCTCCAACTATAAATGCATTCTATTACCAGATGCTCGGAAGATGACGTTTAAGGAAACAAAACTGCAACTCTCCCGTTAGCTTAGCAGGTGTTTGACTGTCACCAGAGATGTCTCCTAGCAACCCAATTCATAAACAATTTGCAACGCTTGCATTTGTGCTACAGGTGTACGATTATCAAAAGAAAGCATAATTTACCATGTTTTGAACACCTGCTACTCTGCTAACTTTTGTTAAACAAGCTTTGATATCATGTATTGTAGGAACTTTGAATCATTTATTGATATTATTTAATGCAAGTGAATGTTTATCACTTATTTTGTATATCTTCCTGGGTGCCGACATCATTGTGTGACGTTACACACCTGCATCTCGATGAAATAGGAGTTGAAAATTTTTGCACGACTTTCCAAGATGGAATTACAACTTCAAGTGGCGTTCCACTGCACTTTTCCCAGTAGGAAGTTGGAAAATCCGCAGGTGCGTGACGTCACACAATCATGTCGGCAACCAGGAAGATATACAAAGTAAGTGATAAACATTCACTTTTATGAAGTAATATAGATAAATGAATCAAAGTTCCTACATTCCATGATATCAAAGCTTGTTTCCTATACAAACGCCTGCAGAAACAGGTGTATAAAAGATGGTAAATTATACTCTCTTTTGATAATCGTACACCTGTAGCACAAATGTTAGCATTGCACCATTGTTTATGAATTAGGTTGCTAGGAGACATCTCTGGTTACAGTCAAACACCAGCTAAGCTAACGGAAGTGTTGCAGTTCCCTATCTGTCACTCACTCGATATTGTGTCGATGTAGTGACACTAGGGGTCGCACTTGGGAGCCCCAAACACCTCTGATGTTTGAGAAAAGGCCAATGAAAATTGGCGAGTGGAATTTGCATGCCACTTCCCTGGACATACGGGTATAAAAGGAGCTGGTGTGCAACCACTCATTCAGATTTTTTCTTCGGAGCCGAGCGGTGTTGATGTATTCTACTGCCAATCCATTCGCCTCTGTAGAAAGCAAGCGATCTCCACGGCTGTTGGATTTCACGGCGCATCACAGCGGTTTCTCCCCCCTCTCACAAATAAGTGCGGAGTGCGCATTGAGCGCTAAAAGAGCATACTTCTCCCTAAAAGAGTATATATTCCCTAAAAGAGTGGGCAATGACAGAAAGCGCCTTTTTAAAGATGCCTTTCCGGTTATGTGCACTTCCTGGTTGCGGTCGTTATCTCTCCGATTCTGATGGTCACGATCGTTGCCTTACATGTCTGGGCTCCAGACATGCTGAGACAGGTTCCCTTTGTGACTACGAGCGCACTCTACTGGGAGCGTAGCCTCCTCCTGGGCCTTGGCCAATGGCGCCTCTCTAACAGACATCTGTAGGGCAGGGGACTAGGCAACACCCAAAACCTTCGCGAGATTTTATTATCTCCGGGTTGAGCCAGTTTCCTCTTGTGTGCTGGTAGGTACAAACAGGTAAGGATGCGGGCAGCTGGCTGGGTGTACCGCTGGCACACAAGCACCTTTCCCCTTCCGAGGGGAAGACGTGCACTCTTTCATCCACGTGAGTTCCTGGGATTGGTGAACCCTGGATTCCTCCCTCAGCACCTGCGGCAAGCATATTCGGCAGAGGAATTCGACGCTATCGAATGGGATAGGTGCTCCATATGTGTTGGTTCCCTGTCAGTAGCCCCAAATGACGTAATCTTCCATGGTACGGTCTCCCTAATGGTAGACCCGTGTCTCCCCTTGGGCTGAGTCCCCTCTGCCACCGGTCGCCATGTTTGTAGAGCTCTGTCCCCTCCGGGTAGGACCTACCACGGGGACTTCCTCCACATGCGATACTGCCGATAAAGAATCGGTAAGCCCATGTGACGTATTTCCACACAATTACCTCCCCTTCAGGCAGGGTGTGGTCTCCGTGGTGTCTTTTTCCAAGGACACCTACCCCGACGTGAATACGTTTTGGCCCCAGCTGGAATCAAGCAAGTTCTTTCTCCAAGAGAAGAAAGAAGAGAAAACCAGCACTAGCTGGCTCGGCCTGTTCACATTGTGGGCATGTCTGACCCCCCCTTTTATGCTTTAAGGGGGCGAGGGTCCATACGACGTGCACAGGACGTTGGGAAGGTTACAGTGGGGCCGGTGCACTTGTTACTTGGCACGCAGTGGCCTGCCTGCACCTGCATCGCCGATCCACATAACACAGTTCAGCTGGTTGTGGCGTTTCGTATAGGGACCCCTAGTGTCACTACATCGACACATCGAACGAGACGTTGTGTCCCTCCTGCCACAATACTGAACTGCCCACTGTGATCGCCGGGACTCTGTCTCAGCTCAGCAGCATAAACCTGAATGAGTGGTTGCACATCAGCTCCTTTTATACCCGTATGTCCGGGGGAGTGGCATGCAAATTCCACTTGCTAATTTTCCTTGGCCTTTTCTCAAACATCAGAGGTGTTTGGGGCTCCCAAGGGCGACCCCTAGTGTCACTACATCGACACAACATCACGTTCCCTCCATCAGGGAACGCGGGTTACAACAGTAACCTAGACATTTTTTTCCTTAAACGTCATCTTCCGAGCATCTGGCAATGGAATGCATTTATGGTTGGAGATCGGAGATATCAAGTAGGAATATCCCACATCCAGTTTGAATGGAACACAGCATTAGAGTGCATATTTTGCATGTTTGTGAGAGCACCATTTCAAAATAAGAGTCCTCAATGTATTTTGGGCTTATTTATAATTAAAAGTCCTGCATTTTCCTTGTTATTACTTATTTTGGTGGCACAATAAACTGCATCTGGAATTTCATTCATTTTGAACTCTTGTAGTCTCTGTGTCTGTCACAGTAAGGAAAGACAAAGAACATTGTTGAACAAACACACACATACAGTATATACTGTATATCAGTTAAAGTAAATGGGGCCAGTCCATAAACGTTCAAATACACACTGTTTCAAAGGTATAGCCACGAGACGTAAACATTTCACGTGTTAACATGAATTTAGTGTAATCATAATCTCTCTTTCTGTGTAAAGTTATGTCCAATATTACAACTTCATTGCTATGACAATTAAACTTTGTAATTCTGGTACTGAATAATATAAGGTTAGTATAGCAAGCGATTTTATCACACTAAAATCATGCTAACACGTATAACGTTTACGTCTTGTGGCTATACTTTTGAAGCACTGTATATCTGAGCATTTATGGACTGGCCCTGTTCACTTTCTTAGTAAGTGCCTCACTGTAACTGCAATTTTTGTTTTTTTGTAAATAAATGAGGGACAAGTCAAAATTACTTTCATGTAAATCAACATTATGCCGCAAATGCTGCTGATTGAGCATAACTTGTATTGAACCCGAAACATTCATTTAAGAAAATGCATTCTATGGTATAACCTATAAATAAACCTAATCAATGTCCAATGTCCAATGTTTTTTTAAAACTGGAGAACAATTCTGCATTACATTGATCCTACTTTGTTCTTTATTCATTTCTTTGTTTTGCCTTAGGGTGTCAAAAATATTTTTGGGAGTTTTTTCTTGACAAAAGGTCACCTTTGGCTTGTTCACTTGGGGTATATTAAGGCACTATTGTTTGTTAAACTGCTTTAAAACAATATGTATCTTGAAAAGTGCTCTACAATCTTGTTAAAGATTAGTTTACCCAAAAATGATAATTCTCTCATGATTTACTCACCTTTAAGCCATCCCAGATGTGTATGTTTTTCCTTCTTTAGCAAAACCGAAATTACGATTTTCATAAGCACATTTCAGCTCTGTTTGTCCATACAGTGAAAGTACATGGGTGGCTGTTTGACGGTCCAAAAAGCATATTTAGGCAGCATAAAAGTAATCCACCAACTCCAGTCAATCAATGGATGCCTTCTGAAGCAAATCAATAGGTTTGTGTAAGAAACAAATCGATAATTAAGATGTTTTTAACTTTAAATCGTTAATGCGCACTGCAAGTATTCGTTTTAAGGAAAGAAACAGAAGAGACACCCCTACTTTCTCTTCCCCCAAACTCTAAAGCCCGTTTTCCTCTCCTCCTCTACATCCATTAATTTTCCACCTCCCACACAGAGGAGGGCAAACCTGCTGTAACTCTCCCAGTCTCCTGCCTCTCTCTGCCATCTGCTGCAGTCTGTCCCAGCTCACTCTGACAGCCATGTCTGAGACAGAAACTTCACCACAACGTCCATCCATCAGGATCTGACCACACACAAAGGTACAAATGCACAAGCACACACACACACGTGCGTGCACACACAAATGGCCACACACTTTCTGTCTCACACATGGACATGATGGCAGGCAGAGGAAGAAATCTGCCATGAAACTTAATCAGCGAGGGTCATGTCGGGGAGTGAGGAACAGATTAAATTAGCATAGTATTAGATATGGAAAATGATTTCTGTCAAAACCATCCTTACCACAATTATAATATGTTAATTACGTATTTCATTAAGGGGGTTGATTATGGCCTTGAGATGAAATCATGCGAATAGAGGCACTTGGAGGACGGCAAATCTCTCTTTTTCTCTCCGTTCCACCCATGCTCTTTCTTCTCCAATCAGTCCTTGCCAATCCGCCCCTCTTTACACCTTTTAACCCGTCGTCACTTTTTCATTTAATCTCCTGATTGTCATTTATTTATTCACTAATTATTTTAACGGGGCTTGGAGCGACATGTTTACAGTGGAAAGAAAAAGAGCTTAAACTCAGCTGAGATGGCCAATCACAGCTAGCAATTTGAATTAAATGAATGGACAATAAAATGGCAGCCAAGAGATTGTTCCACAACACACACACACATACAGTATATACACACAGAGGGGTTGCCTCCAGGTTAACCTGAACTGAGTGTAAGGCTCTGGTGTTCTGAGGCCCTGGTCTCTCCAAATCACACATCAAAGGCTGCATTTGTACAGCACACGGCTGCTTCATCAGGTTGAGCTTGGGCTGTTTGGACTCTGTGTTACCGAGCATGTGCTTGTCTCTGGGGAGGCATTACCCTCTACATTATCCTAGCCTTGTTCCAGTGCAGATTTACAGACTGATCCCAGAGACGCACACACAAATGTACTTGTCCATTCACACACAAGCACAAAGAGAGAGAGAGAGAGAGAGAGAGAGAGAGAGAGAGAGAGAGAGAGAGAGAGAGAGAAGCAGAGTTAATATCGTCAATGAAAGTGTCTGTTGACTAAGGTTTTTTTTTAAATATATATATGATGGTAAAATATAATGACAAAATGTTTGTACATTTAGTGAAAGGGATAACGGAACACAAATGGAAGTCTTTAGTCTCAGTCCTCATTCACTTTCATTTTATGGAGAAAAAAAAATGTGATGAAAGTGAATGGTGACTGAGGATATCACCCAACATTCTGTTACAGTTTGTTAACTGTGTGACACGTTACATTATACTGAACGTTATCGTCAACTATACGTCACTATTTCTGTCAACTAAAATTATATGCTAATTCAGTCAGAGTAAAATGGACTAAAATGAATGAAAATCACATGACGAAAAAACTGACAAAATTTAATGACAAAATGTTTGGGCATTTGGTTAAAGCGATATTGGAACACATAACTAGATATTTGACAGAATGTTCAGTCTAAGTCACCATTCACTTTCATTGTATGGAAAAAACATCCAATAAAATTGAATGGTGACTGAGGGTATCAGTCCCTAATATTCTGCCAAACATCAAAATCTATTTTATATTTGGTCTGTTACAGACATCCGTTGTCATTGTGCACATTATCGTGAACTATTTGTTAAATGTTAAGGCGACTAAAAATATATGCCATTTTAGTCAGAGTAATAATACTTAAAGGACATTTTCATATATATATATATATATATATATATATATATATATATATATATATATATATATATATATATATATATACATTGCTTTATCCATCCACTATGAAAATGACCATGGCTTTACTACAGAACCCACAGATGAATGACTGTATTCATAGTAAAACGTCATGGTTACTGGTGTAACCTCCGTTCCCTGATGGAGGGAACGAGACATTGGTGTCGATGTAGTGACTAGGGGTCACTCTTGGGAGCCCGAGACACCTCTGGTCTTTGATAAAATGCTAATGAAAATTGGCGAGTGGTATTTGCATGCCACTCCGCCGGACATACGGGTATAAATGGAGCTGGTATGCAACCACTCATTCAGGTTTTACGCTGAGGAGCCGATATAAGGTCCGGCCATTTCAGCGGGTAGTTCAGCGTTGTGGCAGGAGGGACCAACGTCTCGTTCCCTGCATCAGGGAACGGAGGTTACACCAGTAACCATGACGTTCCCTATCTGTCACTCACTCGACGTTGGTGTCGATGTAGTGACACTAGGGGTCCCTATACAAAACGCCACAAGGCTGAACTGTGTTACGTGAACTGGTGGTGTGTGGTGGGCAGACTTGCTGTGTGCCTCATAGCCAGCACACCAGGTCGACACGTAACCTCCCCCAACACAGTTATGAGTGTCGAACGGCCCTTTTTGGGGACAAGTCGACTACCCAAAGATAGAGACAGGCTTAACCCAGTCGTGGCCTCTTTTCCCCTTCTCTTTTTCCACTCCCTAAAAAAGAAGGGGGATTATCCAACTGGGCCGCCAGGTCTCCCAAGGGGAGGACACCGCGGAGACCACACCTCGCCCCAAGAGAGGGGGGGATATTTAAGTGGAAGAATATGTCACATGGTCTTTCCAACCATGTGGAGAGCCTTCAAGGTAGATCCTGCCCAATGGGGGAGGAGTTACTACAAACATGGAGACTGGGGCAGAGGGGCTCTGCCCAAGGAAGACGCAGTTTGCCAGCAGGGAAACGAATTAGCGGAAGATATAGATCGCATGGGGTTAGCCTTACAGGGAACCATCACATGCGGAGCACCTACCCCAGAACCGGGCTCTTAGTTAGCGTGTGTACTGGGCCGGCAGCGAGTCTCTCCGAAAACTCGACTGCCACAGGGCTCGGAGGAAGTCAAACAGAGAACAGATTTTGTGAACACTACTGGGAATTAACGGCGCACGTCTTCAGCTCAAAAGGAGGTGGAAGGCGCTATGTGCAAGCGAGACACCCGGCTGGCTATCCCGGGCTTATCCGCTTGTGTTGCGTGCCACTACCTGGGATGAAACCGGTTCCACCCGGAGGTTGTAGAACCTTGCAAAGGTGTTGGGTGTTGCCTAGCCCGCTGCTCTGCAAATGTCTGTTACAGAGGCACCTCTGGCCAAGGCCCAAGAAGCCGCTACACCACGGGTAAAATGGGCTCGTAGCCCTACCGGGGACAGCATGTTTTGGGCGAGATATGCCATAGTTATGGCGTCAACGAGCCAGTGGGCGATCCTCTGCTTGGAGACAGCGCTTCCTTTCCGCTGTGCACCAAAAGCAGACAAAGAGCTGCTCAGAGATTCTAAAACTCTGCGTGTGATCCAAATAGATGCGTAAAGTGCGCACCGGACACAGCGATGACAGGGCTGGGTCTGCTTCCTCCTGGGGCAGCACTTGCAGGTTCACCACCTAGTCCCTAAAGGGGTGGTGGGAACCTTGGGCACATAGCCCGGTCAGGGTCTCAGGATCACGTGAGAGTAACCTGGACCGAACTCCAGGCACATTTCGCTGACAGAACGCTTGCAGGTCACCTACCCTCTTGATGGAAGTGAGCGCAGTCAGGAGGGCAGTCTTCAAGGAGAGTGCCTTAAGCTCGGCTGACTGCAAAGGCTCAGAGGGGGCTCTCTGTAGACCCTGAAGAACTACAGAGGTCCAATGAGGGAACGAGGCATGGCCTGGAGGGATTCAGCCTCCTGGCGCCTCTTAGGAACCTGATGATCAGGTCGTGCTTCCCTAAGGACTTACCGTCGACTGCGTCATGGTGTGCTGCTATGGCAGCAACGTACACCTTCAAGGTGGAAGGGGACAGCCTCCCTTCCAACCTCTCTTGCAGGTAGGAAAGCACTGATCTGATTGCGCATCTCTGGGGGTCTTCCCGACGGGAAGAACACCGCTTAGTGAACAGACGCCACTTAAAGGCATACAGGCGCCTCGTAGAGGGAGCCCTAGCCTGAGTGATCGTGTCTACCATCGCAGGTGGGAGACAGCTTAGGTCTTCTGCGTCCCGTCCAGGGGCCAGACATGGAGATTCCAGAGGTCTGGGTGCGAGTGCCAGATGGTGCCCCTTCCCTGAGAAAGAAGGTCCTTCCTCAGGGGAATTTGCCAGGGGGGAGCTGTCACGAGGAGCGTGAGGTCCGAGCACCACGTCTGGGCGGGCCAGTAGGGTGCTACCAGGACGACCTGCTCCTCGTCCTACCTGACCTTGCACAAGGTCTGTGCAAGCAGGCTCACTGGGGGAAATGCATATTTGCGAATGCCAGGGCGCCAGCTGTGTGCCAGCACATCTATGCCAAGGGAGGCCTCGGACAGGGCGTACCAGAGCGGGCAGTGGGGAGGATTCTTGGGAGGTGAACAGGTGCACCTGTGTCTGTCGAATTGACTCCAAATCAGCTGGACCACCTGAGGGTGGAGTCTCCACTCTCCCCTGAGGGTAACCTGTTGTGACAGCGTGTCCGCCATAGTGTTGAGGTTGCCCGGGATGTGAGTGGCTTGCAGCGACTTGAGGTGCTGCTGACTCCACAGGAGGAGACGGCGGGCGAGTTGTGACATACAACGAGAGCGCAAACCACCTTGGTGGTTGACATATGCTACCGTTGTCATGTTGTCTGTCTGAACTAGCACGTGCTTGCCCTGGATCAACGGCCGAAACCTCCGCAGGGCGAGCAGAATTGCCAACAACTCGAGGCAGTTGATGTGCCAATGCAGTCGCAGACCCGTCCAGAGGCCGGCGGTTGCGTGTCCGTTGCAAACGGCGCCCCAGCCCATTTTGGAGGTGTCTGTCGTGACCACGACGCGCCTTGGGACCAGTTCTAGAGGAACACCTGCCCGTAGGAACGAGAGGTTGGTCCAAGGGCTGAAAAGACGGTGACAGACCAACGTGATGGCCACGCAGTGTGTCCCGTGGCACCATGGCCGTCTCGGGACTCGAGTCTGGAGCCAGTGCTGAAGTGGCCTCATATGCATCAACCCGAGCGGGGTGGCCACTGCCGAGGATGCCATATGCCCCAGGAGCCTTTGAAGAAGTTTCAGTGGAACCGCTGTTCCCTGTTTGAATGCCTTCAAACAGGCCAGCACCGACTGGGCACGCTCATTCGTAAGGCGCGCCATCAAGGAGACTGAGTCCAACTCCAAACTGAGAAAAGAGATGCTCTGAACCGGGAGGAGCTTGCTCTTTTCCCAGTTGACCCAAAGCCCTAGTCGGCTGAGGTGTGAGAGCACCAGGTCCCTGTGTGCGCACAGCACGTCTCGAGAGTGAGCTAGGATTAGCCAGTCATCGAGATAGTTGAGAACGCGAATACCCACCTCCCTTAACGGGGCAAGGGCAGTCTCGGCGACCTTCGTAAAGATGCGAGGAGACAGGTACAGGCCGAAAGGGAGGACTTTGTACTGATACGCCTGACCCTCGAACGCGAACCGCAGGAAGGGTCTGTGTCGAGGAAGGATCGAGGCGTGGAAGTATGCATCCTTCAGGTCTACTGCCGCGAACCAATCTTGATGCCGGACGCTCGCCAGAATGTGTTTTCGCGTCAGCATCTTGAACGGGAGTCTGTGTAAAGCCTAGTTCAGAACTCACAGGTCCAAGATTGGCCTCAACCCACTGCCTTTTTTCGGTACGATGAAGTAGGGGCTGAAAAAAACCCTTCTTCATCTCAGCTGGAGGGACAGGTTCTATCGCGCCCTTCCGTAGGAGGGTAGCGATCTCTGCGCAAGGTAGCAGCGTTTTCGTCTTTCACCAAGGTGAAGTGGACACCGCTGAACCTGGGCGGATGCCCGGCGAAGTGAATCGTGCAGCCGAGTCGGACGGTCCGGACCAGCCCTTGTGATGGATTGGAAAGCGCGTCCAAGTTCCGCGCAAAGGGGACCAAAGGGACAACGTCATCGGATGTACCGGCAGGTGGGGCCTCGCGGCGGGGCGGAGCTCGAGGTGCCACACCACGTCATGGCTGTGCTGAGTCTAAGGACATCGAAGCACTTACCTGGCTCCTTGTGACCACCCCCGGAACAGCCTGGGACGGGGGAGGAAGAGGCCTGTCCTCGTGACCCGTGGAGACTGTCACATCGGGGGTGGATTTGTGCCACAGCTGGGCGCTCAGCGGCAGGAGACCGCCGCTGGAGTGCCAAACCTGCCAAATGGAGTGGTGGACGGTGGTCGTGATGACGGCCGTACACACCGGATACGTGACCCAGGGAACAAGGAAACCGCTCTTGCTGAGCTCTTGAGTACTGCAGCCACTTGGGCATGCAGCGCAAAATGCAAAGGTAACAAAAAGATGAAGATCTGCTTACCAGCTCCAGAGCAGCGGGTTTCGTTGTCCCTGGGTCGCCCGTCTCAAGGGAGCTTTGAAGCCTTTCACGGGTTCTGGGCGGCCGCAAGACGGGTGGCGTCTGCTTCCTGCTGTGGGCTCCACGCCGGGGCCGGGCCGAAGGGGCGGGCTGCGGCAGAGCCGGTGCAGTCACCGCAGGGGGACGCCCTTGGCGATGAGTAGACGGGGTGCGGGATCTTGAGCCGCGCCGGTGCAGGATATGCCGGCTAGCATCCATCTACTGCTCTACCATCGAGAACTGCTGGGCAAAGTCCTCGACGGTGTCGCCGAATAGGCCCGCCTGGGAAATGGGGCAGCAAGGAATCGTGTCTTGTCAGCCTCACCCATCTTGACCAGGTTGAGCCAAAGGTGGCGCTCCTGGACCACTAGTGTGGCCATCGTCCGCCCGAGAGACCGTGCCGTGACCTCCGTCGCTCGGAGAGCGAGGTCGGTCGCTGAGCGCAGTTCCTGCATCAATCCCGGGGCGGGACTACCCTCGTGCAGTTCCTTTAGCGCCTTGGCAGACTTGCAGGAGAGCCATGGCGTGCAGGGCAGAGGCGGCTTGTCCAGCGGCACCGTAGGCCTTGGCCGTCAGAGACGATGTAAACCTACAGGCCTTGGACGGGGGCTTTGGGCACCCGCGCCAGGTGGCGGTCGCTCTGCGGGCATAGGTGCACCGAGAGCGCCTTTATCCATCGGGGGATTGCCAAATAGCCCTTGGCCGCCCCACCATCGAGGGTAGTGAGGGCAGGGAAGCTGAAAAGATCAGGACCGGGCAGTAAAAAGTGCCTCCCGCAACCTTGTCAGCTCTTCATGCACTTCTGGGTAGAAAGGAACGGGGGCAGGGCGTGGCTTTGAGCGGCGCCGCGAGCCCAGGAACCAATCACCGAGCCACGAGGGTTCAGGGAAGAGTGGTGAAATCCACTCTAACCGACGCTCGCGGCTGCCCGGGAAAGCATGTCGTCATCTCCGCGTCAGCCTGTGACTGGGCAATCGACCCCGAAGGGAGGAGCCCAGCTGAGGCTTCCGACTGGACGAGCCCGCTCTCCGATGCTGCGCTCAAGAGCTCATCACTTTCGCGGGCTCTGAATAAGAGGTCGAACTCTCCATGAGACGAGCCGGCGGACTCACCCGGAATCCCGAGCGGGGCAGACGAGCGTGCTGGGGAATGGGAGGTCTGTGGGGGGATACCCGGTGGTGACGGTCCCATTGGGGTCCCCAAATCGCCCCCAGTGCTAGCCGCGCTGGCCTTATACCTGTGGGTAAAAGGACCGAGGCGGGAGCCTCTGGGGTGGCTCGCTTTCTTACGAAGGCGAGCCGCGACCGCAACGTTGCCATGGACATATTCTCGCAATGAGAACATGACCATCCACGAACGCTTTCTCCGCGTGAGCAGTGCCCAGACACGAAAGACAGTGATCGTGACCGTTAGAAGGCGAGAGATAACAAGCACAACCAGGAATAACACACGATCAGAAAAGCATCTTTAAAAAGACGCATCTTTAAAACAACGTTCCGTGTGTGCGCTCTTTTAGAGAAATATATACTCTTTTAGAGGGGAAAAATGCTCTTTCAGAAAATATACTCTCTAGGTTTTCTGCCGAAGCACCCAGGGGCGTTCTCTGCAGTGCACCAGTGCAGAGGGGGGAGAAGCCGCTGAAATGCGCCGTCAGATCCAGCAGAGGTGAATGAACAATAGTATTCAGCTCAATGAGCATGACCGTTCGGCTCCGAAGAGAAAATCTGAATGAGTGGTTGCATACCAGCTCCTTTTATACCCATATGTCCGAGGGAGTGGCATGCAAATACCACTCGCCAATTTTCATTGGCCTCTTATCAAAGACCAGAGGTGTCTCGGGCTCCCAAGAGTGACCCCTAGTGTCACTACATCGACACCAACGTCGAGTGAGTGACAGATAGGGAACCATAGTTACCACAAAATGTACAATGGGTTTACTACAGTAACCATATTTTAACTGTAATATAGTAAAAGCATATAAATAATACTGGAAAACCAAAACTAAAGCAATGAAAATCTTAACCATTCTGCCAAAAAAACAAAAAACAAAAAAAAAAAAAACATGGTTACTAGTTGACTATAGTCACACTATGGTTTTAAAAATCATGGTTTCCACCAAAAAACAAGCCATTATAAAATTTAACCATGGTCTCACTGTAGTAAAACTTCAGTAACCATGACTGTAGTAACTGTTTTTGTGGTAAGATCCATGGCTTTAAAAACCATAGTGTTACTATAGTAAAACTAATCATGTTATTTTTTAGTTTTTTTTGTCAAAATGATTATTATTTGTATTACCATAGTTTTTTCCTGTCTCATTTCTATGTTTTTACCACAAATATCATTGTTAAAATATGAAAGTCGGAATGTTTGTGTCTACTGACAGGGCATTTGAGGTGATGAGAACAATCTGAAATCCAAACACTGTGTTAAACAGAACACGTGTGATAGAATTGATGACCTGTAAATATCCTGTTTTTTAAAACAAGATGTCCTCTTGAAAGCGTTCGGAACCAGGCTGTGAGCTGAGTAAGATGGAGGAACACTTTGAGCATGTGTCTGAGGACATCCAACAGTGGAAATACTTTAAATAAAATGTGATTTACTCCCTTGTGTTGCAAACTACCATTGAGATGTTTGAAGTGTATTAACAAATATCAGGCATGCATTTCAAGCTAGTTTAGAAATTCATGTCCTGAATCCCAATAACAGAGGCAGATTCTCACATCCACAGATATTCCACAGAGCAAAGCAGATCTGAGCACTTCACAGCACTTTGATGTGCACTCACAGATATGCTCTGCTGAATGGGTGCACTTTATACATTTCAAAGCGCAAGTCCTTCATGGCAAATATTTTGAGGAGGGAGAGAGATCATACCGTAAGCCATCTTAAGTTATCAGACAGCGTTTGAATTAGCTCTGAATATTCCATTAGGGCTTTTAAACAAACTGCTTAGCCAACTAAGGAGTCTTTTAGCTGTTGCCCTGATCAGAAAGGGGGAATGTTTTAAAAAACTTGTTAAGAATTTTTTTAATCGATTCCTGAAAAATACAGACAAACAGTTACAAATCATTCAAAATAAATGATTATATAAATTATCAATAACACTTTCTATGAAGCTGCATATATAATTTATTATACAGAAAAAAGTGTTCATATTCCCTTATATGTTCTCATAAATAATTGTGGTTCCACTGTTACAACAGTTATAAATAGTAAATTATAACACTTACCTATTTTTGTTTATACTTTTAAATAGTATAATGCATTAAAACACATAATCTACACATGATTTCATTTGTTGCATTATGTTATCATGTGCTATAATGCATTATACACTTTAAAAGTGCAACCATGAATAGGTAGGTAATGCATTATAGATTTACAATAAAATATATTTCTATATAAAGATATTTCTTTTTTAAGTGATAAGTGTTTACAACAATACCTTCATCACAATTCCAATGTACACTGTAAAAAGCAAATACTTTTACCGGATATATTTAGGTTGATTCAGTCACATCAAATATATATTTTTCAGTCATTTTAAAGTGAGTATTTTACAGTCTGTATATAGAGGATTCTTAGTTTTGGGTCACACTTTACAGTATTTACGTTATTGTGTATAAGTGCTTAAAAAAAAAAAAAAACTTTATTGAACATCAAAATCTAAGGTCAAACATCTTTGTTTTTAATAACAAACCTCTTACTTAATTATGCCAAAGTAAATGCCCCTCTCTGCAGACACAGATGTGGATTAACTCTTGGGTCTGAGTTCAAACTGAGGTCAGGGGTCATGTAGAGTTTTTCACATGACCCCCAGGCCAGCAGGGCTTCTGTCAGATGATTATGTGTGAAAGTAGGAACAGGTTGAGCTTTTTAAAGATAACACTAAAGCAGAGAGGTATAGAGCTTTTAAAAATCGACACAAATGGGATATTATTGATATACAGTATCATACACATCTCTATGGAATACTTGATTCTGATCGGTCAGAGAATCAATGCAGCATTCAGTCATTAAATATGTTTGTAAAAAGCATGCAAAACTATATAATGGATCGCTATCTGATTTAATACATAGCTGTGCTAGTTTCATGTCTCTTATATAACTCTGGGGTCTATTCTCCCATTATAAATTAATTCATATAATAACAATAATAATTATATAATCACATTATGAAACTACAGTCAATAGTGATGAAATAAGATGAACAAAGTACCCTGAATCACTTTGGATAAAAGCATTTGTCAAATACATAAATGTAGATATTGTTCAAAAAGAATGTAGATAAAGTTCAGTGCTTAAAGAAAATTTCAATTTGCCAATAAAAATAAAAAAAGCCACACCAAGTATTGACAAAATCTAATGCTGAGATAAAAATAGAAAATAAATCCCAGTAAGAGTGCAGCATTACTAACTGTAGCTGTTAGTGGCATAGAGAAGTGTTTTTTTTTAAGTAGAAATGATCAGAAGAGAGGGTTTGCATTTTCTGACAGCTTAATTGAGGTGAATTTCAAGGTGTTGAAATGTAACTGGTGACTAAGCTGCTAAATTTTTTCCTCCATTGAGATTCCTTCAGGATTTTTGCAGATTCAAAGAGTTACACAAGAACTCAAAGTATTTTGAATATTAATTGCATTTATTTCTTGCATGATAAAATACGATCAGCCTTTTTATTTTTTTTTTCGAATGTGGAATGTGAGTCATGATGTCTAAAGTTGCTTAAAATGACACACATCATGAAGAGGCCTCAACAAAACTAAAGTTGCACATTTTGAATTTGGTGTAATTTAGTTGAGCTGCGCTAATTTTGCTGGTGTTCGGCTTTTTACTAGACAAGGTTAATTGAAGCCGTGATGCAGAAATTATTGTTTTCAACCAAGCAGGACGGCAAGGCCTCGCTTAACGACGTGGTATGGATAAAGACAATATATTGTGTGATTATGTAGCAGTGTGGGCGCAGACGTGTATGTGTGGACAAGGCTGTGGACAACACTATGCCTCAGCATGTGTTCTTGAGCTCGCACTCGACTCAGTATTCATAAAGATAATAATGGGTGTCCGAAAACAGATATTTTAATCACTGTTGTCTTGACGCGAATGGCAAACGTTGTAATCTGTACAATGATGGTGTAATCTGTATGTGTTTTCCATTACAACGACAATGTGTGAGCCTCAGGAGCTGTTGCCGAAGATTCTTTTTAATGCCACCTACTCAAATTATGGAGAGGGAACATATTTGCCAGGGCGATGTGTTAGCGGGCTGGTGAGCTCAGTTTTAATATTGTACAACTCCAAATATTTACAGTTTGCACTCAAATGTACAATTATCTTCCTTTCTAAGAAATATTTGTTTTTGTTTGTTTGTTTGTTTGTTTGTTTACAATTAATAGAATTATGCAAATCAGCAAACGTGCAAAATTATGGCTCGGTCACATTTACCTTTGCACAGCAAAATTTCAGAGCCGAAAAATACGGTTAGTGAATAAGACACAGGCTTTAACATTGAAGTACCCTACGGAAAAGTGATGCAATTGTTTAGTAAATTTGCCTCAGAAAGTGCACAAAGCTACTCAGAACTCACTTTCTTCTAATGATACAGAAAACACAACATTCATTAAAGGCCCAGAGCGGAGAAATGAAGATAGCTTTACAACATGACGTTATACTACAAGAGTGTGAGCCAAAGGTGTGGGAGTCAACACCTTGGCCATCGTTTGTGTATGTGTGCGTGTTTGTTTGTGTGTGTGAGTAAGGTGTGGTTCATGCTTGGCTGCCTCATGACCAGAGTGATTGTGTGTGTGTGTGTGTAGGCTTGTGTAGGGTGTTTTTGTGCGACTGTACCCCCCCCAACAAACAGTCAATGCTGGCAAACAGCTAAAAGCTTCAGCAGAGAGTGCCATATGTGAACAGAACTACGCCAAAGCAGGGGAGCCATATGTACTTCTACTGCTTTTTTTTTTTTTTTTTTTAGCTAATTATCCCAAGATATCTGTTATATAAAACAAATCCGTGAGTTACACTACAGTTACCACACAGCAAGCACTCACATGGAATACATAAAAATATTCTAAAACAACATAAAGACAATGCTGATGGAATATTTGCGAATCAGTTAGATGTCACCAAGTCTTTTTAAGACTTCACATTCATTCATTCATTCATTCATTCATTCATTCATTCATCCTATTACAAAAACTATCATCTTGATTCCTGTTTTAGTTAGGGAGCAATCTCGAAACCAAATTCTATTGTCTCTGAACAAAATCTTGTTAACTAACAATAAACCTTAGATTGGATTATTACACAGCCCTCTTGAATATTTTATTCTGCTGCATTCTGCTGTCAAATATTTCTATATAATGACCACTAAACTGTAAAATTGACCGATGTCCCAGGTAACTGATTTGTATCAATCGTACTGATCTGTGCTCTCTTTCAAATCTTTCACATCAATATTTTATGTCCACTTATTTATTTGGCAAGTAGACATCAGTGTTGGGTGTAATGTGAATACAAAGTAATTAGATACTATAATCTAATTACTTATTAAAGTCAAAACTTAGTGTCACACATTACATTTTAAATTCCTGAAATCACATTACAGTTTCTAAGTTTCAACTACGTATATTACTATTAAGTACAGTACTTGGGTTACACATATATTATTTATGTATAATACATTTAAAAAATTACATTCAATTATGTTCATATGTACGTATGTTTGTGTTTCTGTGACAACAGAAAGTGACAAGTAAATACTGTAATGCATCAATAGTTTCAACCGATATGCCATTTTTAAAATTTGAATGATTTATCGCCATGCTGCAAAGTACACTAAATGTCCTTTAGCACAGTTTTTCCTAAGAAATCCTACACTCACTGAGCACTTTATTAGGAACACTATGGTCCTAATAAAGTGCCATATGTGGTCTTCTGCTGTTGTAACCCATCCGCCTCAAGGTTCGACGTGTTGTGCATACTGAGATGCTATTCTGCTCACTACAATTGTACAGAGGAGTTATCTGAGTTACCGTAGCCTTTCTGTCAGCTCGAACCAGTCTGGCCATTCTCTGTTGACTTCTCTCATCAACAAGGCATTTCCATCTGCAGAACTGCAGCTCACTAGATGTTTTTTTGTTTTTGGCACCATTCTGAGTAAACTCTAGATACTGTTGTGTGTAAAAATCCCAGGAGATCAGCAGTTACAGAAATACTCAAACCAGCCCATATGGCACCAACAATCATGCCACGGTCAAAATCACTGGGATCACATTTTTTCCCCATTCTGATGGTTGATGTGAACATTAACTGAATGATTTTATGCATTGCACTGTTGCCATACGATTGGGTGATTAGACGATCACATGAATAAGTAGGTGTACAAGTGTACAACTTAATAAAGTGCTTAGTGAGTGTACATTTACAGTGCATTATCCCAATGACAATCAATGGGTTCATCCAAAAGCTGAAAAATGTTGCTTTCAGAGGATTTATGTGGAATTAGGATGAAAACAAGGTGCATTTCAAACTGTTCTGAGACCAGTGCAGACAGACAGCACACTCTAGGGTAAAGTCATTCACTCAATAGTGAGCAAAGGAGCATCCTATAGCTTTCCTATGCAGCTAAGTGCATTCACTCCTAAAATCCAACCAAAAGTTCAGTTTTAGACTGCAGTTGATGTTTGGACCACTCAACATGTTTTGCAGACATGGGACAATGGTAATCAATATATATATTCAGAATTTAAAATGTATAATTTTATTTTAACATGGTTGGCACTGATTGGATGATGCTGGCCATTACATTGAATCAGATCTAATTATGCAAATTTCTGATGTAATCTCTGTAACATTTTAAAAACATAAATAACCACTCCTGGAAACATACAAAAAAATAATAATAAAATAAATAAACACTGACTTTCTGCAGCTTGGTATTATTTAAAATGTCACAACTTAGTCCTGCTGTCCACATATGTTGCCATCAATTTAGAAGAAAACTATTTGCTCTAGATTTTTTTTTTATTTTTATTTATTTATTTATTTATTTTTTTGCATGTTTAATTAGGTGCTACTAGTTACAAATCAAAAATGGAAATGGAAAATGCACACAGCAGTCACGCTCAGGAGGATATTTGAAAAATAATGTACATTATGACTACATTATCCTTTATGTAATGCTTAAAAGATCATTAGTTAATGTACATTAAAATATTTACAAATTATTCATATTTGTATTTACAATAATAGACTAAGTAGTCTCTTGAGTAGTATGCAATGTTTGTCAATTGCATATAAATGTTCCAACTTTTGCCCTGGGAAATTTTCATGTATGAGTAACCCCAGTGCGACTGTTTACTTTTTGGTACTTTAGTTCATGGACTTTCAATCCTAATGCACCTCTATAGTGACTGGGACAGAGAAAAGCAGTACTGTCATCCCCTATGTCCTGGCCCTCAGTGTCAGAGACATGGACAGCAGAGAGATGGAAAGACTTCAGCAAGCTATTAGGGCCTCTGAATGGAGTAATAGGACAGTCTCTCTAACCTGAGTTTGAGGCTGCAATAGAGATACACATCCTGCCACATGTGCGGTAGCATTGCTGTACAACTGCACTGTTGACATGAGCCCCCTGGTGGAGCTCCGCCTGAGGGCCCACAGGTGGGTAAATCCATCAGTGGGCTGAGAGGGGGAGGTGCTGCAGGGAGAGGAAGTTCAGCTTTGGCCAATCAGAAACAGGCTCTGAGATCACTAATGTCCATTACAGAGCACACTGACCTTCCAGCCACACTGCAACCTCAGTGAGTGTGTCCTGTATGTGTGTCCAGGGGAATAAATCCTGATCTTTTAATTATACTCTGTCCTTAGTTCAGCCTCACATACATATCAGATTTTAAAATTGATTAAATTATTTCAATTTTTGTGTGTGTCCGTGGGAATTTATCTCTTGCATTTCACATTTTCATGCCTCTGTTCTCAGTTCACCCTGAAGATTGTTGGAACATTGCTTTTCATATATTTATACATCAAAATTCCTGATCAACCCACGTAGCTATGATTGTTTTTCTATGTTATTTTTTCTTACATTTTAAGAAGACTTTAGAAAGGAAAAACCCTGAGCACACACATTAATGTTCAACAATCATGTGATCTCTTCAAGTAAAACATATAAAAAGGGGACATATCAGAACAGTTTTATCTTTTGAACTGAAGGAATTCAATGTACTACTCTAGAGTTTACAATGCAAATCTCTCTCCCCAGTCCACTCAGACCATTAATTGAAACTAAGCAGCAAAATCAAAATCAAATGGTTAGGATATCACAACCACGAATAAATTAACATATGACAGCTCATATTTACTTCTCAATGCTTATTTTGTAGTCAGCAATTTGGCCCACCTTGTTGAATGGCAAATGGGCCAATATTATATAACAGAGGAGATTTTCATACAGAAGTCTTAAAGGTAGAGTAGCAAAAACAATGAGAGGATGGAAAAGGGCCATGTAAAATTAAATTACATGGGTAATTCCATGTCAACTCAACCAGAGGTCCCCTGCTCAACATTTTGCTTTTGTTATTTTATTATTATTATTATTATTTTAAAGAAATACTTACACTGGCGGCCAAAAGTTTGGAATAATGTACAGATTTTGCTCTTATGGAAAGAAACTGGTACTTTTATTTACAAAAGTGCCATTTAACTGATAACAATGTATAGTCAGGACATTAATAACGTGAAAAATTACTATTACAATTTGAAATTGTTTTTTAGAACTTCTTAAACTACTTCAAAGAGTTCTCATCAAAAAAATCCTCCACGTGCAGCAATGACAGCTTTGCAGATCCTTGGCATTCTAGCTGTCAGTTTGTTCAGATACTCAGGAGACATTTCACCCCACGCTTCCTGTAGCACTTATCATAGATGTGGCTGTCTTGTCGGGCACTTCTTACACACCTTACAATCTAGCTGATCCCACAAAAGCTCATTGGGGTTAAGATCCATAACACTCTTTTCCAATTATCTGTTGTCCAATGTCTGTGTTTCTTTGCCCACTCTAACCTTTTCTTTTTGATTTTCTGTTTCAAAAGTGGCCTTTTCTTTGCAATTCTTCCCATAAGGCCTGCACCCCTGAGTCTTCTCTTTACTGTTGTACATGAAACTGGTGTTGAGCGGGTAGAATTCAATGAAGCTGTCAGCTGAGGACATGTGAGGCATCTATTTCTCAAACTAGAGACTCTGATGTACTAATCCTCTTGTTTAGTTGTTCATCTGGCCTTCCACGTCTCTTTCTGTCCTTGTTAAAGCCAGTTGTCCTTTGTCTTTGAAGACTGTAGTGTACACCTTTGTATGAAATCTTCAGTTTTTTGGCAATTTAAAGTGTTGTATAGCCTTCATTTCTCAAAACAATGATTGACTGAAGAGTTTCTAGAGAAAGCTGTTTCTTTTTTGCCATTTTTGACCTAATATTGACCTGAAGACATGCCAGTATATTGCATACTGTGGCAACTCAAAAAAACAAAAAACAAACAAAAAAACCAACACAAAGACAATGTTAAGCTTCATTTATCAAACCAAATAGCTTTCAACTGTGTTTGATATAATGGCAAGTAATTTTCTAGTACCAAATTAGCAATTTAGCATGATTACTCAAGGATAAGGTGTTGAAGTGATGGCTGCTGGAAATGGGGCCTGTCTAGATTTGATACAAAATAACTTTTTTCAAATAGTGATGGTGCAGTTTTTTACATCAGTAATGTCCTGACTATACTTTGTAATCAGTTGAATGCCACTTTGGTGAATTAAAGTACCAATTTCCTTCCGAAACAGCAAAATCTGTACATTTTTCCAAACTTTTGGCCGCCCGTGTACATGCTGATGAAAGCCTAAAAATTAAATGTCATGGACCACTATTTACTGAGTAATCCATTATTGTGTAAAAGGGGGTCAATATTTAGGGCCTAAATTATGAAGATACGAAAAAGGAACGTTTTCTGGACCAGAATCTAAAAGGATATTTAGATATCTTTATTACTTCTGGAGTTACTGACACTCCAACTTAGGCATGTGATGGTATTTGGTACTATGGTATATCATGGTATTAACATGTGCAATATTGTTTAGTGGGCACTTCAAAACACTGTAAATAATTCTAGATTCTTTCTTTTAGCAAAATTGTTTAGATTTTCCTGACAGTAGATTTTTTTTCATCAACAAATCAAGATTCACAAGACTGTGTGAATGCAGCATAAATTACACATGCACACTCTGATGTAAATAAAACCAACGTGGACAAGAAGCATGGCTGAATGAGAAACGCAGCTGACACTTTATTCACCGTCTAAAAGGGTTAAGTAGGAAGTGTGGAACTATTTTGAGTCAGAATCAGAAAGACTCACAGGCTTGAGTAAAGTTGGCATGACATTTATTTGATGAATAATAATAAAACATGAATTTATTGTCTCTTTTTTGCATAAGTCTCTTTTTTGCATAAGTCCCATTTGGCGGTCCGATGAAATTGATACTCGAATCCTGCCGGAGATAGGAGGCAGGGGGCGAGGAGCCTACCCCTGTGCAGGAAGGGACTCAACTGGTGGCGGTGGGGAGGTGGAGGTTTCCGTGTTGGCACATTGAAACAGCAATGTGATAGACTGTAAGCAGACTTATTAAGCCATGGCTGATATATAATTGGCTAGGAGCTACCTGGATAATGGCATGATGATGTACAGCTACGAGTCTTCCTGCTAGAACTACGCTTATGCTTACATTTCCATAAAAATTCTGAGGGATTGTTGGTCGAAGATGTGGCAGAAAAGTGGCAGCGAAGCACGGGAACACCTCCAACATGTTCGCTCATCTACGGGACAATCATCCCATGCAATTCCATGAGATAAAGATAAGTTGTGACAGTTCTGCTCGTTTTTCCAAACTGCTTTTGAAAACTGAGAGACAACACTCTAAGAGACAACTAAGATGACAAAGAAAGTGAATTGTTGTTGCCATTTGCTGATAATGTGTAGCTTGCTTTCAAGTGGCCAAACAGTAGTTTGCTAAAACTCTGCTCGTTACACAGTAATGTTTGTGTTTTGCAGTAACAACTAAAATACAGTTGTAATCAGCTAATACTAAGTCCTGTAATTAATAATGGCAATGTGGTACAATGATGATTTCAATATAATGTTCAAGTTGGAACGCAACGCAATCGTACGCTACCATACAGTGTGAGTGAACTTGCGGTTATTACATTTGTAGCTAGCGCCTAGCTATATATTAGAAATTGGCTTGCTATCCAGGAAAAAAAACATGTATTAGTTTTTTAAATGTTCAGCGTTCTTTATCAAAGTTCTTTGTTATCTGTAAATTTAAGAGGCAACAGCATCAGTCATGCTGTAGGCCAGTACCACCCCTCCCCAAACACACACACCCTCTACAGCTCTCACGTCCTTAACAATCTGAAGAGCCTTTTGACAGCTGCAATTAAGCAAGTTAATTAGAGGCAAAGCACAAAGAATAATATTTACTGTGATTGGGAGTCCTGCAACGCCTCGCCAAATCAGATCCGAGGGAGATCGTTGTCTACGAATACACCCCCCACTTTCCCACCCCCATGACACCTTATAGCCAATGCTCATATTTCCTATTTCTTTCACAGTATGTCAAAGCTTAAAAGGGGAAAAAAATGCTTTTAAGTCATGCAAGGATTAAACGTCTCTTGTGAAATAGTGAGGCATCTCAGAGCGCGGGCGAAATTCTGAGAAACCATTTCCTCTTGCTTTTGTAAGCTGAACTTTACATCAAAGTGTGTGATTAATTACTGATAAGGGACTAATAAAATATTAATGCATTTTGTAATTAATGGGACCTCTGAGCTGCATGTCCTACCACCCCCAGCTAAGTCTTGTCTTTTTTGAAAATAAGTTGTATTACATTTTCTCTCAGCTGTCTAACGCCTCTGCACTTGCTCTACTGGAAATTATTCATAATTACACGTTTCTCCAGGAGGAGAATAAACAAAGCAGAATGTATATTTCCCTGAAAAAAAAAAAAAAAAAAATCACTTTGAAAGTGTTTGAGTCTGGAGGGCCTGAACTGAGGGTCACCACTCACTCTTTCATTCACTGGAGCTGTGGGCTAATGGAAAGGATTTTTATTAGCCACTGTACTGCATCCCACCACTGGTAAACTCATTTAAAGAGTTGTCAGTAACGTCCTTGTGTTTCATTAATAGGCAATGACAACCGTCCTCTTTAAAAAGAATATTGACTTTGAAAAACTGTGTCTCGATATGTGGGTTATGGGCTTCAAATAACAAAATGCAGACTAAAATGATCCCCATGTGAGATCAACGTCATTTTGTGTTCCTAATGAAAACATTTTCTATTTAAATGGAATATGGGTAATCGTGACTAAACTGTCCCATCAGAATAAGATATTTGGTGGATTTGTCTTAAATCAAACAAATTAATACTTTATAATATGGTGTTTCTTTAAATTTGAGCACTGTTATCACTGTGAACTTCTAGAATGTAATGTCTCATAAAAAATATTTGTACACTCTCACTATTTATTTATTTATTTTTATTTGGTGACTACCAATTACCAAAGATGTATGGTTTTTTCTTAAAGCTAAAATTATGAAACTCCCACCACAGTGTCATTTCCATTTGTATATTGTATATTGTGCATAATGGAATTTTGTGGTGAAAATAACAGTGATGGAAATTATGGAAATAATCTTTGCCGAAGACATCTTTGCATTAAGTGCAAATAGTGTTAGATGCTATATACTCCCTTGTGCAAATAGTGGCAGATACTATTGGCACCCCTAATTAAATACTAGCATTCAGTATAGAGGCATCACTGCAGTGTGTTTATTGTGTTTATTTAGAGTCCCACAGACACCAACCCCTACCCCTAATCCAAACCCTAACCTTCCCTTACAAAACTTACCCATGGTTTTCTACAGTAACTATAGTATCACCACAGAATTTTGTAGTAAAATCATAGTAACCACAAAATTAAACATGGTTACCATATTAACACCATATTATTGTAGTAACTCCATGGTAAATTGCTTTAAAACTATGGCTTCTGCCTAAAAACTTGGTAACTTCAATATTACTACAGTAAATCATGGTTAATTTTACCCAGATCAAACCTTTCTCTCAACTACCCGACCTTAACTTTGAACAAATCACTATGAGGAAATCAATCTTTATTTATTATTATAAGTAGTATTAAAGGAAATATTAATAGTGGAGACAAATAGGCAGAATCGAACCCAGGTCGTCCGCATGAATAAAGCACATCACCCACCCACATCTTTACGCACAACGCCACTGAAGCAACACAGGGTGGTGCCGTTTGTCTTCAATTTCTGTGTTTCTATCATGTTATTTGAGTGCAAATAGCCACGTTGTGAGGTAGGTGCTATTTATACCTAGTGCAAATAGTCACTCCGAAATAACTCACATTTGTCATTTTAAAAGCGGGTTAGCACAGCTTTTAACCCATGGTTATGAAACCCTGTTCAGGAGCAGGGTTAGCACCGCATTTGCGGGGTTAATCCCACATTGAAGTGCCAAGGGTATACAGTGTTAAACGATACGGTTATAGAACGTCTTAAAAGGTTTAGCAAAAGACAACCAATCATATAATGCCTCAGTGCTTACAACATTTGATATTCATGCGTTTTGTGCAATCGCAAAAACGTTCATGCTCTGTTTACGTTCTCCATCTGAGGGCAAACCAGTAAAATGTCGAAAAGTGATGGCAAATGCGATAACTGGCATGATGAAAAGATAGTATTCCAATCCTTTTGCGTGTGTTTTCATAATACGTTTCAGAAGATGAAAGACAAACAGAGCTGATTTGCTTAAGAGACATTTCTGCAGAAGAGCAGCTCCATTGACAGTCCGTCGTGAGCTGTATTCATCAGCTGTATTCGTCCAATCATTGTTATTAAATATGCAAATAAGAACGTTAACTGAGGGTTTACGAAGGTACAGTGTGAAGCCTTCGGAACATAAATACCCAGGATTAATTATAACCCATGGTAAATTATGAACAGTGTGAAACATGAAACAAGATAACCCAGGATTTCATTTAACCAGGGTTAAGAATGACCCTGGGTTAACAATTATAAAGCTGAAGTATGTAACCTTTTCAGTGTTAAAATCCTTTCTTCTATCACAGCTTAATATGCTGAGATAACTATGAGTAAACCATTAGGTTACTTTTCTCAAAATCTGTAAACACTGTGTCTCTGTAGTGCTCTAAAATTCCTGTGTTTATTTTGAGTGACCTGCTTAGACCCGTCCCAACAACATTACTCAGCCAATGGCGTGAGTTGGGGACGGGACTATCTGACTGTTTAAACAACTGCAGAGAAAGCTGTTTTGAAAACATTGCTTATTTGTGCAATTCCGTTCAGTGGCGCTTGTGTCACAGAAATTACATACTTCAGCATTAAATGTAAAAAGCCCTCATGTTTCTGAAATAAAATAGCTGATGGTTTTGTCGTGAGAAGACTAATTTCATAGCTAACATTTTATGTATCCTAAATACACACAATTCAAAAATATTTTCACACTTTTTGCATAATTTGGAAAAATCACAGATTGATTGGAAAAGATGCCCAATAACAATATTCTGCTAACAAGTGATATTAACCTTGATTTTTCTTTGTTTTCTTCTATATTCACTCTTTGTTTAGATTATCAGTTTTAAACGTAATAATTAGTATTTTTATAATGGATTTTCATAGTTTAATATTGAAAGTCTAGGTCTGGGACAAGTTAAAAAACAGTCAAATATATACATAAAAGGTATTTGAAAAGCACCAAAATTAAAGATGAAGACATTGTACAAAGTCGCTAAGTCATTTTTAATGCAAACCTAAAACAAATAAATAAAAAAAGTGCAATAAAATAAGATTTAATTAAATCTGTTAGTTTTAATAAAAAAGAAACCCCTGGAACATGCAACTGCCCGAAGCCAAAGAAACACCCAATAATTGTGACTTAAAAAAATAAATAGAGGTAAATTCCATTAAATTACTAAAAAAAACAAATATATATATATATATATATATATATATATATATATATATATATATATATATATATATATATATATATATATAAACTAACCGTCTTTTAATTTAGTTAGACCTTTTGTCTTTGTGAGATTTTTTATTATTTAATACATGGTGTGTATATTAAATAACATTTACACACCATGCATTAAATAATATATTACATTTCAATAATATATTACATGAATATAACATTTATTATTTGTATTAATGTTTAACTGTATTTTCTTA
Organism: Myxocyprinus asiaticus; assembly: GCF_019703515.2. Taxonomy (NCBI): domain Eukaryota; kingdom Metazoa; phylum Chordata; class Actinopteri; order Cypriniformes; family Catostomidae; genus Myxocyprinus; species Myxocyprinus asiaticus. The sequence goes on along the minus strand of NC_059377.1, from coordinate 32,625,168 downwards.
AACTATTAACAATTGTATTATTATTATTATATTTATTATTTCTATTAATATATTACATTTTTTATATTTATTTAACTTACATAATTTATGTTATATTTATTTATTTATATAACTTTATTTTTTGTAGAGCTCCATCCATTTATAAATCAGATATTTTCACACTTAGCTTAAGCATAATCAAGAATGGGGTCTAAAAATGATAACATCTTAATACAAAATTGACTTGCATTGCAGATTTAGAAACAGAGTCGAGGCTTGTCTGTTATAGATCATGATAGGGCCTACAGTTTATCCAGTCTGTGGCATGCACTACATCACACAGCAAAAGCTTAAATGTCCCTTGAAAAACCAGCCAATATGGCCCGTTCTCCTTCCTGAAGTACATCAGAATCATTACATGATAAAAACTACACACATTTGTTTTGTTGACATGGAGCAATCCACAAATATCAATATACACAAAACCCTGAATAAAAATGCACGATATGGATCAATTTTGCAGAGATTAGAAATCTGAAATGTACAAGAGACAAATGACGGAGAGGTATTATCGGAACAGTGCGGAGCGGACGTGCTTGCCAGAGTCTCTCTCTTGCTCTTATCTGGAATTGTGGGTGTGTTTTATGCGTGACCTCATTATTGTCTGATGGGTTCAGTGACAAAGCTAATACAAAGCTGTTTCATACAGACTGAAAGCATCCCTGTGAAATTAGGCCCTAGTGCAAATAGCCATGATTTTCAATGTGTGTGTGTATCAGAAAGACAGAGACAAAGAGATTGAGAACATGTGCACTTTTGTGAGTGTCTGTGTTTGTGTGCATGTGCTGGTGTGTTGCAATATGATAAATGTGTTCCACCCCATAATCTATGTGTTTCAAAATATGATGTATGTGAGTATGAACTTGAATTATTTCCTAAACAGAGGGCCATAAATCTTGTAACTTTGGTGAGGAGTGTGCATTCTCTCTCTCTTGCTCTCTCTTTATATGAATAATGCATTCGAAACTGGCCAGCTGCTTAGAGTTACAGAGTGAGACTGACTGCTGATGGGAAACAAACGGCTCTTTCCTGCTCTAAAGGTGGAAAAAAAAGATACATTGGGTGGCAGATCAGACTGTCTGAGATGTTTTGCTTTCACCCGGCACCAAGGTCACGTCAGGCGGCAATCCTTTAACACAATGAGTGTGTGAGTTTGTATATGTGACCTTGGGACTGACGAAGGTGTATTTATGTGTGGTAATCCACCCTAAATGACAGAGAGCCATGTAAGCAGACCTGGCCCGGGTACACCTTTTATGTTACAACGGTGTTATGTAGCATGATATGGGCCAAATTCTTAGACAGCATTGCATGTATAATTTATGGAGAGGGCAATCCTATAAAATGCATTGCAACAAGATGCATTATTAATGCACTGCAAAAAATAATCTAAGATGGTAGAAAAAACTAGGCAAATGGCAATTATAAATATAGGCCTAAGTAGGAAGGTCTTTTTTTTTTTTTTTATACTGAAAGATATTGATTAAAAAAAGTTTAATCTAATTGAAAATGATCTATTTTACCCAATATTTGTGTCTGTCATGTATTTACAGCTGAAGTCAGAAGTTTACATACGCCTTAGCCAAATACATTTAAACTCAGTTTTTCAAAATTCCTGACATTTAATCGTAGAAAACATTCCCTGTCTTAGGTCAGTTAGGACCACTACTTTATTTTAAGAATGTTAAATGTCAGAATAATAGTAGAGAGAATTATTTCAACTTTTATTTCTTTCATCACATTCCCAGTGGGTCAGAAGTTTACATACAATTTGTTAGTATTTGGTAGCATTGCCTTTAAATTGTTTAACTTAGGTCAGACTTTTTGGGTAGCCTTCCACAATTAAGCTTCTCACAATAAGTTGCTGGAATTTTGGCCCATTCTTCCAGACAGAACTGGTTTCTGTGCCACTCCAATATCTTGACATTGTTGTCATTAAGCCATTTTGCCACAACTTTGGAGGTATGCTTGTGGTCATTGTCCATGTGGAAGACCCATTTCCGAACGAGCTTTAACTTCCTGGGATGTTGCTTCAATATATCCACATAGTTTTCCTTCCTCATGATGCCACCTATTTTGTGAAGTGCACCAATCCCTCCTGCAGCAAAACACCCCGACATCATGATGCTGCCACCTACAAGCTTCACGGTTGGGATGGTGTTCTTCAGCTTGCAATCCTCACCCTTTTTCCTTCAAACATAATGATGGTCATTATGGCCAAAAAGTTCAATATTTTGTTTCATCAGACCAGAGGAAATGTATCCAAAAAGTAAGATCTTTGTCCCCATATGCACTTGCAAACTGTAGTCTGGCTTTTTTATGGCTGTTTTGGAGCAGTGGCATCTTCCTTGCTGAGCAGCCTTTCAGGTTATGTCAATATAGTACTCATTTTACTGTGGATATAGATACTTGTCTACCTGTTTCCTGCAGCATCTTCACAAGGTCCTTTGCTGTTGTTCGGGGATTGATTTGCACTTTTCACACCAAACTATGTTCATCTCTAGGAGACAGAATGCGTCTCCTTCCTGAGCGGTATGATGGCTACGTGGACCCATGGTGTTTATACTTGCGTACTATTGTTTGTACAGATGAACGTGGTACCTTCAGGCATTTGGAAATTGCTCCCAAGGATGAACCAGACATGTGGAGGTCCACAAATTTTTTTCTGAGCTGATTTCTTTTGATTTTCCCATGATGTCAAGCAAAGAGGCACTGAGTTTGAAGGTAGGCCTTAAAATGCATCCACAGGTACACCTCCAATTCAGTACACCTCCTATCAGAAGCTAATTGGTTAATTGTCTAAAGGCTTGACATCAATTTCTGGAATTTTCCAAGCTGATTAAAGGCACAGTTAACTAAGTATATGTAAACTTCTGATCCACTGGAATTGTGATATAGTCAATTAAAAGTGAAACAATCTGTCTGTAAATCTGGGGCATACGCAGCGTCCGTGAATCCAGTGGAATGTTTTCAGAAGGTCCATTTTCCACGCAAATTACTCCCATTTACACATACAAATATATTAATGAGATTTTCATGAATGAGGCTTGTGGGTCACATGCGGCACATGTGGCAAATGCGTCTGTATGGGCTCATGGGGGGCAGTGGTAGCTCAGCGGTTAAGGCTCTGGGTTACTGATCAGAAGGTCGGGGGTTCAAGCCCCAGCACTGCCAAGATGCCACTGTTGGGCCCTTGAGCAAGGCCCTTGACCTTATCTGCTCCAGGGGCACTGTATCATGGCTGATCCTGCACTCTGACCCCAGCCTAACTGGGATGTGAAAAGAAGAATTTCACTGTATATGTGTGATAAATAAAGAAAATTATAATTATAAAAATTATAATTATCACGGTCAAAAGAGTATGCTTTGAAAGACTAAGCCCTCAACCGTGTGCAAGATGGAGAGGCAAAAACAAAGTATACCCTATCTGTTCATACCAAACATGTATTAGCATTTGTCTGCACCGTTTTTCAGCATCTTGCTCAGGAGATCTGCGCGTCAAGTTAAAAAGAACTGTTAAAAACACGTCTCAAGACACCTGCATTCTGCTCAATTCCTGACGCTGCTTCTAGCTTTTTTCAGTGCAAGAATACATTTGTTGTGAATGGCCCCTTAGAAGGCAGCTTCCAATGTAGGCAGTAGACAGTTGAGTTGTTGACCTGTATTTCACAATAAAATTCCAGCTGGAACAACATCCACAATGCAATGACAGCATTTTTTGTATTATTTTTATTACAGACATGTAATGCACAGTATAATGCATCTCTCCACACTGCAGAGCAGCCCTGGAGCCCTGTTTTGTTTGTGCAAAACACTGTGATGACTGTCAATTGAGATAAATATTTAGATTAAGCATATTTCAGTTGAGCTAGTGGAGGGGTTAAGTTAAAGGTTCGAGCTGGATCTAGCAAAACATCTTCAGAACACCCTTAAAACGAAATAAAGCCATGGTGGGGTGAAATTCACACCTCCCTTATGCAATATTAAATGAATGTGTGTGTTGATTTAAAATGAGTCTGGGAGTGAATGAGTGCATGTGTGTGATCAAACCAGGACGCTCCTGACTTCACTCTTGACAACACTCTCTCCTGTCCACCATCATTCATCCCCTCCCAGACTGAACCCAAAGAGACCAGCGCAGGCCAGTGCAACTCAGCACATTCCACCCTCATGAATTTTAATTAAACATGCTGCCTTCCCTTCACTCACTCCCCAAAATAAATGGTTGGAAAATATAAGACATCTGCCCGGGATATATCATTTACATTTCTCTGACGATAAATCACCGGCTGCTGTTTCAGATATCAATTAGATGAGTCGCATTGATTGAATAAATTCAAACTGTCTCGGGCCTCCAGGATGTATGAGGGAGGCCTGTGGTGGTGGGGGTGTGGCTGTCTTTCTACAGAGAGTAGGGAAACTCTGTTGATCTGATTAAATACTTTTAAATCACACGCGTGCACACACACACACACACACACACACACACACACACAGACACACACACACACAAACACAAACACATACACCAATATATTGGATTGGATTGGATCTAATTTTTTACAATGGTGACAGCCGTTCTTGCCCTATCAGAGCCATTAGACCAGTGTTGGTGAAGCTACTTTGAAACTGCAACTTCCCAAGCTACAAGCGACTTAGAATTTTAGGTAATCTACAGTCAAGCTACTACAAGACCCAATAAAATTTGAGTTTTATGAAATTTATTGCATGTTTCCAAACAAAATTCACTTTTTGCAGATATGCAAAAACAGACAAAAAAAGTTGATTACTCATCTTCCACTACACAGATTTTTGTCCAATCAAATACTCAGTTAAGAAGAAAGCAGTTGAACAGATGCATTTACACTAAACATAACAAATAAAAAAAAAAGTTAAAAAAAAACAATACTTTTGACATGAGACAAGGAGGACATGAACTGTGGACATGAAGAGAGGATGTCAACTCCTACCGTACAACAAGGAATACTTCACTGGCCACTGCCTGCACCTCGGACTTAAGATGGACTTCACCAGAAATGAACTGCCACAAGCTTCCAGCCGGACTGCCAGGCACACCTCACTGACCTCTGCCTGCACCATCTTGGTCCTAGGATGGACTACACTTTCTTAAATGGAATAGATAGACAATAAATTAATGCCAGCTATAGAATTCATCAGCCAAATAAAAAAGGACACTGCATCTACACCACTTGACTGAAATGTTTCTCATGATCTTAAAAATCTTTTGATCTGAAGGTGTATGCTTAAATGTTTGAAATTAGTTTTGTAGACAAAAATATAATTGTGCCACCATATTAATTTATTTCATTATAAAATAAAAATTTAATAAAAACAAAATATGTTTTTGAAAATTGATGACTTAAATAATAAAGAAAAGCAGACATTAAGTGCCCAACATAGATGGGAACTCCTTCAATACTGTTTAAAAAGCATCCCAGGGTGATACCTCAAGAAGTTGGTTGAGAAAATGTCAAGAGTACATTTCTGAAAATTCTAGGCAAAGGGTGACTACTTGATGCTAAATTATAACACAGTTATGATTTATTTTGGATTTTGTTTAGTCACAACATAATTCCCATAGATCCATTTATGTTATTCCATAGTTTTGATGACTTTACTATTTTTCTAAAATGTGAAACAAAATATAATAAAGAATGAGTAAGTGTTTCAAAACTTTTGACCGGTAGTGTATGTCCACTTCCAAAGTCAATTTGGGATGGACTTCAAAGACGCTTAATCATTAATGTTACAGTCCAGTCCATATCCCTTAGTTTTAAACATTTCCTACCAACATCTACTCAGTTTTTCTCAATTAATACATGATGATTATTACACATAGATAACTAATATTGGCGTTATATTTATGCTGTATAGACAGAGGGAACTTGCTCCCCCAGATGTGCCTGGTTTCTTCCAAGGTATTTGTTTTTTCTCTCCATTAATTCAAATCTTATGGAGTTTTAGGTTCCTTGCCACAGTCGCTTTTGGCTTACTCACTGGTAGCCTAAAGACAAATACATTTTAAATCATGATTTTCAATCACATTTTCAATTAATCCATTCCACATACAGACATTACAGCTTCATTTTCTGTTACAGCATAATTTTCTCTAAAGCTGCTTTGAAACTATGTGTGTTATGAAAAGCGCTATACAAATAAAAATGACTTGACTTGACATTTTAAAATGAGTTTTAAAATAAGCCAGTTTGCTGGTAACTTTATTCGGAACTGCAACATAATTCAGGGTTTAAATCAAATTGTAAGAATGATAACCTTGATTCAAATCAAAGAAAAACAAACCATCTAGTGCAGATCCTTGCACGTTTCCTTAAAACTTTTACCTCACAAGTCTATCTAGGATGCCAAAAGTTTTTGTTTTTATATTTTGAATTGCGACACATGTATTTATATTTAAAAATAATGCAAACTACAGTTTATGGCTGGTAAGAAATATTTGTGGCTGTTAAATTTTCTTCATTCACCCACCATTTGTAGGTGTAGCTAAAGTTCCTTTTGGACCTAGACTAAATGTAGGCATTTCACTACTGCAGTGGTTTGCTTCCCAGGAAAAACAAAATAAATTAATGCTTTGAGCGAGTTGTTATCTAATTGGCTAGCCTGTTTTGTTCTACTGGGTTTGGATTTCAATCCTAATTCCATTCCATTTCACGTTATTAGGTCAATAGGGACAGTGCAGGTAACGACCAGGTGCTTATTGGTTTATATCTGATGGAATGACAGTAGTCACTACTCCATCTTGGGCTAATTGAGTCTGTCCATGACTGTAATCTGAGCTACTCTCACCCCTAACAAACACACAGGCTAATTAACAGAGGCTTCATTAGGATAAAGAGAAAAAAGTAGAAAAAGGACAGCATTGAATGAGATCCTTTAAGTGATTAACAAACAGTGTAATGCAGCATGAGCTGTGATACCCAGTGCTTACTAAATAGGACACAAGACGACTGTGAAGTTTAGCACTTTGGTAAGATGAACTGATTTTATTTATCTTAATTTACAGAGGATTTAGGCTTTGTTCCAAAATCTAGTGAGCTGCCTACATAAGCACCTGCCTTCTTAAAGGCATAGTTCACAAAAAAACTATGTCATCATTTACTCACTCTCATTCTGTTCCAAACTCATATGACTTTCTTACCTCCTTGAAACACAAAAGGATATGTTAGGCAGTTTGTTAGTCTCTGTCAACATTTACTTTCATTGCAACTTTTCTCCATACAATGAAAGTTCCACGGATGAGTAAAAAAGAGGGTGAGTAAATGATGACCAAATTTTCCTTCGTGGGTGAACTATACCTTTAAGCAGCAACTAACTGAAATAGCACCTCATAAGATTTGGAATGCTCTATGTAGGCAGCAAGTTTGTTTAACACAAATAAGGGACTCGCTAGACTCCATTCACAATTGATTGATCTTAGTTTATCGAAGCTGATCCTGTGATACTTTACTAACAGTGGTGTAGTCGGGGCCATACGCACGTACACGCTGTATGCTTACTTTTCCCCAGGGCTGTTTGCGTATAACGACTTCTAAGGATCAATATTTGTGTATACCCTCGGTATACCCACTAGTTTTGCTACTTCAAAAGTCCATAATCTACGGTCGTTTGTTTACCTTTGACTATATTGTATGCTGTTTGGTGAAACTGGAGATTCTTTGTTGTAATTGGTGCATTATCACTTGAATTCTACCATTCTCTGCCCCTGACAACCATTGTCGCCGCCATCATCAACTGATGGAATTTATGACAGTGAGTGGAGAAAGAGAGTCCCCCTTACGCTGAAGCAGTATCAGGTCAAATTAATTAGCAAAATATGCCAAACGTCCTGTAAAATAAGGAATCGTCCCGTAATTAAGGGAAAAAAATTGCATTCCGTATGAAATCCATACGCGATGCCATTTGTCCCGTATTTTAACTTCGCACACCCAAACTGCTGAGAATGTTTCACAAATTGAGAGAAATTGACCAGAAACACACACACCTTTCACGTGAGTTGTGTGAGATATCGGCTGTTGCTTTACACGGACAATCAGTGACAATCAGCGCATGTTTTCAGTCAGAAGCAAGATAATTCTGTCAAAATCATATAGCATTTGAGTGCATGTTAATTGTTTCCCACCATTGGGATTTAAAAAAAACAGTAAACGCACCTATTCATGGCATGCCATTACATTTTATTGCATATGTCAGAGCTCGTTCTGGAAGAGACAGAGAGAGAGAGAGAGAGAGAGAGAGAGAGGGGTAAGAAAAACTGCATTACTGCATTAATTCAAATAAAAGTGCAGTAGTACAGGTTTAGTTAAAACACTTAACATGATTTTCTTACATTTCCTTTATGATAAACACTATTTACTGCCAAAACAATGACACTAATCCAAGGAGAAATACACTATTTTCATGTTCTCTCCCTTTCTCTCTTCTTCCTGGTCGTTGTATTAAAGCGTTTTTCATTTTAAGTTTAGTAGGGGACGTTCGCACTGAATGCGTTTTTGTGTCTGTCCGAGTTGTTTTTCAATGTAAAGCAGCATCTCGCACAGGAACGCCTGTAAATATGGGTCATTCCTACAATTCTGTCCCCATTACAAGTGTGTGTGGTATTGATATTGTTTAATTTCACCTGATTACAATTTTGCTTGTTAAAAAGAATAAAGATCTTTTATAATATTACACACTTCTGTGGGCTTAAAAGTTAAATTGTAAATAAATGAAATCCTTTTCTATTGCACTTTTCTCATGTCCCAAAAACTGCACGTCAAACATCGTTTACAAAAAGAAATGCTAAATCATTGGATTCCTATTTTCCCCCCACATTCAGTTGAGAGTTTAGTGTTACATTCTCTCACTAACTTTGTGGTAAATGTGTAATTTTAACACTGAGAGTGAAAGTTTTCTGTGTGTCCCTTGACTTATTTCGCACCCTGTTATGTCATGATACCATGACCTTTCACCTATACTGTATGTTAGGAAATTACATCACACACACTGGAGGTGTACATCACCCATTCTGGTTATTTGAAGTTTATAACTCTATTGTTTTATTTATGTTTTCCTTTATTTAGTGGTGTTGGTCATATGTGGTCAAGCATAAAATGTCCACCCTATTATGGGAAGATATATGGGAAATTTTCAATATACAGTATTTATGTTAACAGAAATAAAGTCATACATATTAGTTTACAAATATGTTTCCTAGATATCAATCACAGATCATGTAGTGGCTCATTTATCCACTGGATGTCCACCCTGTTATTCTCCACACTGGTGCTGCCCATTTAGCTTAGCTTGACCAGTATGACCTGTAATGATGAAACACGAAGAAACTTGTAAAAGTATGTTTTATTTTGCAAAAGTTTCAAAGCCGGAATGTCACCGAATTGTAGGAATGACCCATTTATGATATGTACAGAGTTGCAGTTCTGCCACTCTCTATACGCAGATTACGCAGTCTACAGTAACAGACAGTAATAGACCCCAGTCAGATGAACAGGGACTGGGCAATAGTAAACCACTTTTTTTGGTAGGACTATACCACAGGTTAATAAGCATAAAAATACATAACACAGAGAAATGCTGGGTAAACAGTCCATTTTTAATTAGTATAAATTAGAATTAAAAATAAATAAAAATATCAGTATGTTTGCTATTTATTGAATTATGTTTAATTTTATTCAACATTTTCTTTTTTAATAATTTTTCACTGAGCTTGTCACAATGCTTTATGCAATCACTTTCTGTGACACATGTGGTGCTGCTTTAGGATTTAGGCAAGATAAGCCATCTTTAACCTAATCTCATAGAATGAACATTACAATAACTATTTTTGCAAACTGAGATTTACGTGCCACTTTCTACGTTTTGCTGCAGTTCCCTGGTGAAATTAACACAAGAGGCACTAAAGCTACTGTGTGTTTTATTGACTTTCACAGAAATCACAGGTACTATGGATGTTTATAACTTCATAAACACTTATTTTTTTGCTCTATTACTCACACCCTGCTATGTTATTATATCACAACACTTCTACTCTAATGCATCATTTGAAAAACCATAAATTTTAACGCTTGTATTACAGACCCACCTACATTTACACACCTATAGAGCTGTTCAGCTTGTAGTCCACAAACCCAGAAGAGAATTTGCCATGGGTTCCCTCTGGATTTTCCTATGGGCTTTTATAATGTGGTTTTTGAACTTATGAGTAAAATAAGGTCTGTGGTAAACATTACTTGATGATACATGGACTTTTTGTTCTACAAGATAAATTACACACAGTCATACCGCAAACATGAACTTTGAAGCGTATTGAATTGCTTAATTTGTTTTTAACACGGCGGCTTCAGAATTCACGTTTGAGGTATGAAAGTGTGTAATTTATATTTTAACGTCCACGTATCAAGTAATGTTCACCACAGACCTTATTTAACTCATAAGTTCAAAAACCACATTATAAAACCCATAGGAAAATCACGAGGGAACCCATGGCGAATTTGACTTCCGTGTTAGCCTACAAATTGATGTCATGGCTGAACAACTCTATTCCAACATGATTAGCTTGCGCGGTAGAGGCCGAGCCTCAAGCCCAGCCAGGGACGCTCGAAACAAAGTGAAAGTGAAGCAAAAGTGCCACAGAAGCGACATGAAATTGTGTGGTTGCTTCAGTAGATGTGCTTTGTCAAATTTTGTTTTAAAACACTATTAATTAGGTTAAGACACTGGTTAAGGGTAAGGATGTCTGTTTTGTTCACCTCTGATTTATGTTTTTAAACACTATCGGTTAGGTTTAGGTTAAAATTTTAGGTTAGGGAGGTACGTTTTACTCATTAAAACATCCATCTAATATTCACCTTAAAAAAACCTTGTCTGATTACAACATCGTTTCACTCGCTTTTGGCGCCCCCCGCTGGTCATTTCACTTGGAAACTGCAGCCAAACATGTAATGAAGCATGTCATTTTGGTGTGCAAAAATTTTGCCACTGTCACGTAAATTTCATGTGATCAGGCTGACCATCTTATAAGGCAGCATAATCAGCATAACGTCTACCTTTTGGAACAGGCTTTGCATCATGAGTGTGCCTATTATACCTAAAAATTCTGCCTACTTGGGCAACTCACTAGGTTTTAGTCTTGCACTTGTCTCAAGAAATTGTGATAGTTTCATTTATACCAAAATCACACAGTATAACCCTTCAAGTTCTCTGCAGTTGTAGTTTTGGTTGCCATATCTTGGTCAGCTCTCATCTGTCAACACAGTAAAAAAGCAGCTCGCCGTAAACACTCTGTTAACCACCCCTGCATTCGGTCTCTAAGCCTTTTTCAAGAGGATCCACTGATACTTAAACAGGTCAGCTTCCTGCGACAGCTGTGTCCGAGCCTTGATTTAAAACGGTCACTTTAGGTTGGAACACATACTGACAGTGTCTGCTTAAACCCTGAGAGCACCTGGCAGGAAAGAGGCAGCGAATAAACCTTTTACCTTTAAAATGTAAACGGCATCATGTCAGCTGAGATTGCGCAGTTTTCCTCACAATAAAACGTGATTTATTCAGTGTTGGGTGGCTGTCAGCATGTTTCTCCAAGCCTTCGCCGAGTCTAATTTATACTTAAATTGCCTCAGAGGAGATATGGTGGAACAAGCTGAGAGACCAGGGGTGTCTGACTGCACCCTACGTTCACTCATCTGCCCGAGCCCCTATCCCCTCCCATTTGCCCCTACCCCCTACCTGTCTTGGAGGTGAGGAGCTGGAGGAAGGCGTCGTAATGGTCTCATCTCCTAATGCCATTACCATCACTCTAAGGTTAAAGAGATCACTCACAGGATCAATGACGAGCAGAAGACGCCAGTAGACAACAGTCATGGAGTGGCGAATTAATGCTTTGCTTCCTAATTGATCGAAAAGCATTGCCAGAAGGTTCAAAGGTATTAAAAAAATTACTGTTTTGCTAATTTACAGAGGTTGTCAAGCAGCAAGAATGGAGGGAGTGGAATGGTGGTGTCTTGGTAATGGGCTAAGGGCAGACTTACGTAGCATGCTAACAGCACACTGTTGACTAAATGGCTGGTTTTCTGTGTATACAGGTCATGAGGACTGTAATTAATGACTTCAATTTTGAGGGTTTCTTCTTCTCTCTGATATGTTCCATCCTAATGACTCGGTAGAGGACACTGTGATGCGCGTAAACTTTAACCCTGCAGTTATGCTCAAGGTAAAATACCTTCTCTAGTGAAAAATAGACAGGAAATGAAATGAAGTCATTCACAGGACTTCTAAGTCTGTTTAGCTCAATAATGTAGCACTGCTTTGACTCTGGCTTAAGAATTGATACAGTGGGCCCATACTCAACTCAAAATGAAAATTCTGTCATCAATAACTCCCCCTCATGTTGTTCTAAACCTAGTCAAAAGCCATTCTAGTGTGGATGAGAGGTGTAAACTTAGCAAGATCAATATGTTTTTAAATGAAAACGTGTTAGACTGGATGTGGCCTTCGGCAGAATGGTAGTCTCAGTCGCCATTCACATTTATTGCATTTTTTTTACATACAATAAAAGTAAACGGTGGCTGAGGCTGTCAGTCCATAACATCCTGCCTACTGTAACATCTCTAACATCTTTTGTGTTCCACATAAAAATGTCATACGGGGTTGGAACAACACAAGCAATTTAAGTCACACTTAAAAATGTATGAATGTCACTGCATTAGATAACAAAATATAAAACCAAGTAGCATTTATCCATAAGGAAAGATTGCAAAAGCACACTTTATAAAAAAACAATTCACAAAAGGTTTTCTCTCTTTTTTTTTTTTTAGGTTTTTAGGTTTTTAGGTTTTAAATGAGATTAAAATGTGTTAAAAATGAAGACTTTGGACACTGTTGCCAAATGCTAGTGAAACATTTTAATTGTTAATATGATGAACAACACCTGAGGTTATTCTACTAGGACACCTGTGTGAACTTGAGGGTAACTGATTTCATACATTCATGTAAAAAAAAAAAAAAAAAAAAAATCACCTTGACACCAGTTTGTTTAAAGTAATTGCAAAAATGGCAAACTCAAAAAGTGAGTTCTGAGAAAAAGTTTTCAGATGCTACTTGGTTTGATTTTTTTTTATGCAATAAAATTTAGACATTTTAAGGGTCGAAAAATACTCTATGCAAGGATGTGAATGCAGATGCATCTTGCAACTCAAGCTAGGTTTCATGCTTTCTGAAATGTGTTGGACCTCAATTCATAACTTTATGCAACTACGTGGTGCATTCTCAATGCTGTCACAAGGGGCACTATAGCAAGATTAATGTGAACTGTCTGCTTCTACTGTATTTTCTCTTTCAACTCAAATACTGTCATGGCGGAGCAACAATTTGAAGAGAATATTGATGAGCAAGTTAGTTAAATTCCATATATTTATAGCCACTTACCTGAATAATAACACATCCAGTTTAATGGCACAAACATTTGAAGGTAACACTATCGCCCCCTTAAGTACTGAGGTTTGTTCCCACCATGGTAATGCAATAATGCACGTTATGCATGTTCAACTGGACCGCGTGTTGGCTATGCGGTGGTCAAGTGGTCGCATATGTGTTCACGTACTTGTGTAGAGTATGTTTCGGCTTTAAGTGTGGCTTAAGTGTTTCCAGAAAGGCCATGCTGGTAAACCATCTTGACCAGCTCAGTTTTGCTGGTGAAGAGCACATCTACACTGGTCTATTAGCTAGACCAGCACCACACCAGAATGAACCAGCCTGCACTAGCACAGAAATTCATGCATTCTTTGCTGCCTCTGACTCCCATCACTGTCATACGAATCATGCAGATATCTTTAGTTTCTTTAATTTTTTCAGTAGCAAAGCCACATAGCATAAATACAGCACTGGAGCAGAGACAAATCGAGAAAGACAGAGAGAGATTTGGGGTATTTCTGCACATTTCCATTAGCTTATGTTTTGAGCCTGTTCCACAGCTGACTGATCAGCAATCAACACCAGTTTGTTTCAATCAGCCACTGCAGCTCTTACCTACTAATTTACTCTATGACCAGGTCGAAGAAAATTTGTGTGCTTGTGAGTGTGACACAAGAGAGACAGACAAACAGACAGCACAATGCCAGGGATGATCTCTCATTAGTGGATTCATTACCTAAAAGGCACCTGGATTTAGAAGCCTTGCACCCAATTTCCATGAATTTCCATGCTGGTGTAGGCTGGTTTATACCAGTGATGATGATGATTACAGGGAGCGTTTACCCAAACTGAAAATGTTGTGATCATTTACTAAATTATCAAATGTTCAAATATTTGCGTAGAGTATGTTTTGTCCTTAAATGATGACAGAATCTTCATTTTTGAGTAAACTAGCCATGATGATGTGCACACCAGCATTCCATGCTGGGAGTCCGGCATCTAATACACAACAAAAGCTGATGTGACCAGCAATGCTGTTTTTTCAGCAGGGCCAGGAAACAATTTCCTCATATTTGGTGTTGTTTCAAAATGTTGTCTCTCTCCCCTTCCGTCCTCAAAGTGTCCATTTAGTCAGATAACGTCAAGCCTGAGACAGATGTGGATGCGGTGTCCTTGTATTTAGCCCTGTCCTTATGCAACTGCTGGATCCCGAGCCAAGATGGAGGATGTACGGCATATTCAGATACATTAACAACCTTGTTACCACTGATAAAAGCCTCACATGGCCCGGGATCTTCTCTCAGGCAAGACAAATCTATAAATAGAGTATACACTACATCTGTGAGTGAGAAAGATTAGCTTTCAACGCATCTGATTTATATACAGCCAGGGCGATCCCTTACAGTGAGGGTACTGCAGTCATCTCTTCATGTCTGTAATTCCCTGCATTGCCTGTGCGTGAAAGCCTCTGATACTCTTTTAGCCCCAAGGTGTAATGTTTGATAATATAACTACTGCTTCTGTCAAAGCGTTTTCTGTGCAAATACATTACAGGCGCCTGGGACACTAAACATTTATATTAAAGAGCAGAGAATGAGAAAAGAGCGAATAAAAATATGCATTGATTAAAAGCTCGAGATAGTCCATCCAATACTGCCCAAAGAACATCAGTTATTTTGCATTTTGACAAGCCGATTGATAACTTATACGGGCGAAGCAGGAATGACAAATGCAAATGGAAAGTGGCTTTGACAAAAACGATAACAGCATCAGTCTCCGGGGGCCACGGAGGTACGCATGCGAGCTGTTTAAAATATTTAATCATTTTATGAAGGCTGCAAGATGATGTTTGACCCTGGAGGTGCGTGAATGTCACATGGATCAGAAAATCGCAGAGACTTTGAAGTGAGACAAGGAAGGGAGCTGTTCCTGTAATGACTCCTACTTGATGTATTGTAATTTTCACATGTAATTCTGTCTCTATGTCTGGAGGATAAGCAGAATCATCTAATCCTGAACAAGATTGGAGCGAGAGAGTGAAACTGGGGTGTTTGTGTAGGCCTGATGCTGATATCTGATCATGTTTCAGCCTTCACAATGTTTTGCTTGTCCATTTTGTCTTCACTGGACAGAAAGCAATAAACGTTTCTACGTGGAAAGCACCACAGGGCTGAAGCTGTCGGTGGCAAAAAGGTATTAAGATTTTTAGCATGTTAGCTTTTAGCTTCTTACAACCATGTCCCTCTCTCAGACTGTGTCATTGATCCGTGCTGCTGTCCTTTATGACAGTTCCGTTTGTTTAGCAGGTTTTATTTATCGCAATCGACCTGTGAGTTCCTTTAATGCAGAATTTTAATGCCGTAACTTTTATGATGTTACAGCTCTCTCAAAGTATAAAAAAATAAAACAATTCTTTAAAGGTGAATTGTGCCATTTCTACTAAATGGCATTACAAAAATTATGACTGTTTTACGAATACTCCCTACCACTGGGCAAACAAACAGCTAGTACCACCACAAACTGATTACACAGGTTGAGCCAGTGAGTGCATTTACATGCACCATCTTAGAACGATTATGCTGAAAAGAATATTCCAGTAATAAACAGTATGCATGTTAAACATGGTTTTAGTGTGATAAAATCACTTACTTACCTTTTCTGTGTAAAGTTATATCCAATTTTACAACTTCCTTGTCATGGCGATGTAACGCAGTAAACCCTAAAGCCCTAAAATGACCATAAAATTAAGATTTAAACAACTTTACAGCTCAGATAATACACATGCAAGGTTTTTTTGTGCAAGATGTTTTGTTTTGATGTCACAGGCAGAGAATAATCCAATGATTTCAAGTCTCATGTTAACCTGGTTTTTTACGTTGTCCAATTTTTTTAATAAACTGATTTTTAATAGATATCAGCATATCGTGAGCATGTTAACACACTCAATGTTGCTGTTTCAGGCTTGCCGGCATGCTCAAACAAACAGACTTTTGATAGTGTCACTGTGTTTACACTTTGTGGGGAAATCGACCTACGAAAGGCGTACTGTACTTATAGTTGTCTCTGCACATTAAAATGGAAAAAGGTTTTAACATAAAAAAAAAAACAATTTAACATCGAAAACTTTCACATTCCATATCAAACTCCCGGAACATGCTTCTTTTTGTCATAGTGACAATTTTAAGGCCTCAAGCCAGGTTTAAGCCTGGTTTATACTTGACGCA
This sequence comes from Myxocyprinus asiaticus, assembly GCF_019703515.2. Taxonomy (NCBI): domain Eukaryota; kingdom Metazoa; phylum Chordata; class Actinopteri; order Cypriniformes; family Catostomidae; genus Myxocyprinus; species Myxocyprinus asiaticus. Next base: position 32,608,462 of record NC_059377.1, on the reverse strand, counting down.
GTTGCTTGTTTGCGAGGGTTCACACGCACAAAGTGACGTCATCACAGCATTTGCCTGGCCTCCGCAAAGCTCAGTTTCTCACTGCCATGCACATGCCACTTTTTGTAGCTTTTTGCAAGCCCACACTGCTTAAATCCCACTGGACTAATTCGAGGAAAGGGGCAGGGCAGATGTGCTAGGCTGTGACTTGGCTATAAAATATTAAATACTAATATCTGTAAACAAATAAAAGTGTTTGAGTTTAACCACTGACCGACAGTGTAAATGGCCTTCTAATGGTTCTTAAGTGTTTTTGTTTTGTTTACCTCTTCCATATGACCAGCAAACATGAACTATTATTATAATACCTGGCTAGGTAAATGTAAAGTTCAATGAAGCACTTCTTCGCTGCTGTTTCCTGCTGGATTAGCTAATATTTTCTCTGCACTGCCATCTATCATTTGGAGAACAGTGCAACTGCGGTGCGCATCAAGTTTAAATGCCTCGAGCTGTGCACGCAAGACACGCTGCAGGTGAAAGTATAAACAAGGCTTCACTGGCTTCTAAAATATACAAAGACCAATTCCATGTCAATATCAGGATAATACAGTAATATTTTAACTGTTGTAAAGAGTGATTCTCTATATCATATTTTGAGAAAATCTGTAAAATCATCTCACCATTTGGACATACATAATCCATGACGGTAATTTTGTAGCCCAAAATTTGTCTGGCCAGACATTAGCTAATTGGCTTGGCAACATAAACTAGTGCACAGATGACAGTACATTTCTAGTCTTTAAGTGAACACATGTTTGCTCTCTCCTATCCCTCTTATTCTAGACTTAGCCATAAGTAATTTTACAGACACATATCAATGAAGCATTAATTTGATTTGTGTGTTTAAAGCCCCGCAGGGCAGGTCGTAAAAAACATATGAGCTCCGAGGGAATAAGTAGTTAACTTCCCCTCTTAGTCAGTCCCGGTCAGTGTGGGGTTTCTTTGCAGTTTGTCCAAGGACTAGGCTGGTCTCTGTCCATATGGCTTTTCCACATTCCTGTCAGCAGGGTGCTGATCATATCAAAGAGTTTCAATCCCATGTCCAGTCAGAGGCCCTGTCCCTCTCTGATCATTAAATCTCAATATGCTAGCAAATTAGTCCAACATCATCCTCTATTGCAATCGGCTTAGGCTAAATCTGATGTCTGAGAAGAAACTCTGACAATTAAGAGACATTTGTTAATAAAGAAGATTAAAGGGTGATATTAAAGATTTAGAAATAAATAAAAGAACGGGTATTGAGTTTTTAGCAGAAGCACCATGCCCATTCAAATGTGAACCTCAGATTTCAGAGGCAAGTCAATTTTGAGTGCAGCTCCCAAAAAGATGATTTCAAGTAATTTTCCCTTTAAAATTTATTTTTGGAGACAGGACTGCCACAGGTGCCATGTCAAAAAAGATAAAAATAAATAAATAAATAAATAAATAAATGACATGAGGAATGAGAAGCAGAAGTTTTTGAGACATCTTTGGGGTTTAAGGTACCAGTATAAACAGATATATTAGATATATTTATTTCTGAACACACAGGTTATAAAGACACAAAATGAGAATGACCAATAAGACAGGGAACTGAAAATGAGAAGAGTCTAGGACATGTTCGACATCAATGCTTTGGAAAAAGAGTGATTTCCATTTTAATGTGTCGATGGTCATGTCCTGGGGACGACTCAAAGACTCACCATGGGCTATTATTCAGGAACAATCTCTTGCGCTGCTATGCCATGTAAATCATTGCACAGGGCTTAAGGATATCTGCAAATAAAGGCCTTCAAAAGAGATTGATAACAGCAAATGTAGCCCTCAGGAGTCAAGAGACAAGTCGAATGCTATATTTCCTAGCCCGAAAGCTGGGCTATTATTGTACACCCATGCTGCGTATGGAAAAGGCTCAATGCAATTCAACATCCACTTCATTCTCAGTACAATGTGTTGGTCCAGGCTGTCATAATTGATGTATATTTTATATAAATGCCTTTGGACAAAAGTAAGGCAGGGGTACGTGTGGCGGATTTCTGCAGTGCTGAATAGCAATCCATTTCACTGTGCTACACTGCACTAGAGAGCTATTGCTAAAGTCACATGGATTCGGATGGCATGCATGCCCACTGATGGCACACATCTTCTTGAAATGGATAGCAGACATGCCCACATAATTAAACACATCAGATAAGCTGGGCTATTATGGTAATTAGGAGATGTTATTACTGTGGATGTTGATATGAGATTTGCCTCTAGGCCAGAGTTACATCCCCCCCCCCAAACCCCACCCATGCCCCCGAATGTGATACACAGACCCACCCTCTGACCCAGTTACAGACACTCAACCTCAAACTGTCTGCACATTCTGATCATGCAGATTCACAATTGATTGACTGTGTAGTTCTTGCTTCAAAAATAGAAAATACATGTACAGTATATTTAGTGGTGTTTGGTTCTTTTTACAAATAACGAACTGCAACACTGGAGTTTTATGAACATATTGCTTGCATTGTGGGAACACTGTATTGAAATTGCTCAAACATTCTGGTTAGGGCTCGTTCTAAACCCCTAATTTTAAATATTAAACTTCTGCAATTGATTCAGTCTGAGCTGCTAAACATACAGACTCTATTTTGTCTAGGGGCCTTTCAGACCAAATGTGTTTTTGCAAAAAAAAAAAAAAAAAAAAAAAAAAGCTAGAGACAATGCAAAACAGAACACATGTGTTTCGAGACGCAATTTTAAAAGTTGATGTTCTCTTTTACCAAACACGTTCTCTAAAAAAACTTGCCGCAACTACGCGAGACGCTAAAAAAAAACAGCTAGATGCGGCGGTCACCTTTAATTCTTATGCACAGAGTTGTTTATTGTGCAAAGCTGACAGAAGCAAGATACGTGCCAAGTGTCACGAGAAAAGCAAAACAGCTCTTATGTGTCATTTCATTTAAACACAACAAAGACTATAACCAAATCCTAGAACTATACTGTTGCTGCCTCGCAAGTGCTGATATTTCCTTCAGCAGTGCAAATTTAGTTTTATTTGACATTTGTATCAAAACAAGTTGGGACTGAATGCTAATTTGTCATCTGATAACTCAAGTTGAACAATACAGAGGCACAATGAATTTCAATGCTCCGTCATGCAGGAAAACAATACAAAGTTATACAACAGAGTCTTGTTCAGTTCAAACAAGCACAATCAGTCTTCATATCACTGCTACTTATTAGAAAACCAGAACAAAAGCTCCAAGTTGCTTTTTCCAGATCTATAACGGACCAGTCTATATGTTGGCTAGCAACTTCTGCTATGGCACCATCTCTCTGCATTCTATAAATACACCGTACGATCTCTGTACCCAGAGTCCCTCCCCTTGTCGCTTGCAAAGGAAGTGCCATTCTGTCCACCCAGCCTTGCTGTGTGCCACTTTGCCTTTCTCTGTGAGTTCTGGCCACTCTCCTTTCCTCACCCACTGTGCCCTTCAAAATGCCAGCCCTCTCTCACACCTGCAACGCTTTCACAGTGGCACTCGTCAGTCCTTGCAGTCGCAACATATCGACTATTTGTGTAAGCGAATGTGTGCATGAATGCTTCTTAATGTAAAGTTACATAATTTTTTTTCAAAGGAATATGCTTTATTAGTTGGGCCAACTCCTACTCTCAATCCTAACTTTACTACTTAATCTTAAGGCCCCGATATACTTCATACGAAATCGAAGAATGAACGGGTGTGACATCATTTAGAAAAAAAACTTGGCCAAAAAGAAGGCATTTTTGAGATAGTTTCGCTGGGGCGAACTTTTAGGAAAACTTCTTACCAGCTGCTAAACACGTTAATGCCATTGGTCCACTTTATCAGTAGGTGTGACCTAAACTCCACCAACTTTGAGGCCAACAGGTATTTTCCGTTCCATCAGTTAAGATCAGTCAACATGAACACACCTGCGTGTAGAGTTATTAGCGAGATGGTGCAAATTTACCAACATCTGTACGATCGTTCGTGTAGAGACATTTTCAAAGACCATACCATACGATTTTTTTGGTTTGTTTAATTAGTCTACAAAAATAATCAAATCTTCACAAATACTCTCAAGTGCCCATTTACTCTTTTTTTTTTATATTCTGCCTTACTCATGTGCCATCTGCAGCAAAAACCATTCACATATCTGCCCAAAGTAAGATATGCCTATCATCATTCTTTTGTCTCTTTTCTGCCCATTAGCACTCTTTTATACACCCACCTTTGCAGTAGTATCAGTGCCATCATACATTACAACAACAGTGTATTCGGCGAACGGAACAAGACAAACTAAACATTATCTACTGCATATACATTACTTTAAATCATCATCGAGTGGTTAAAACGGCTTCTTTTAATGACCTCATGTGAATTCTACTCATAGAATGAGGCATAAAGACATTGATAACACATTTTGATGTCACATTAGTTAAGTCTTTCATGTAGTCTTATATGAGCATCCTCATATTTAAATGTACTACTGAACGCCTCCCACAGTGGTTTGGAGGGTGTCTGAATGTTCGCAAACAGGATACCATTGGTCTGCTGTTTCAAACTTCTTTTTTACCCCTGAATGAAGAATGAAAAAGAACTTCTCCGGAAGTATATCGGGGCCTTTAAAATCAAGCATTTGCAACCCATTTAAACCTGGAAATATCAGGGATATTTTAAATTTTGTGAAAAAAAAAAAAAAAGGCTACAAAAATCAAATACATTTTTCTAGCTATGCTCAGTTCTAAACTATTCCATTGTCTATAAATTTCATTTTGTGAGAGCAATCTTTAAAATTCTTTACCAGTAAATCACAAACGACTAGAAAAGTCATGAAAATTTATTGGTCCAAATGTTTGGGAAACCTGAGAAAAAAAAAGTGGGACTTGATTTTATCTATTGGGAATTTATTGGATTTTGAAAAGCAGGTGTTACATACCAGAATGGAGCCAGGCGGTTGGAGGAACAGGGATGAAAAATCAGAGGGAATTGAGACATCAACCGATAAGGAAAGTAATTTCAGAGGTGGAGCAAGTTATTATACTTTGATTAAGGATTATGAAGACAAACTTTCTTTTCTTTTAAATAACATGCAATGAAGAATCATGCTCAATAAGACCAGGAACGAGTATTGAGAAAGTAAATATGGTCAATTTGAGTTCATGTTGACTGTAAAACTGCTTATGGGAATTAAGAATACTGTCTTTTAGACAAAAGACAAATACTTCAACTCCATATGCCGAGTTTAAAGCAAGTTGCCTGTGAATGATTTGCGGAAACAAACATTGAAGTAAAACCTATAAAACTGTTATGTTGAATGGCAAGTGGTAAATGCATGTGACATTGGAAGACTATAAGCTCCTTAATGTTAATTCCAACCTGGGCTCATATTGTTCATTATCATTATTCGACCAGCTAAGAAAAAGGAAGACTGTAGACAGTAAAAACAGAGGGTTGAGGGGAGGCGAGGATAGAAATTAACAAATAAACATGCAGCAGACGTAAAGATATTGTAGGCAACAAAACAGCGAGAGACAAAGCGTGAATGAAAATTGATTTTTGAGTTTTGTTTGTTTCAATAAAGGCAGCATGAACTCAAAGCTCTGTCTTCTCTAGACAAAATGTGCTATTAAGACAATAATAGGATTATTATTCCTGTTTGTTTGTTATGGTGGATCAACTAAATCAGGGTTAAAAGAGAGGAGATTAACTCGGCCCCGTTATCGGCGCTTCATGAAATTAGCACAAGACGCAAGACTCATCTCCATATTCATTTATTGTTGTGAGAATCTATCCCTTTAATTAGACATTGAGAGGAGATAGGCACTTGTTTGCGATAAACACGCAGTGACAAGTACACACCCAAGCGCTGAATATGAATTTTTTCAGAATCGTTTATTGCATTAAATACTCAAGCGCTCACACAAACTCTATGAGGTCTGGTGAGAGAATCAAGTAGGAGGTGATTCTTCTCAAGTTGCGTCAAAGTTGAAAAGCAGACGGCATGTAAAGGAAAGTGACTCAGAAGTGTGTGTACATGTCTATAGAAAACAAAGATCTCTTTAATATCTCAGATAATATCAGTTGTTTAGATTGTTAATATCAATCTTAAATATCTCAATTGCAGATTTTTATTTTTGCTCAAGTCTCCTGCATCTCAAATTTGTCTCCTGAGAAAAAGATAACAGTAATCTCACATGTCTCCAGTTTCAGAAAAGATCAACATTGTCTCAGTGTCTGTGCTCTGCAATCATACTGTATTGTCTGAGATTTCAATATGAACTCAACATTTCACATCAAATTCTTCCAAGACCAAATTATCAGATTATCAAATTACCACATTCATTTTATAGGTCTATCTCTAACTGTATGTCAACAATTGTCTTTTTAAAATCCATTTAATAATTTTTTTTTAATGCAATTTAAGATAAATATCTGAGAAGTTGATACTTAAATGAAACAAAACTGAAATCTCCATTAAGTCTCCTGAGCTAAGATAGAGCAACTTCTGAGCAATAAAATGTTCTCTGTATGAGAGAGGCATTGTGTGTATATTTCTGTTTACACTCCATTGTGCTTACCTGAGCATATTTCTGCAAGGTTTGTTGTAAACGAACAATTAAACAGATAAATGAAATTGCCATATGATTTGAATTACCATTTACAAATTGAGACAGCCCTTGAAGTCAGCTGTGTTTTTTTTTTTTTTTTTTTTCATTTCTGATGATATGTTGTTCAAAGTGAGAGGATAATAATACAGGCTGTTAATTAAAATCCCTCGTTATTGTCAGGCAGAGTGACTAAACATCGTCTATACCTTCACAGTAATGCTGTTGACACACAATATCACTCAGACTAAATACATTAAATCACACCTGCAGTAATTAGAAGCAAGTCTCTAATTCACAGCTTAAGATATCTGATCTGAGATCAGATTCCTGTTTCTCTAATGCTAATCAGGGCCATACAGGTCACACAGAAACACTGTTTACAAAACAGATGACGCAGATTATTAAGCAAAACAAAAGGAAACCAAATATAAGAAATTGAAACAGCTGTTTTAAATTGTCCAGTAAGCCAGACATGAATTATTACTATAAAATTCTAATACTATATATATATATATATATATATATATATATATATATATATATATATATATATATATATATATATACAGTATATATACACACACACACACCGATCAGCCACAACATTAAAACCACCTGCCTAATATTGTGTAGGTCCCCCTCGTGCCGCCAAAACAGCGCCAACCCGCATCTTAGAATAGCATTCTGAGATGATATTGTTCTCAACACAATTGTACAGAGCTGTTATCTGAGTTACCGTAGACTTTGTCAGTTCGAACCAGTCTGGCCATTCTCTGTTGACCTCTCTCATCAACAAGGCATTTCCATCCACAGAACTGCCGCTCTACTGGATGGTTTTTGTTTTTGGCACCATTCAGAGTAAATACTAGAGACTGTTGTGTGTGAAAATCCCAAGAGATCAGCAGTTACAGAAATACTCAAACCAGCCCATCTGGCACCAACAATCATCCATGCGATTCTCTAATCAGCCAATCGTATGGCAACAGTGCAGTGCATAAAATCATGCAGATAGGGGTCAGGAGCTTCAGTTAATGTTCACATCAACCATCAGAATGGGGAAAAAATGTGATCTCAGTGATTTGGACCGTGGCATGACTGTTGGTGCCAGACGGGCTGGTTTGAGTATTTCTGTAACTGCTGATCTCCTTTACAATTGTGGTGAGAAGAACAGCATCTCAGAATGCTATTCTGAGATGTGGGTTAGCGCTGTTTTGGCGGCACGAGGGATATCTACACAATATTAGGCAGGTGGTTTTAATGTTGTGGCTAATCGGTGTATATAATGTTGCCATTTGCTGATGGTTCATCTTTTTGGATTCTAAGGTGAATATACTTATTGTCATAATCAGCTGTAATAGGCAGCATTTAACCATATTTTCCAAGACTAATCAGATAAAACATGTGAAACCCTTTTAAACATTAAAGGGGTCATGACATGCCTTTTTCTATTATTTTAATATGTTCCTTTAGGTTCACTTATAGTATTAGTAAACATGTTTGCACAAAAAAAATAATCATTTATTTGTAAAACATTAGAATCAGAATGAGCTTTATTGCCAAGTATGCTTACACATACAAGGAATTTGTCTTCGTGACAGGAGCTTCCAGTGTACAACAATACAAAAAAAATACAAAAACAGCAGCAAGACATAGATAATAATAAAAAATAAAAAATAGTTACACACATACGTACATACACACACAGACACACACATACATACATACACACATACACATACGTAGTGCAATCTAATACAAATCTGTTATCTGTTATGTACAGTGCAAATACAAATCTTTTATGTACAGTGCAAATGTTTTTTTTTGTTTGTTTTTTTTTTCCAGAGGAATGTAATGGCAAAAGAGGTTGGATGTGTTGGATAAATATAAAAAAAGACTAAACTGTGTATTGCACATAGTTATTGCTCAATGGGGTAATTTGGCTGTTCATGAGATGGATAGCCTGAGGGAAAAAACTGTTCCTGTGCCTGACGGTTCTGGTGCTCAGAGCTCTGAAGCATCGGCCAGAAGGTAACAGTTCAAAAAGGTAGGGGGCAGGATGAGTGGGGTCCAGAGTGATTTTTCCAGCCTTTTTCCTCACTTTGGCAGTGTATAGTTCTTGAAGGGGGGCAGGGGGCAACCAATAATCCTCTCAGCAGTCCGAATTGTCCTTTGTAGTCTTCTGATGTCTGATTTCGTAGCTGAACCAAACCAGACAGTTATTGAAGTGCAGAGGACAGACTCAATGACCGCTGAGTAGAACTGTATCAGCAGCACCTGTGGCAGGTTGAACTTCCTCAGCTGGCGAAGGAAGTACAACCTCTGCTGGGCCTTTTTCACAGTGGAGTCAATGTGTGTCTCCCACTTCAGGTCCTGTGAGATGGTAGTGCCAGGAACCTGAATGATTCCACTGCTGCCACAGTGCTGTTTAGAATGGTGAGGGGGGTCAGTGTTGGGGTGTTCCTCCTAAAGTCCACAATCATCTCCACCATTTTGAGCGTGTTTAGCTCAAGGTTGTTTCGACTGAACCAGACAGCCAGCTGTTCAACCTCCCTTCTGTATGCAGACTCATCGTCATCTCGGATGAGGCCGATGATAGTGGTGTTGTCTGCAAACTTCAGGAGCTTGACAGAGGGGTCCTTGGAGATGCAGTCATTGGTGTAGAGTGAGAAGAGTAGTGGGGAGAGCACACATCCCTGGGGGGCACCAGTGCTGATTGTACAGGTGCTGGAAGTGAGTTTCCCCTGTCTCACAATCTGCTGCCTGTCCGTCAGAAAGCTGGTAATCCACTGACAGATAGACATGGGAACAGAGAGTTGGTGTAATTTATTCTGGAGTATAGCTGGGATGATGTTGATGAAAGCCAAACTGAAGTCCAAAAAAAGGATCCTTGCATATGTCCCTGGTCTGTCCAGATGTTGCAGGATATGATGCAATCCCATGTTGACTGCATCATCCACAGACCTGTTTGCTCGATAAGCAAATTGAAGGGGATCTAGAAAGGGTCCAGTGATGTTCTTCAGGTGGGCCAACACCAGTCTCTCAAATGATTTCATGACCACGGACGTCAGGGCGACAGGTCTGTAGTCATTAAGTCCTGTGATTTTTGGTTTCTTTGGGACAGGAATAATGATTGAGTGTTTAAAGCAGCATGGGACTTCACACTGCTCCAGTGATCTATTGAAGATCTGTGTGAAGATGGGGGCCAGCTGGTTAGCACAGGATCGAAGACACGCTGGTGAGACGCCATCTGGGCTTGAAGCTTTCCTCGTCTTTTGTTTCCAAAAGACGTGGCTCACATCATCTTCACAGATCTTAAGTGCAGGTTGAGTAGCAGGAGGGGGGAGGAGGGGGGTTGCAGGAGGTGTTGATGTCAGAGTGGGTGTGGGGTGAGAGATTGGGCCTTTCAAATCTGCAGTAGAACACATTCAGGTCGTCAGCCAGTTGTTGGTCCACCACAGGGTTGGGGGTAGGATTCTTGTAATTTGTGAGTTGTTTCATGCCACTCCACACTGATGCAGGGTCGTTAGATGAAAACTTATTTTTCAGCTTCTCAGAGTATCTTCTTTTAGCCACTCTGATTTCCTTGTTCAGTGTGTTCCTGGCCTGATTGTACAAGACTTTATCCCCACCCCTGTAAGCATCCTCTTTGGCCTGACGAAGCTGCCTGAGCTCTGCTGTAAACCAGGGTTTGTCGTTGTTGAACTTTAAATAAGTCCTAGTAGGAATGCACATATCCTCACAGAAACTGATATATGATGTAACAGTATCTGTGAGCTCGTCCAGGTCTGTGGCTGCAGCCTCAAAAACACTCCAATCCGTGCAGTCGAAGCAGGCTTGTAGTTCCCGCTCTGCTTCATTGGTTCATCTCTTTACAGTCCTTACTACTGGCTTGGTTGATTTTAATTTCTGCCTGTAGGTTGGAAGAAGATGAACCAGACAGTGATCAGAGAGTCCCAAAGCTGCTCTAGAGACAGAGCGATATGCATCCTTTATTGTTGTGTAGCAATGATCCAGTATGTTCCTATCTCTGGTGGGGCATGTAATGTGCTGTTTGTATTTGGGCAGTTCACGTGTGAGATTTGCTTTGTTAAAATCCCCAAGAATAATAATAACTGAGTCCGGGTATTGTTGTTCCATGTCTGTGATTTGATCAGCCAGCTGTTGCAGCGCTGCATTCAAACACGCGTTTGGCGCGATATACACACTCACCAGAATAAAAGAGGAAAACTCCCGCGGCGAGTAGAAAGGCTTACAGTTAATAAAGAGTGCTTCCAAATTAGGACAGCACATCCTCTTTAACATTGTTACATCTGTACACCAACTTTCATTAATGTAAAAGCATGTTCCACTGCCTCTTGTTTTCCCTGTTAACTCCGCAATGCGATCCTCTCTGAACAGCTGGAAGTCCGGTAGATGTAACCGGAATGGCTTCACTCAGCCAGGTTTCTGTGAAGCACAAGGCAGCAGAGGTTGAAAAGTCCTTATTTGTGCAGGTGAGGAGATGTAGTTTGTCTGTTTTGTTAGGAAGAGAGCGGAGATTCGCAAGATGAATGCTCGGCAGCGTTGTTCGAAAGCCCCGCCGATGGAGTTTGACCAGCGCACTGGCTCGTCTTCCTCGCTTGCATTTCCTGAACAACAAAGCCACGCCTTCAACTAAAATGTCTAGCAAAACGTTTGAATATTCAAAAACCGGGAAAAGACTGTCTGGTATAAGCTGTCAAATGTTCAGCAGTTCGTCTCTGATAAAACTGACTGGAAAAAGATTATTAAACACAGGACAAACAAACAAAAACAACAAAACAATAGGAGCGCTCCACACCAAGGTGGCCATCTGCGGCGCCATCATGATGAAGTATTTATTTGTAAAACATGATAATTTTCCACCCTCATTCTGACCCTCAGAACAGTAAATGCCCAATGTTATGATTGGCTCTCTACTCTTGACTGACCTGCTCTCTTTTTTTGCCATCTCACTGCTCTCCGCTACTGGTCGGGCTACGGACGTGATAAGGTAAAGTAGGCATTGATATGATGTTGTGGAGGCAGTCAGATGCAAATGTCTACCCAGGGTTAGGGAGTAACGGAATATATGTAACGGGATAACATATTTAAAATACAAAATATAAGTAACTGTATTCCACTACAGTTACAATTTAAATCATTGGTAATTATAAAACAGTTACATTCAAAAAGTATTTTGATTGCTGAAGAGATTACTTTGCATTTTATTGTCATTTGTTTCATTTCATATTTAGTCCTTTCAGATGGAAAACATTTATACATATAAATGATGCGATCCAAAGTGCATTTGAACAGCAGTGAAACACTTTCTTATGATGCGTTACATTCATATGAGCAGACAGAGAAGTAAGTTTGAAGTAAGTTTGGAGCAGAAGAAATAGAAATAAACCTTGTGTAAATTGTCAGCTTTACGCTAAGCTAAAATGCTATTTCTAGCCATTTTACATGCACATGTTACCAGGCACAATCATATTTTTTTATCAAGAAAATTCATGTTGGATCATAATTTCTTTTTTCTATTAAGACCTTTGATCTTAGGGCAAAAATCTTATTCTTGATCATAATTTTTTTATTGTTTTCCTTTAAAAATATCTAAAAATCCTTAAAACAAGATCAATTTGATTTATCTTGTTTTAGAAACAACACTGCATAAGCTATTTAGGTTTTTCAGAGAATGTATTTTTAACATGTGTATTTTGTCTTACTGTACTGGCAGAGTTTTTATAGTCAAAACAAGTGAAAAAATCTACCAGTGCTGAAGAAGTAATCCAAAGTATTTAGAATACGTTACTGACCTTGAGTAATCTAACGGAATACGTTACAAATTACATTTTACAGCATGTATTCTGTAATCTGTAGTGGAATACATTTAAAAAGTAACCCTCCCAACCCTGTGTCTACCACAGTGTGAAATCACAATGTGGAAGAAGTAGAGAACGAGTCATTTTAGCAGCTTGGTTTCAACAAATGCTCTTTTTGCAGTGAGGAGGACGTTTTGAGTTCTGAAACTTACAGTACGTTTTTATAGTGCAAAGAACTCATATGTCAAAAGATTAAGGAAAATTGGATTCTTCATGTCATGACTTCTTTAACAAAAATGTACCATGATAACTATAGCTTATGCCAAAATACCATTGTTATTATAGGTTATAAAATTATTATAAATAAATACGGGCTCTCCTGTGGGACACAGTGTAATATGGGACACAGTGTAATATATGCTACTGCGCGACAAAATTACAACCAGTCAGGCCGATGGTTAGGACAAAAATTCAGATTCAAGTGATTTACAAGAGCATTTATCTCTTAGGATAGGACAAGGTGTGAGAAGCTTTCAGAATCATTCAGTCATTTTGTATTATTTTGTTTATGATGACAATGATGTCTAAGAAGTGACCACAGTTTAACCATATTATTTATGGTATTTTGCCTAAAATAATGATGAACTCAAATAATTTGCTATGTTTATGTTGCTCAACTGGTAGAGCATGGCGCTAACAACGCCAATGTTCAAATCCTAAGGAGCACATTGATAAAATGTATACCTTGAATGCACAATAAAGCACTTTTGATAATGCATAAATGGAAAGATAAATTTCTTTAAGGGAGGTTTTGTAGTAGCATTCTCCTTTACACTTTACTGAAACACCACCAAACTAGTTCTTCAATTGATTTTTTTTTTTTTTCCTGACTTTATTTTCTGAGCTTTTGAGAGGCCTGAGAAGTGAGTCTAAACCCAAAAGATTTCAATTTTGTCCTGTTTTCAGGATTACTTTTTAAAAAGTGAACAGAGCTCTTAAAAACCTCTAGTGTGTATTGCACTACATTAAATTTGACTTTTTTTTATTTCCTCTGCTTAACTGCTTCCTCTCTGTCTCTCTCTATAATGTAATGACCACTTTGGACTCATTCTGGGAGAGAGTTCTGTTCACATCACTGCACAGAATGGGTTGGTACAGCACCCCCCTCCCTTCTACTTGCTCTCCAGAGAGAAAAATCACAAGCCGACAATCTCACACAACACTCGGCAGACAGACGGCTGGAACATCAGAAGATGGACAAGATGCCATGCTGCATGTCTTTCACCCTTCTATCTCTCTCCTTCTCTTCCCCTACTTCTGTCTACCACTCTCTCCCTCTCTCTCTCTCTCTCTCTCTCTCTCTCTCGTTATATGCTCTGCCCTGCTGCTGTTGAATATCTGTCCATCACACAGATCAAAAAGCTTCTCTCCTGCCCCGCAGCTTCATGGCCAGACTCTTCAGATTAACCCCTTCACTGCTGGGGCAACAACAGTCTTTTCTCTCACACCTCAGATAAAATTAATGATACAAACAATATAGGGGAGACTGGGGACAGTGAATATTTTACAGGTTAGGTTTATTTAAAACAAATACATTTCTGTATAAACATACATTAATGTCTTTGCTACAAAAAAAGCTACTGAACATTTCCACTCTTATTGGCCAGGTAAAAACACAGCTTAATGAATACAAATTGATCAATAGTGCATGTTGCATGTTGTTGCGCTAAATGGGGCAAGTTGTCTCAATGGAACCGGTCATTAACAAGAGCCAATTAAAGACATTTCAGCAAAATTTAAACAATAAAACAAATATGAATATGGCTTGGAACCAAGAACCGGTCCTTATTTAGAACCAGTTCCATATATATATATATATATATATATATATATATATATATATATATATATATATATATATATACACTATATTGCCAAAAGTATTCGCTCACCCATCCAAATAAATGAATTCAGGTGTTCCAATCACTTCCATGGCCACAGGTGTATAAAATGAAGCACCTAGGCATGCAGACTGCTTCTACAAACATTTGTGAAAGAATGGGCCGCTCTCAGGAGCTCAATGAATTCCAGCGTGGTACTGTGATAGGATGCCACCTGTGCAACAAGTCCAGTCGTGAAATTTCCTCGCTACTAAATATTCCACAGTCAACTGTCAGTGGTATTATAACAAAGTGGAAGTGATTGGGAATGACAGCAACTCAGCCACGAAGTGGTAGGCCACTTAAAATGACAGAGCGGGGTCAGCAGATGCTGAGGCGCATAGTGCGCAGAGGTCGCCAACTTTCTGCAGAGTCAATTGCTACAGACCTCCAAAGTTCACGTGGCCTTCAGATTAGCTCAAGAACAGTGCATAGAGAGCTTCATGGAATGGGTTTCCATGGCCGAGCAGCTGCATCCAAGCCATACATCACCAAGTGCAATGCAAAGCGTCGGATGCAGTGGTGTAAAGCACGCTGCCACTGGACTCTAGAGCAGTGGAGACGCGTTCTCTGGAGTGACGAATCACGCTTCTCCATCTGGCAATCTGATGGACGAGTCTGGGTTTGGCGGTTGCCAGGAGAACGGTACTTGTCTGACTGCATTGTGCCAACTGTGAAGTTTGGTGGAGGGGGGATTATGGTGTGGGGTTGTTTTTCAGGAGCTGGGCTTGGCCCCTTAGTTCCAGTGAAAGGAACTCTGAATGCTTCAGCATACCAAGAGATTTAGGAAAATTCCATGCTCCCAACTTTGTAGGAACAGTTTGGGGATGGCCCCTTCCTGTTCCAACATGACTGCGCACCAGTGCACAAAGCAAGGTCCATAAAGACATGGATGAGCAAGTTTGGTGTGGAAGAACTTGACCGGCCTGCACAGAGTCCTGACCTCAACCCGATAGAACACCTTTGGGATGAATTAGAGCGAAGACTGCGAGCCAGGCCTTCTCGTCCAACATCAGTGTCTGACCTTACAAATGCACTTCTGGAAGAATGGTCAAAAATTCCCATAAACACACTCCTAAACCTTGTGGAAAGCCTTCCCAGAAGAGTTGAAGCTGTTATGGCTGCAAAGGGTGGGCCGACGTCATATTAAACCCTATGGATTAAGAATGGGATGTCACTTAAGTTCATATGCGTCTAAAGGCAGATGAGCGAATACTTTTGGCAATATAGTGTATATATTGGTTCCATTGACCATTCTCAAATGTGCATTCTTCTACTGATGTGGACGGGACACAGTGCTAAAATATTCTGATAGTGTTTGCTGCACTACCATTCAGCGGTACTGCAACACTGAATTAGCAGCACGAACATAGAATGTGACCTGTGTCGCCTGGTTCCCGAACGAATGACTCTAATGAGTCGGTTCTTTTAAATATACAATGCGCAACATACAGCGCGACCAGTGTAGCCCAATTCCTCTTATGAGCCAGTTCTTTTGATCTACAACGCAAAACATACATCTCTACCCCCTGCATGAATGACTCTTAATTGTCGGTCCTTTAACCTAGTACGAACCCACGTACACATGCGTGGACGTTGCATTTTGGCTTTACTATATGCAACACATAATTTAAACTAATTTAAATCAACTGATCTCAGGTCAGGAGAATTTGTGCTGTCAGTAAAGGGTTAAACTTTCAACACACGGAGTCATGTGACCAAACAACTTGCTGCAGATCACAGTGGAGTTTGTCTTTGGGAGAAATGGCAACAAAACTACAACTGGTAAAAAATCAAATTAAGCTTTTACAATGAAACCTGTTTGGGTCAAAAATTTGAGTGTCTAGTTTCATCCGATATGCCAATTTTAAAATTTGAATGATTTAGCGTGAAACGCCATGCTGCTTAACACTAATGTGTACTTTAGTGCATTTTTTCCTTAGAAATCCTGTATTTACTGTGCATTATCACATTGAGAATCAATGGCTTCATCCAAAAGCTGAAAAGTGTTGCTTTCAGAGGCTTTATATAGAGTTAGGATGAAAATAAGGTGCATTTTGAACTGAGACCAGTGCAGACAGACAGCACACTGGAGGTTAAGTCATTCCCTAAATAGGGAGCAAGGGAGCATCCTAAGTGCATTCACTCCTAACATCCAGTCAAAAGTTCAGTTTCAGACTGCAGATGATATTTGGACCACTAAACATGTTTGGCAGACATGGGACAATGGTAATCAGTACATAGATACAGAATTTATAATGTACAATTTTATTTTAACATGGTTGGAAGTGATTGGATGGTGCTGACCATTACTTTGAATCAAAATTAATTATGCTAATTTCTGATGTAATGTCTGTAACATCTCAAAAACATAAACAATTTCATAAAAAAGAATTCCGCTATCCACATATTTTGCCATAAAGTCTTAGGAAAACTATTTGCTCTAAAACGTTTTTTTTTTTTTTTTTTTCATGTTTTAGATGATTAGGTGCCGCTAGTTACAAATCAAAAAGGGAAATGGAAAATGCACACAGCAGTCCCAACCGGGTCTCAGGAGGTTAATTAATGAAAATTGTACTGAACCTAAGTTATTCATATTGTCATGTCACAGACCAAGAACTGTTCTGGTGTTAAGTGTACTTAAAGGAATACTTCAACCAAAAATTAAAATTCTCTCATCATTTACTCACCCTCACACCATCCCAGATGTGTATAACTTTCTTTCTTCTGCAGAACACTAATGAATATTTCTTGAAGAATATCTCAGCTCTGTGGGTCCATACAATGCAAGTGAACAGTGACCAAAAATTTAAGCTCCAAAAAGCACACAAAAGTAAATCAATAAGACTGAAAATAAATAAATAAATAAATAAAAGACCAAAATGTAACTCCTTTTTTACAGTACATTTTGCTATTGCAGTCTCTTGGCACAAATCAAAAATCATGATCACTAAGGAGACTGCTGATGTCAAGATTTATAGTGAAAACTGAGTTACACTTTTTGGTCTGTTCTTACCCAAAATTGATTAGATCACTTCAGAAGACATGGATTAAACCACTGGAGACTTATGGATTACTTTTATGCTGCCTTTATTTGCTTTTTGGAACTTCAAACATTTGGTCACCATTCACTTGCATTATATGGATGAGAGATTTTTTATGTTTGGCTGAACTATTCCTTTAAGAGACTTAGAGTAATGAGTGGATGGTTTTTGATACAGTATGACAATGTGTAGTTTATAATACACATTATGAGTGTTGTTGTAATTACTGCTATTTTAGATGAATAATTGTTTTTATTTTTATTTATTTTTTTAGTTAGTTTTTTTCCCCTTTTTCACCCAATTTGGAATGCCCAATTCCCAGTGTGCTTTTTAAGTCCTCATGGTCATGTAGTGATCCGCCTCAGTCCGGGTGGCAAAGGATGAATCCCAATTGCCTCCGCGTCTGAAACCATCAACCCGCGCATCTTATCATGTGTCTTGTTGAGCGCGTTGCCACGGAGACATAGCATCCGCGCTCAACTCACCACGCACCCCACCGAGAACGAACCACATTATAGCGACCATGAGGAGGTTACCCCATGTGACTCTACCCTCCCTAGCAACTGGGCCAATTTGGTTGCTTAGGAGACCTGGCTGGAAACTCTCAGCACGCCCTGGGATTCGAACTAGCGAGCTAGCGAACTCCAGGGGTGGTAGCCAGCGTCTTTTACCACTGAGCTACCCAGGCCCCCCGACAAATTAATTATTAATAAAAGATCTTAATTAAAAACATCTGTGTAATGCACACCTGTAAAAATATAAACATCATCTGATCATTTGGTAACAGGCTGGTGAGGGCAGTATATCCAATCAATTGCATTTCTTATTTCCAAATATGTCTTTCTCAAAAGAACTAAATTAATTATTACAGGAACTGTTAAGGATTCGGAATCATTAAAAGGAATGAGAACCAGAATTGTTAAATTATTTACTAATTTATATTCCTAAACAGTGCTCGAATTGAGGGGGGGGGGGGGGGGGGGGGCGGGTGCGGCCCATAAGGTATTAGGGGCCCCCCCATAAGAAGTCAAAAATAGACTTGGGGGAGGGGGGGGATATTTAAATTTTAGTAAAGATAATAATGACAAATACTATTTAATTGACACAGTAAGCATACGGTAAATTTTGTGAATTATTTGCAATAATCAGGGCTCTACAGTGCGAGTATTTTACTCGCATTTGCAAGTGAAAATTACCGCTTGCGAATGCAGAAAATTATTTGGGCGCATGGCGAGTAACAGCTGATCTAACGCCCAAACTTATTATTGCAGCCTACCATCAGAATTAAAACTCCGTAATGTATCTTCCCTCATATACCAAATACATTTAAAAGATGCGCATTAGCAATTTTTGCATTTAAAGCGCCTTTTTTCACTCACACATGGATGTGAGCGCTGTCCTCTCCCTCTCTTTCTTTCATGCACATGCAGAGGTCGAGGGAGAGATATACCACGTGAAGATGGTTTAAGCGGAGTTTCTTGCTTGTTTTTTATATGTCAAAATTACAGACCGTTTTTTGAATAATGACGGATTAATCCCGCGCTCACACGCAAGATTCTGAGAAAAATAGCAAGTCAAATTACAATGTGTGAATCCATAATATGCGCAATAAGACTAAACAGCATGTCAGCGTCCTCGTCTAACTCGCGCACCAAATTTATAGGATTCTGCTTCTGACACAGTGCTTATGGGTTTCTTTTTCTTGGATCTTCAATGATCATGAAAATTCTATAACGTCATAACCACGCACTGCAAGACTGTAACAACCTCTTAAAACGGCATACCTTGTTGATGCTTTATAACGAGACTATCAAGCAGCTGCATGGCTCTGTGTCAATGTGTAACAGACCAGTGGAAATGTCTACCACTAGAAATGTATCAAGTATCATGTCTTTCACGGTTATGCAAAATCCGTGGCAGTGCACGTTCCCAAAAATCATTGTATTATAATCATAATTTTGCATTTCTCACGACCATCGATGATAGTGCTCTCTCATGTGCGCACACGAGCAAACACATAGAACGTGAGGAGAGAGAGAGTGCATCCATGGTGGTGATATATATAAGTCTACACATACAGTATATGCAGAGAGGGCTTCAAGGTAAAAAGGTTGGGAACCACTGGTCTGGTGCATATTTTCATAGAAAAACAATAATAATAATACAAAATAAAAAACAGCATATACAGACACAGAATTGCTTCTTTGTGGTAGTTTATGTCACATAAAATATATTACCATT